>NC_089594.1:28349724-28677262 GCF_019320115.1 Miscanthus floridulus
TAAGAACTTGTGAGAGAAGTCCTCATCCTGCACCTTCTCACCCAAACTCTTGAGATCATTGATGATGACTTGTAGCCTATAGAACATCTCCAGAATGGACTCATCATCCTTCATCTTGAAGTTTGATATCTTGTCTTTGAGCATGTAGAGCTTGACACTTTTTACCATTGAAGTTCCCTCATATGTTTCTTCTAGTCTCACCCAAACTTCACTTGCTTTCTTAAGATCTTTGATTTACTCAAACACCTTTGAATCAATGCCATTGAATATTGTGTTGAGTGCCATAGTATTACATTGCTTGTTGATCTTGTCATTGTCGGTGAGATTGGTAGGGTCAAGAATCACAAACTCATTCTCTACCACATTCCACACCTTGTCATTGATTGAACCAAGGTACATCTTCATCTTTCTCTTCCAATAGTCAAATGATGTGCCATCAAAGAACGGTGGTTTACCCCCAACATGGTTGAATACAATTTGAGCCATTTTTTGACACCGAAGGTTGTTAAGCCTTGATTAAACGGTGACCATGGCTCCGATACCACTTGAAAGGTCCTAATATGGCTAGAGGGGGTGAATAGCCTATTAAAAATCTATAAGATCACTAGAGCAATTTGATTAGTATGACAAATGGTGAAATGTAAACTTGCTCTAGCTCTACAAGGGTTGCAAGTCACCTATCCAACAATTCTAGTTACTATGATCATTAGGCACACAAGAGACTATGTTGCTACTCACTAAGAGCTCTCAAACTTGCTACACTAAAGAGCTCCACTAGATGAACTTAAACTATAAAGCAAGCTCTCAATTCTAACTACACTAAAGAGCTTGCTACAACTAGTTTGTGGGAGTGTAAATGAGTGAGTAGAGTAATTATACCACCGTGTAGAGGAGTGAACCAATCACAAGATAAATGCCAATTCAATCACTGGGAGAATACCAAAGGGCAAAAGACAACCAATTTTTCTCCCGAGGTTCACGTGCTTACCGGCACGCTATTCCCCGTTGTGTCGACCAACACTTGGTGGTTTGGCAGCAAAGAGGTGTTGCATGAACCTCGTCCACACAATTGGACACCGTAAGAACCTACCCACAAGTGAGGTAACTCAATGACACGAGCAATCCACTAGAGTTACCTTTCGGTTCTCCGCCGAGGAAGGCACAAGACCCCACACAATCACCGAAGTCGGCCATGAAAAATCACAACTTGTGCCGAAGCTCTTCCGCTGCTCCAAGCCGTCTAGGTGGCGGCAACCACCAAGAGTAACAAGAACTCCACAGCCACAATGATCCTTAAGTGCCACTAGATGTAATCACTCAAGCAAATGCACCTGGAATTACTTTCAATCTCACTATGATGAATCAATGATGGAGATGAGTGGGAGGTATTTACTTAGGCTCACAAGGATGCCAAGTATGTCAAAGTGCCAAAAGAAATGCCTTGGAGCCGACCAAACACTATTATAGACCTCCCCAAATGAATAGAGTCGTTAGAGTCAAATAGGTGCCCTCTGTGTATTGACCGGACGCACCGGTTGGGTTGACCGGACACGCCTGCGCCATCATCCGGTCGCGTGGATCACGCCACGTGTCCATGATTCAAATCTCAGCCATCGGATCTCAATGATCAAAACTCTGATCACTTGCGCTATTAATGATTGACCGGACACACTCCTCCATCGCGCGAAGCCAAGTCCAGTCAGATCTAGTATGGTTCTAGAGCACAAAATTAGCTACCGAACACGTCAGGTAAACATCGACCTGACGTGCCCCAGCATCCGGTCCTCTCACTGTTCCCTCACATGCACAAGCCAGGGTGACATCAGCGTACGTCACGCACCACCTGACACGAGCCCTTCACATCCGATCATACCACCACGCCGCTGCTCAACCTATGACCCGATGTGCCGGTCGGTCCCGAGCCAGCGTCTAGTCCTTCCACCTTGCTCTCGACCAGAGCAATGCCGACGCCTATAAATGACCAGACGCGCTCGGGGTGAGTCCGGTCACCCCGCAGCCAGCGTCCGGTTGTGGACTATCTCCTCCTTTTCTTTTTCTAAGTGCACAACCGCTTCACCCTTGCTTCCAACTTGCTAACCACAAAGTGTAGAACTTGTGTGCACGTTTGTTAGTATTTTTCAATGCATTTTACAAGGGTCAAGGTTAGCACACTAGGTTCCTAAATGCATATGCAAAAGTCATGTCACCTAGTGGCACTCGTAAACCATTTAGCTAAAGATTTCTCCTCTTTATAGTACGGCTATCGATCCTAAGTCACTCACACCCTCTATGGTGTCTTTGAGTGTAAAAACAAAAACCTATCTTATACCTTTTGCCTTGATCATCTCGATTTTTTGTTTTTCTCTTTCTTCTTTTCTAAGTTGAGCTTGATCATCTTCATTTCATGTCCACCTTCATCACCATGGATCTCATCTTGCTCAATCACTTGGATCGCACCAACCTTGCTCATATCACCGCTCATGACAAAGGTTAATGCTAGGTTTCATCAATTATCCAAATCCAAACTAGGGCTTACTCTAGCCTTTGTTAGTAGCCCTATGCGTAGCGCATACTTTGGTGACCTCTGCTAGGGCTCACCGGATCAAATTGGTGCTTGCAGAAAGGCCACAAACAGCTTTATTTCACACCCTTTTTCGAATGTGCCAACTCCACAAGTGCTCCACCATGTGCGCAAGTGAGTTAGCAACTTCACAACCATTTTTCAAAGGGTTTTCATGTGATCTCACCTCATCACTAGGTCCAATGCATTTGCATTGTTTTTTACACTTAGTGGCACTTAGATAACCGCTTAGACTTTAGAGCTCCCATCTTAATAGTACGACTATCTATCCTAAGCCCGATAACACACTCTAGCGCATCTTGACTGGCAAAACAAACACCCTAGCTTATACCTTTGCCATCAATATAGGTTTTTTCTCTTTCTTCTTTTCCAAAAGTTGGGCACTTGATCATCTTGTGGCCACCTCTCATCTCCTCCATGAGTGCCATCTTGCTTAACCTTGATGTGGACACAACCTATCTCAATCATAACACATAGGATAAATATTAGTCCACTAGTTGTCTCAATTACCAGAACCAAACATAGGGCTTTTACAGACTTGTCTAGTGTTTTGAGCTCGTAGAAAATTTTATTAGGCTATATTCACCTCCCCCTCTAGCCATCCTGGCCTGATTACTCTAGAGCTTCATCATCGTCGATCCACAAGCTATGCAATGGCAACGAAGAACGATGAGAAAAGAGGGTAAAAAAGAGGTAGTAGATTGATTTTGTGTCGATTGTTTGTGTTGGGCACCTCATTCGGTTGTGCCTTTATATTTATTAGGAGGGGGTGGTCTTATCCCATAAGGGATAAAAAACCCTTCCAAAACGCGTGAAAACATGATTTAGATATTATCTAGGCCCGTCAAAACTGGCCTAAACCGGCCTAGTCAGTTTCTGCGGGTCCATGGTAGAAAAACTTTCAAAAATTATAATTAATTCATCTAGACTCCAAACAAGGTGAATCTTATATGTTTTTCAATCAGCTCAGCGAGAGGAATGCAACCGTGCAATCCATTCTTCCATTTGAGAAAGTTGGAAGCTGGTTTTGGTAACTAGCCAGGCCGATCTCTGCTGGGTCAGCCCTAAAAAGTTGTTTTCTTTGTTCGGGCTACAAATGAGATGATCTGAGTATGATTTCTGACCATCTCGACGATAGAAACACGATGGTGAAGTCCATTATACACTTTGGACAATTTTGAGTGTCAAAACAAGTTATATTTGAATTTGTTCACTGGATGCTCATTCCTTCCTGAAACAGTTTTAGAAATTTTCACAACAACGTGCGGGGTATCATCTTGTTTTTAAAGTTTGTGGACCTATGTGACACACATATAAGTTCAGTTGGGCCAATTTTTTCTAGGTGGATTTTTCCAAAGTCATAACTTTCTCATCAACTATGATTTTAATGTTCCATATATGCTTTTCGGCCATCTCGACAAGAGGAGTGCAATGGGCCAATGGCGGAGTCCAAACTGACATTTGACAACTTCTTGCCTCTAAAGTCAGCTTACCCACCCTATTTGGGTTGGGAAAGTGGGAATAAATTGCCCAAGTTGGCTTAGCCAAACCCCTAGGTCGGTAAGATGATTTTTTCTGTGAAAGTCGACCAAAAAGTGTTCAAATTTGATCTTAATTTGATTATTAACTTTGGTATTTTCCAAAACACTTTGGATTCCTAGAATATTTTTCGATGAAAATATGGCACTACCCTCACCTTGCACAAGCCTAAGACGGCTAAGCCGGCCTCAGCATCCCGAGTTGCCCAATCCGCTTCTCTATGACACTTTTTGCTGTCAGCGGTTGGTGTCGTTCCATCAGAGCAAGGCTAATAATACAGCCGACTGCTGGCTGTAATGTTTTTTTTGCAGTATTTTCTCAGCCCGCTCATATAGTAGTTGGGTCATCACTGTTAATATATGATCCACTTGTCTCTCTCACAAACTTTCTTGGTTCTTGTATCTAAGTCGGCTGTAAACTTACAACCCGTTTCTACTCTCTCTCCTGTCCTCTCTCTTCCACCTTAGCATTTAACCAGCTTACATCCTCCTATTATACTTACTCTCATATAGTGAATTTGTTGTATCATAGGCCCTAGTAGTATTGTTTTTCAAATGTTAAGTTAAAACTCATCTTGCACCCTAACGCTGAACAAGTTGAATTTGTTATATCATAGTATTATATGTGTAGTATTGTTTTATGGATTATGGAGTGCTTAAAATAAAATTACCAATAGTCGAAATGTATAAAGCTATTTAAAGTAAGTTTTTTATGAAATTGATTATCATGAAGTATTAATCTAAATTAAAGCAAATTTTCAGTGTAATTTTTATAATAGTAATGATGGATAATTTTTTTTATAAGTTGTAATAGATTCAATGGTTATTATTGGTGATGACGATTAGAGTCTATTAAATTAAAAGCCAAATATTTTAGTTACTGTATAAGTTTAGGATTTATTTTTTTAGGATATCAGGTGCGAATTAACGTGTTGCGTCTGTCGGGCTGCCTATGTTGATGTTGCGCACCGAACCAGGGGCAGTGCGCGGCTCCACGCCGTTGGTCTTTTTTAGTACAAAAAATCGCATGTCCTCTTGTACCACGTGAGAGAGGGTATAGGTGCAGCTGGCTTTAGACCAAGCGAAGAGACATGTCGCTGGGAGTAGGAAGTTGAATCACTGTACTTAGCTTTTAAATGTGATGTAATAGGGTGAAAATGGTATGGCTATTTTCTGATTGTATTCGAAACTAAATTCGTTTAGAAGGTCCAGATCTATCTACATTCGAGTTTGGATATTCAATATTCGATACCGTATTTATATTAAATACTCAAATCGTATATTTATGATATTAATATCTAATAACGTTCTATCCGACATGGTCGATACTATCTATATTCAAATCAAATCTAGATAAAAATATAAAAACAAATGTTATATTAGTGATATCCGTCCTGTCGGATCGTTTTTATCGCCGGTAACAAGACAAGATAAGGGTGATGTGTGACCGGTCACATAAAATGTGATGTAATGACAGTGAGAGATAGAGGATGATGTAAACTACAGAGACGAGATGGCGGTGAAAAGACCGACCAACAACTGATGGGAAGCATATGGTCAAGTCAAGGTCATTGGTGGTTACTATAGCTTAGCCCCATTTGGCCGGTTCCGGCTCCCCAATAAATCGTGGCTTCTCCGAGCTTCATGCTCATCTCATGAGGAGAGAAAAAAATAACTCAATATAAATAATTCTTTTAACTTTTAATTGAGTTGTTGTAGTTTTTTCACATGTTAAGTAGAAACTTAAGTGGTTTTTTTATTTTTCATACAAAATTTAATAATTTTTGAAAAGAGTCTCCATCCTACTAGTATTGTTTTCCATATGTTAAGTTAAAACTCAGCTTGCATGCGAGCACTGAACATGTTGAATTTGTTGTATCTAAGTACTATATGTGTAGTATTGTTTTATAGTAGATCATAGAGTGCTTAAAATTTAATTACCAATAGTCAAAATATATAAATTTATTTAAAGTAACAACTTATGAAATTGATTATCATAAAGTATTAATATATATAATATATATCAAAGTGATTTTTCAGTGTTATTGCTATTTGGTTTGTTAAGTGAATATTTTCCATGCTTCATAAACTATTAAAATAAAAATTAGCTTCATAAACTATTAAAATAAATATTACTCCTAATGTACACATGTTTACTTTGTTTACATGGTGAAATATAGCATTATGGTTACTTAATTTCATGGTTGTAGAAGTTTAAAATTTAGAAATATATATGTCTTAGACTTTATGGAAATCGATTTGCTTTTTAGAATAACATATATTAGTATTTACATGTAGATTTGATTTTTATACCAGCTGGGTAATGACATACTCCCTAGGTTGTCCTGAAATATAAGTTATCGAAACATTCAAAATTTATTCCACATTATAAGGTATTCTAGGTGAATTAACTCCCTAAAAGTCGTAACCAAATGTGTACCAGTCATTGCTATCTATCACAAGGCTCCGAATATGGTAAGTACGGAGCCTCTCTATAGCTAAGGGAGGATTCCGTGCCTCGTTTGCATTACCCATAATTTGTCTTAGAATTTTTCGGATACCTTATATTTTAGGATGGAGGTATAGGTAGGTTAAATGCAGACTTAGGAGGTTACTTTGCATTATCTTTCGTAATGACAATGGTAGGTAATATATAAGATGTTGTTTGGTTACCTTCATTAGCTGATGTAATTTGTCTCACCTGTGAGGCTGATGTGTGGACCCCGCTCCTCATCCCTGCATCAACCGGGCCTAACTAGCAGGAGAAGCTCAAGTTGAACATCCCGCGAGTATGCATTCACATATACAATTGTATCTGCTCAGGCAGACAAACCAAACACACCCTAATTTTCTTCCCGGGTTTGGAGGAAAGTGCTCATAACCATGGAGAAAAAGGTATTTTCGGGTATTATTAAGGCTGCATACCTTGCAGATTGGTACTAGCCAGTTTTATATTCATCACTGCATCTTGGTGAGTGGCTGCATCGTCGGTGCGCTATCTCGTTTTGGTCTCTATATATTGAGCTCTGCGGTTTGAGGCTTCTGCCGTATACCGTGAAGCTAGGTCTACCAAAGAGTAAAGGCACCCTGCTGCCCAAACAAAAAAAAAAAAAAAATACTAGTACGTACATACATTGAACAATGAGCATTGTAAGCAAGTCCTCGCCGCTGGTCGTGAAGCCATCGGCTATGGAGATGTCCACCTGCAATGTCGTCAGTCTCTCGCCCTTGGACCGGGGTCTTGAACAAGGTTTTAAATCTCCGGCTAAAGGTATTTAGCGGATGATCTCTAAAACAGCTATAGCTGAGCTAAATGAGGCTATAGTCCGCTATAGCCGCTAAGCTGTACATCAACCCAAATAGCTTGATCAGCATCGAGCAGCTATAGCCGGAGATTTAAAACCTTGGTCTTGAATCCTCACCACTAACATTCTTCCTCATGCTCGACCGTCCGATCCACAAGCCAGCAGAGACCATTCAGACGGCGCTGTCTCTCGCGCTGGTCCACTACTACCCTTTCGCCGGTCGCCTTTTGTAACGGAACCGACCAAATTATAAGAACGTAAGTACAAAAACAATCACCGAAGTGATCAAATTTCTGTACTTAAGCTCCCATAATCCCGGTAGTCCGGAAATCACGAAGGATTTCAAACAACTCTCGACATACAAACCAAGACCGCAGTGATTCAACACAACACATCATTCGTTACAACATTTCATAAGTGGCATTCGGATTACATCCATCAGAGTTCAAATAAAATATTACAAACCAAGTTCAAATTTGCGAAAGCAACATAGTTTAGTACATAACTTCATAGTTTCAAATACATTGCCATATCTTAGTCATGTCCCACAAAAGTATTTTTAGGTATGAGAACTAGGAGAGACCGCACCCAACAGTCTAGTCTTCATCCCCAGCCGGGAGAAGGCAATACTTGCAGCAACAAAAGTAGAACTGGTCATCTGCAACAGGTGGGAGATAAACCCTGAGTACGAGAAGGTACTCAGCTAGACTTACCCGTCAAAACCAGAAATAAAAGACACCTAAGGTCATGCAAGGCTTATGAGGTGGGCTAGCTTGACATAGTTGCATAAAAGAGCTTATGAATATAGTAACCTATTTAAACTTCGCATCAAGTTTATCATCATTTACCTGTCCACTAGATTTACACCTGTACTAGAGCACTCACTTATTAGGAACAATCAATATTAACCATAGCAGGTATAATAAGGCTGTCATCATCATATCATCATTCCTGAACCATTATGTTATTTAGTGTATCTACTTTGGAGATAAGCCCATCAAGTTCTCACTAACCGATGAGAGATGGCGACTCGAATCGAATTACAACTCAGCTGAGGGGGTATTCCTAACTCTCACCCTAGCATACTTAGCAAGAGTAGCCGTGGGTCACCTTTGGTACAACTCAGGAACCAAATTCGTGGGTTCGATCAGCGCCAGCGCTCTCAGGGTTACCCTTCTACCAGGACGATCAGGACTTTTAAATCACCTGCCCTTAGACTCACGCCTACGGCTCCCTTCTGAGGCGTACTTTATACTTATCGACTCCCGGCCTAAGGTGAGCTACTTGGCTTCGTGGTCGGTCTTCAGACATGGCCAACTAAGAGAGAGGCATGCGTTCAACATGAACAGGAAAGGCTCCAAGATTCAGTCCTTAAGCGGCACAGACGGAGTCACTACAAACCGAA
Source organism: Miscanthus floridulus (assembly GCF_019320115.1). Classification (NCBI taxonomy): domain Eukaryota; kingdom Viridiplantae; phylum Streptophyta; class Magnoliopsida; order Poales; family Poaceae; genus Miscanthus; species Miscanthus floridulus. The sequence continues at coordinate 28,358,554 of NC_089594.1, forward strand.
GCCTCCGCCCGGTCTTCAATTCAAATTAAGACAGGTTCTTTTTCACGATAGCAAATATAGCCAACCGTGCCATATGTATGTCCCTATATCTTGCAGGTGACAGGAAATCACCTGACTTCTACCGCGTTTAAGCAGGGCTAAGCACTACACGAGCCTGAGCTACATAGGATTCAGGGTATCAATATCTGGACAAGGATTGGATAACCAATGCAGCAAGTGTTTGCATCCAACACCTAAACTTAATACAACAATATATATGTAACAATAATACTTTAACTGCATTTCAGAAATTAGGAGGCTTAATATGCTCTGGGGCTTGCCTTTCATAAAGTTGCACGGACGGTGATCTGGGCACTCAACGGCGACCTCGTCTGGCACTTCTCTCGAGGGCTACACCTCCTGAACCTCCGGTGTTGGCTGCTGCTGCTCCCCGCTCGGTTCCTCGAATTCCAGCAGTGTCACTTCTTCCGGTACACCTATTGCATGCCGATGCACAAGATAAATATCATGGATGCATAAGGAATAACATGATGCCCATGATGAATGGATCACAGTAAGTGTTTAACGAAAACATCATTGGACACTCGTTTACCGATTAAGAATAGCTCTATTCAAATCACTTTAAAACATGTATCTAACTTAACTTGAAGAACAAGATCAACTTACCTAACTTGCATAACCTAAGATAAAGATGCTCATCTTTAGTTAAAGGCCTAACACCTAGGAACATTACCACAAGCTTAGGAATAGTAAAGGCATACTTAAATCAACAGTTAAAGTTTCATATGCAAACGAGCAGTTCCTTAATTCAATCATAACAAGAGTTCTACAATTTCAAATGCCTTGCAAGAGGACATTCTGGAAAGCTTATGAAATTCTCTACAATTCATTTTTAAACACCAAAGCATGATTCTTACGTTAACCAAATCTAATTCAAGTAATTATACAATCTGTCCAGAAATGGCAGGTTTACTAAATTAAATATTTAGTAATGATGCAAAAGCATACTTGGACCAAACCAAGTTTACCAACTTGTTGTGCACACCAGAGAAACATCAGAAAGTATAGTCCCAACTTCTAAATAAATTATTTAATGTCCTTTTCTAATTTATTTAATTAATTAGGTGATTAAAGCAACATATAGTAAAACTATATAGAAAAATCTACAAAAATTACAGTAGCTACCTCATGCTTCACATAGACTACCATAAAATTTTCAAAACATTTGGACAAGCAGAACTTGCTGTATCAAAAATAATAGATGGCATGTCTATTTCTAGCATAATTAGGAAACCCTATTGAAAAGTGTCAAGCAACAAATTTCATATTTTTCCTAGTATCATTCTAGCATAAGAATAACACTCACCAAATTTTACCTTTACTTGATCTATAGAAAAATTATTAAAATTCACACAAGATCCATCCATGCAAACAAGAGAATTACCTAACTCTTACCTACAGTGTCCAAAATGTATGAAAATTTAACTACAAGCTATTCATAATATGAGCAGTACACCATAAAAATTTCATGCCATTTGGAGCTACACAGAAAAAGATATAATTACCCCTATTTCCCACATGATTAAAAGAGATAATTAGCAACTCCATTTTTCATAACAGAACATGGCATACATTATATTTTTAATATAAACTAGACATTACTAGGAACTCAACAAAATTAGAACCACATCATTTGGATCTACCAACCAAGAGATATACATTTTTGAATATGTACTCAAATCCGTGAAAAAGAATAAAACAAAATAAAATGGAAAACCTAACCAGCTACTGGTGGGCTGGCCCGGAAAAATACGGCGGCCCGCAACGCGCGCGTGTCAGCGCTCAGCGTGGCCCAGGAACATGGCGCGGCCCATGGCCGGCTCCCGCCTGCGCGCGGGTGCTAACGAGCGGGGCCCGCAAGACAGAGAGACAGACAGGGGAGGAAGAAGAACGACGACGTAGCTCATCACCGGTGGCAGCTCCGGCGAGGCCATCGGTACCAATGTGTTCGCCTCACCCATGTGCACCTAGGGGTACCATCAATCGCGGCTATTACGGTGGTTAGGGGAAATGGCGACGGCCATGGCGGCACACGGCCGCAGTTTGGCCAGCGCCGGTGAGGTCCGGCCTCATAGGGCACGGCTAAGCTCGGTACGAGCTTCTGGAGGTCGCTACCATGCCAACCAAGCAAAGAGAAGGGGATGAGAAGGCCTCGAGGGCAGTTGGCCGCGTGGAGCGCTAACTCCGACGAGGTCCCGTCATGGCGACGGCGGTGGAAACGGTGAATGCGCCCTTACCAAGACCCAATCGACACGGCTGAGAGGTGGAGGAGGTAGAGGAGAACACGACGGAGCTGTGGTGAAGACATAGTTCGCATTTTTGCGGCGGTGAGCAAGCACGAGCTCATTGGAGTCGCTGCGGAGCTACAGGCGAGCGGAGGAAGCCAAGGAAATAGAAATTGAACTGGCGAGCTGGTTGACAGGCGCGTGGGGGGTGCTCATGTCATGGCCGACCATGCCAGGGCGTCCGCAACGCGTGGCAGCGCGATTAGGCAACCAACGACGCACGGCGTACACGCGGCCGTCGGACTCTGAAACTGTCGAGCACTGTAGCTCGCCATTCAGTGATCCAATCAAGCCTGACAGTGCAACTTCAACGCATTAAAATGACTAAACCGTTGATCAATAGTGAAAACTGTGTACACGAAAATTGTAGCCCTACCTTCCATCTTCAACTTCTATTCAAGGAGCATAGTCTAATTCACCATGAACCAGAAGTTACATCAAGCCAAAGTTGGCTCGATCCAACTGGAATGGTATTTCTGACTTAGAAAATTTCCTAAGTATGAAATCAGCAGGGAAACCTGACTTGTGGGCCCTGTTTGAGTATGTTCTAGCCATTTTCATGAGATGGTCATATAGAGACTTTTGTTCCTTCATAAATTGGCTACAACTTTGGTAAAGGGTGCACATCCATGCAAGGTCTCTAGGTTGGACTTTTGAATTAGTCAAACAGTGGCACTCTATAGGTCATCCTAAGTCAAACCTCCACCTAGAGGGCAATTTAGTCATTTTGGTCCACATGAACAGTGTCTCATCAATTACCCTAAGTGTAGTTAAGGTGTATTAGACCATAATTAACCACTCTACATAAGTGCTACACCAACTTCTAAGTATCACATGTGATGAAGCAACAAAACACTCAATTTTACTCTAATGTTGCAATTCCATGTTTCACATGTTTCATGACTTTGTTGTAATTTTAAACTTGTCATATTACTACCATGTTGCCATGTTTCAAGGTATGAGAAACTCATGTTGCATTCACATGTTGCACTACTACCATTCACAAGCAATCAAGTATGAAACAAACATAATTGAGAATGTTGCATATACATATTTTAGTACAATGGCATGATGAGGTAGATGATGCACATGTTTATGAAATGAAATGCAATTTTATGGAAGCCAAACACCTAGGGTGTTACAGCCTTCCCCCCTTAGAAAAATCTCATCCTGAGATTTGGAAAGCGTACCATTTAGCGTAGAAAGCCGGATAATTTTCCTTTAGATAATCTTTCTGCTCCCATGTTGCATCCCGATCACTATGATTACTCCAAACTACCTTATATAACTTAACTACTCGCCTACGAGTCACCCTTTCTTGAGTATCTAGAACTCGCATGGGCTTCTCCTCATAAGAAAGATTAGATTTCAAGTTGATTCTCCTCGTTGCTACTCTTTCCTCAGGAATACGAAGACACTTCTTCAGCTGAGACACATGGAATACCAGGAATATAGCTCCCATTTCATGTGGTAGATCGAGTTTATAGGTTACTCTTCCACTTTTCTCGATAATTTGGTAAGGTCCAACATATCGAGGCTCAAGCTTCCTTTTAATTCCAAAACGTTTTACTCCTTTCATAGGGGATACCTTTAGATAAACATGGTCGCCTACTTCAAACTCAATAGGTTTTATTCTCTTATCAGCATAGCTCTTTTGTCTAGCCTGAGTGGCAGTCATATTCTTCTTTATAGTTCAGACTTGCTCTTCGGTTTCTTTTACAAAATCAATACCATAGAATCTTCTTTCTCTGGGTCCCACCCAGTTTAAAGGAGTCCTACACTTGCGGCCATAAAGAGCTTCAAAAGGAGTCATTTTGATACTCTCTTGATAACTATTGTTATAAGAGAATTCAGCGAGAGGCAACCATTCCTCCCAAGAGCCTTTGCAAGAGATAAGACAAGCTCTAAGCATGTCTTCAAGAATTTGATTAACACGCTTAGTCTGTCCCGATGTTTGTGGATGATAGGCAGAACTGCGGATTAGATGAGTACCAAGATTCTGATGTAAGCATTCCCAAAAGCGAGCCATGAATTGCGGTCCTCTATCTGAAACAATGGATTTGGGTACACCATGGAGACGTACCACTTGTTGAAAATAAATATCAGCATAATTGTGAGGGTGATAGGTAGACTTGACCAGAATAAAGTGAGCGGATTTGGTTAGACGATCTACGATAACCCAGATGAAATCACAACCCTTTTTGGTAGGGGGTAACCCAACAATGAAATCCATAACAATTTCTTCCCACTTCCAGCCAGGAATAGAGAGTGGCTGCAATAACCCGGGCCTCATGTGAATAGCCTTGACTCTGCAACAGTTATCACACCTTGCCACATAGGCTACGATTTCCTTCTTCATCTTGGTCCACCAATAATATAGCTTGAGATCTTGATACATTTTACTGCTACCAGGATGGATGGACAATATAGAAGAATGGGCTTCCGCCATAATTTGATTTCTAAGTTCTTTGTCTTTGGGTACTACAAGCCTATATTAAACTAGAGAATTCCTTTGTCATCGACCCTAAAGTGCTTGGTCTCCTGCTCTTTCATCTTTCGCTTGATGTGAAACACACCCACATCAGTCTTCTGGAGTTTGATAATTCGACTTCTAAGAGAGCAATCCACAGTGATATTGTGGAGTACTACAGGATGAAGGAGGTGTGCCAGATGAAAGTCTTCACTAACTAAGGAATTACAATGGGCCTTTCTACTTAAGGCATCAGCAACCACATTTGCCTTGCCAGGATGGTAGTGCACTTGAAGGTTGTAGTCTTTGATTAATTCTAACCATCATCGTTGACGCATGTTCAACTCGGGTTGAGTAAAGATATACTTGAGACTTTTATGGTCAGTATAGATGTTGCACACATTATCTAACAAGTAATGTCTCCAAATCTTCAGGGCATGAACAACTGTGGCTAGCTCTAAGTCATGGGTAGGATAATTGATTTCATGCTTTCAAAGCTGGCGCAAAGCATAAGCAATGACTCGGCCCTCCTACATAAGAACACACCCTAAACTGGTGCCACATGCATCACAATAGACATCAAAAGGCTTCTTGATGTCAGGTTGTGCCAATACAGGAGCAGAAGTTAGTAAGGTCCACAAAGTGTGGAAAGCCTCTTCACACTTCGGGGTCCACACAAACTTCTCATCCTTTTGAAGTAGTCGAGTCATGGGCTTGGCGATTTTTGAGAAATCCGGGATGAATCGACGATAATAGCTAGCCAAACCCAGGAAACTTCAGACTTCTGTGACCGTAGTAGGTGCCTTCCACTCTAGGACTTCTTGCACCTTAGTAGGGTCAACCGAAATTCCATCTCCAGATAACACATGACCTAGAAAAGGTACCTTGTTCAACTAGAATTTGCACTTGCTGAACTTAGCATAAAGCTGGTTGTCACGTAATCGAGTTAAAACAATTCTTAGATGTTCAGCGTGCTCTTCTTCATTCTGAGAATATACAAGGATATCATCAATGAACATGATGATGAACTTGTCTAATTTCAGCATGAATACCGAATTCATCAGGTATATAAAGTGTGCCGAAGCATTTGTCAACTCAAAGGACATGACAAGATATTCGAACAAGCCATAATGAGTAGAGAAAGCTGTCTTAGGTATATCTTTAGGACGAATTTTGATCTGATGGTAGTCAGACCTCAAATTGATCTTGAAGAATACCTTAGCTTTGGAGAGTTGATCAAATAGAATATCGATGCGAGGAAGAGGGTATTTGTTCTTGATAGTAACAGCATTAAGGGGGCAATAATCCACACACATACGCAGAGACTCGTCCTTCTTCTTCACAAAGATAGCCGGACAACCCCAAGAAGAAGAACTAGGCCAAATCAAACCTTTCTTTAATAGCTCATTCAACTAAATCTTCAGCTCTACCAACTCATTGGGCGGCATTCTATAGGGCCTTCGAGAAATAGGAGCCGTACCCGGAATGAGTTCTATCTTGAATTCTACTTCTCGGTCTGGAGGTAATTTAGGCAAGTCATCAGGGAAGACATTTGGAAACTCATAGACAACCGGTATACCCTCAATGACTTTGGCTAGGGTAACATTGGCTGTATTGTGGATAGCGATATCTCGAGGCAACTACACTAGAAAACTCTTCTTATCCACAGGATCTCTCACCATTACCACACGGGTTGATGTATCGATCAACACTCCATTCCCGCTCATCCACTTCATCCCAAGGATTACATCCATTCCTACCCCCGGCAGAACTACAAGATCCGCAAGGAACTCTCGATCCCCAATCTCAATCCTTACATCTTTAACTACTTAGTTAGTCATGATATTATTTCCAGCAGCACTAATACAATAACCCCCCTTGACAATTGTAATCACATTTATCTTATGCTTAGATGCAAAAGTAGAACTCACAAAGGAATGTGAAGCACCAGAATCAAAGAGCACAACTACAGGGTGATCATTAACAAGAAACTTACCAGCGGTGACCACTTCACCAGTAGGAATTTCCTCCATAGTAGTGTAGTGAACACACCCCTAACGGATGTTTTCCTGAGCATTCTACTTGGGAGGATAGGGACAAGTACTAGCCCAGTGACCAGGCTTGTTACAGTTCCAACACGGCCTGTTTGCTGGTGGGACATTGGAGCTACCCTGCCCAGAGGTATTCTTTGGCAAGGAAACTGTGTACCCCTTGCGGAAACCAGTTTTAGCTTGATTCTTCTTCTGAGGTGGGTGGTACCAGACATTAGCATTAGGTGGACGATATTGGGTTTTGGATACCACTGGTGCCTTAGACTAAGAAGCCCCTGCCTCAAAGTTTCTTTTACAGGTCTTGGAAGCAGCATATACCTTATCATTATTCTCTTGAGTCAGGGTGTCACTAATAAACTCATTGAAGATGACACACTTACAGTTGCCCATAGACTTCATCAGTTTAGGGGAAAGTCCCCTCTTGAAACTAGCTATCTTTTTAGCATCAGTATCAATGAACTCAGGAGCATACCTTGCCAGGTTGTTAAATGCCTGGAGGTATTCATTAAGACTCTTGTTGCCTTGAGTTAGCTTCATGAACTCGGTATGCTTAATTGCCATGAGACCAGGAGGGATAAAATGTCCCCTGAAAGCTGCCTGGAACTGGTCCCAAACTACCTCGATGTTTGTAGGGAAGGTGGTCCTATGATGAGTCCACTAGATGCCGGTAGGGCCTTGGAGCTGGTGTCCTGCATACGAGGCCTTCATACCTTCTATCAATCAGAGCAATCCAAACCTTTGCTCTATCATACTCAACCATTCATCAGCTTGTAATGGTTCTTCTGCCTCTCTAAAGATAGGAGGCTTTGTGTCCATGAAGTCCTTAAAGCTGCTATACTAGTTCGGCTCGGGTCCCTGGCGGACATGTCAATCATCGTGGTTGGCCAGTTGGTGCATAGCCTCAGCTAGCATGCACTAACTTTCGACGACTGTCTGCATTAGCTCAGCTAGTGTGGGCGGTGGTGGAGGAGGTGGTTGTTCCTCATCTCCATGGCTACAACTGCGATGAAGATTATAAGCCATCTGCAAAATGTATAGCCAATGAGCACTGACGATGTGGAAATTTTTGTAAATGAATTGTATAATTATGCCAAACTAACTCCAATGGAGAAAATGAATTTATACTATCAACAGAGGCACAATCATCCATCATAATCACACAGCTCATCAAGCGCATCGATTGACATATTAATGCGATGAACTTAACCAACAACGAGATCAATAGACCGCATAGACGGAAATTTATCAAAGGCTCACATACGTGGAGCATAACACGTTTGATAGGTTACATCTAAGCCATAGAAGTTCCAAACTTACATCAAGGATAACATAGGGTTTGATATTACATCCTGAAAGGTCCTTGTTTGGTTTTGGTAGTTGAGTGACAACTTAGGTGGACTAATTGTGTTTATGTGAGGTACATAGGTGATTAGTCCACAGGTACATGTGTGTGAGCAACATATGCCATGAAGGTGAAAATGGCTTGGAGATGTTGCAAAGCTCACACATGTGATGATGAAGGAGCTTAAATGCACATGAGACATGACATTGAGTCATGTGATCAAGGTGGAGAAGATCAAGACAAGACTTGGCTTGATGGACCGATTGCAAGCGTGAAGGGCAAGTTGAAGGCTTTGGAGTAATGGACCGCATGGCGGTGAAGCTTGAGCAAGACTTGGCGCTGATGGACGGTAGCAATGGTGAAGAGCAAGTAAAGTCAAGATTGATGAACCAATATGATCATGTGATGATATGAAGTGGATCATATCATTGTTGATCGTATTGGTGCATGTGTTGCATCGACATTGAAGGAGATGGAATGGAATGCGCAAGGCAAAGGTATAACCTAGGGTATTTTATTTCGCCGGTCATAGGTGTGTAGAGAAGTTTATGACCAGGTTTAGGATAGATGGTCGTACTATCAAGAGGGGCAAACTTGCTTGCATATCGGTCATCTAGTGCCACTCAAGTGATCTAACTTTGCATCGTCGCTAGGATCGAGTGGCATGGCAAGTTGAGTGGCTAATATCCTTTGGGAAATGATTGTGAAAATGCTAACACACATACACATGATGGTGTACACTTGGTGGTGTTGGCACATTTACAAAGGAGGTGGTGTTTGCAGGGTTGAGGTGGCGCTTTCAGGAAAATGGAATGCCTATTTTCTATTGCGCCGGATGCAAATTCTTGGTGGTTAGCACATTGGAGCAAGGGTGAAGAAGTTAGAAGTGAAAACGAGTTGATCGCGAAGATGCCGACGTCGGTCAACTGACCGGATGCTGGATCTGAATGCACCATAAGCTGGCAGGCTGCGTCCGGTCAGGCTGATGTACGATGACGCAGAAGCTAGTGTGTGATCGGACGCTGGCTGTGTCCGATCAAGTGTGACCGGACGCATCCGGTCGAGGTCGGTACCTTACTGGAAACGACCGGACGCTGGGGGTTCAGCGTCTGGTCAATTGTAAGCTGCTGCGTCCGGTCAAGTCAAGTGACCATTGGAGTCGGGACATGTGGCCGTCTGCAGGCGACCGGACGCTGAGGTCCAGCGTCCGGTCAACACGACCGGAGCGTCCGGTCAGCCCGACCATTGCCCAGTGAAGGGGTAACGGCTAGTTTAGCCCTTGGGGCTATAAATAGAAGTGGCCTTCGGCCATGGCTGGTGCTGAGCACCTCAAGGGACTTAGTGTCCATGCTTGTGAGTGCTTGGGAGCCCTCCATCACACATATACTTGATAGTGATCATTCGATCGTGTGAGTGAGCGATTCTAGTGCGATTGCATCGTGAGGTTGCATCGAGTGGCACTAGGTGATTGAGTTGCAAGTCGGTGGTGCTTGTTACTCTTAAAGGTTGCCACCTCCTAGATGGCTTGGTGGTGGTCTCCATTGAAGCGCGCAAGAAGCTTGTGCGGCGCTCCGGAGAAGTGCTTGTGAGGGGCATTGTGCTTGCCCCGTGGGAGCCACGAAGAGCAACTCTAGTAAAGCGTGTCATTGAGCTACCCTCACTCAAGGGGTAGGTTCTTACGGCGCCCGACGTGCGGGCTTAGCGGGTGATGCTAATTAGCCGCCGAACCACCAAGTGAGCGGTCGACACAATGGGGACTAGCGTGTTGGCAAACACGTGAACCTCGGGAGAAAAATCATCGTGTCAACCTTGTTCTTCCCGTTGGTTTGCATCCCCATTACACAAACTTGCAATTACTTTTATACATATTAAGCTTGTATAGTTGCTCTTGTAATTAGATAGCTTGTGTAGCTTGCTAATTACCTTCTTGCTTGCGTAGCATAGAAGTAGATCCCTTGCGTGGCTAATTTGGTTTTAGTAACCTTGTTAGTCACATTGCTTAGTTTGTGTAGCTAAGTATTTACGCTCTCTAATTAGGCATTGGTTGCCTTGTTATTGAGCATTGCTAGTGAGCTTAGTTAGCTTTGTGCTTTTGCTTACTAGCATGTGTAGGAACTCCCTTGTTGCTTAAAGTACTAGTGCCATAGGTTTGTGTAACCTTGCTATTAGAATTGTTTAGGAGAGCTCTAGCTAGCCCGGCACCTTTGTTGCATAATTGTTATCTTTGCAAGGTGCTAGTGAACATATATAGTGGGGTATAGTCTTGGCTAGACCAATAGTTTTAATTCCGTATTTGTATCGGTTAGCCGACGTGATTAATTTTAGAAAAGACTATTCACCCCCCTCTAGTCCGCCATCTCGACCCTTCACATCCCAACGATTAACTTATTACAAAGCTACTCGTTCATGCATAAGGATCAACAAAAGACTAGCTCTAGCGCATTAGCTAAGTAGTAAGCTAAACTATGCATCATCCTCGGAGTCAGTGTTGAAGATCTCTCCTCCATCTTCATCACTAGCAGGTTCTAGCTCCTCATCTTCCTCCTCTCTAGGTGGAACATCCTCAGGTCCATTAATCTCAATGTCATAATCATCTTCAGCCATGATGACACCAGAGCCCATCTCATCCTCATCATCAGGGGGCAGGAGAGGGTGAAGCTGATTGTGTAACAGGTGAACCTCCTCATGGAGATGGTCATTATACTCTTCAGGAACTGCCAACTGCTGCTCCAGCTCAACCTGTCTCACTCTCAACGCATTCTCTTCATTCCAGGCTTCATTCCGCTGGTTCAGCACGTGAATCAACATACGCTCATAGTTGCGGTGAGCTACTGTCAACCTCTGAACCTCTAGGGTTTCTTGATCCTGTTCCTGTGTTACTCGCTCCAAATGCTGCTGAGCCGCACTCCTCTCAGCAGTCACCCGGGCCAGCTCTACCCTTAGCCTTTCCTCCTTAGTAGGCTCTAGATGGGGCTCACGAGGAGCTAACCGATGACGAGGCACCCTACCTCCATGGACTTGCGAGCAGTGCGTTTCATGCGTGCCATCTGTAGCAAAAAGTTGCAACATAAGGGGAGAATCATTTAAGGGATACGAAATTTGATTATTCGAGACCATCAATTTTTCAAAGGAGGGAGTAATGCAAGAATGCCATGTATGCTTGAACATGATGCATGCACGATCCATACGTCCTCACAAACCTAGAAAAATTTAAAGGCTAGCAAAATATACGGTGGCATACATATGTTCTCTCATATACGGTAGCTAGTCGATCTACAACGATACGTTGTTAGTGTACCTGCAGCAAATTTCATTTCAGCCCAATAATTTCCCAAAAAGGCATGTAAAGTAAGCAGTAAACTAAATACTTTCGTACATACATCCCTCGATGTATATACTCTAGTATCACAGCTACTCGATAGAGATACCCACACTTAAGTACTCTCATAGATACATGATCGAACATGTAAGTATGCGAGCAACCACAACTACTCTCTCCTAGACCGACGGTTGGACGGTCATGCTCTCACAACTCCCACTTACCAGAGCGTAGAGGTATTTTGATCCATACATTACCACCCAAGCAAATGGCATCCATACAATAGCACGCCATATGGACAACGAAACAGAAACAAGTAGGAACCCCCAAGTTAGTACTTTAATAAGCCACCTAAGAGTCCTTGTTTGGGCATAAAGGATATGACCACTGGCAACACTTAGTATTTAATTTAGAATTTTCACAAATACTTTTGTTTTAAATACACAAATGACATGTTTAGTGTCGAATCTTGCTCTGATGCCAGCTGTAACGGAACCGACCAAATTATAAGAACGTAAGTACAAAAATAATCACCGAAGTGATCAAATTCCTGTACTTAAGCTCCCATAATCCCGGTAGTCCGGAAATCACGAAGGATTTCAAACAACTCTCGACATACAAACCAAGACCATAGTGATTCAACACAACACATCATTTGTTACAACATTTCATAAGTGGCATTCGGATTACATCCATCAGAGTTCAAATAAAATATTACAAACCAAGTTCAAATTTACGGAAGCAACATAGTTTAGTACATAACTTCATAGTTTCAAATACATTGCCAGATCTTAGTCATGTCCCACAAAAGCATCTTTAGGTATGAGAACTAGGAGAGACCACGCCCAACGGTCTAGTCTTCATCCCCAGCCGAGAGAAGGCAATACTTGCAGCAACCAAAGTAGAACTGATCATCTGCAACAGGTGGGAGATAAACCCTAAGTACGAGAAGGTACTCAGCTAGACTTACCCATCAAAACCAGAAATAAAAGACACCTAGGGTCATGCAAGGCTTATGAGGTGGGCTAGCTTGACACAGTTGCATAAAAGAGCTTATGAATATAGTAACCTATTTAAACTTCGCATCAAGTTTATCATCATTTACATGTCCACTAGATTTGCACCTGTACTAGAGCACTCACTTATTAGGAGCAATCAATATTAACCATAGCAGGTATAATAAGGTTGTCATCATCATATTATCATTCCTGAACCATTATGTTATTTAGTGTATCTACTTTGGAGATAAGCCCATCAAGTTCTCACTAACTGGTGAGAGACGGTGACTCGAATCGAATTACAACTTAGCTGAGGGGGTATTCCTAACTCTCACCCTAGCATACTTAGCAAGAGTAGCCATGGGTCACCTTTGGTACAACTCAGGAACCAAATTCGCGGGTTCGATCAGCGCCAGCGCTCTCAGGGATTACCCTTCTGCCAGGACGATCAGGACTTTTAAATCACCTGCCCTTGGACTCACGCCTACGGCTCCCTTCCGAGGCATACTTTATACTTATCGACTCTCAGCCTGAGGTGAGCTACTCGGCTTCGTAATCGGTCTTCAGACATGGCCAACTAAGAGAGAGGTATGCGTTCAACATGAACAGGAAAGGCTCCAAGATCCAGTCCTTAAGCGATACAGATGGAGTCACTACAAATCGGCAAGCCTCCGCCCTATCTTCAATTCAAATTAAGACATGTTCTTTTCCACGATAGCAAATATAGCCAATCGTGCCATATGTATGTCCCTATATCTCACAGGTGATAGGAAATCACCTGACTTCTACCGCGTTTAAGCAGGGCTAAGCACTACACGAGCCTAAGCTACATAGGATTCAGGGTATCAATATCTGTACAAGGATTGGATAACCAATGCAGCAAGTGTTTGCATCCAACACCTAAACTTAATGCAACAATATATATGTAACAATAATACTTTAACTGCATTTCAGAAATTAGGAGGCTTAATATGCTTCGGGGCTTGCCTTTCACAAAGTTGCATGGACGGTGATCCGGGCACTCAACGGCGACCTCATCTGGCACTTCTCTCGAGGGCTGCACCTCCTGAACCTCCGGTGTTGGCTGCTGCTGCTCACCGCTTGGTTCCTCGAATTCCAGCAGTGTCACTCCTTCTGGTACACCTATTGCATGCCGATGCACAAGATAAATATCATGGATGCATAAGGAATGACATGATGTTCATGATGAATCGATCATAGTAAGTGTTTAACGAAAACATCACTGGACACTCGTTTACCAATTAAAAATAGCTCTATTCAAATCACTTTAAAACATGTATCTAACTTAACTTGAAGAACAAGATCAACTTACCAAACTTGCATAACCTAAGATAAAGATGCTCATCTTCAGTTAAAGGCCTAACACCTAGGAACATTACCACAAGCTTAGGAATAGTAAAGGCATATTTAAATCAACAGTTAAAGTTTCATATGCAAACGAGCAGTTCCTTAATTCAATCATAACAAGAGTTCTACAATTTAAAATGCCTACAAGAGGACATTCTGGAAAGCTTATGAAATTCTCTACAATTCATTTTTAAACATTAAAGCATGATTCTTACGTTAACCAAATCTAATTCAAGTAAGCATAGAATCTATCCAGAAATGGCAGGTTTACTAAATTAAATATTTAGTGATGATGCAAAAGCATACTTGGACCAAACCAAGTTTACCAACTTGTTGTGCATACCAGAGGAATATCAGAAAGTATAGTGCCAACTTCTAAATAAATTATTTAATGTCCTTTTCTAATTTATTTAATTAATTAGGTGATTAAAGCAACATATAGTAAAACTATATAGAAAAATCTACAAAAATTACAGTAGCTACCACATGCTTCATATAGACTACCATAAAATTTTCAAAACATTTGGACAAGCAAAACTTGCTGTATAAAAAATAACATATGGCAGGTCTATTTCTAGCATAATTAGGAAACCCTATTAAAAAGTATCAAGCAATAGATTTCACATTTTTCCTAGTATCATTCTAGCATAAGAATAGCACTCACCAAATTTTACCTTTACTGGATCTATAGAAAAATTATGAAAATTCACACAAAATCTATCCATGCAAACAAGAGAATTACCTAACTCTTACCTACAGTGTCTAAAATATATGAAAATTTAACTACAAGCTATTCATGATATGAGCAGTACACCATAAAAATTTCATGCCATTTAGAGCTACACAGAAAAAGATATAATTACCCCTATTTCCCACATGATTAAAAGAGATAATTAGCAACTCTATTTTTCATAACAGAACATGGCATAAATTATATTTTTAATATAAACTAGACATTACCAGAAACTCAACAAAATTGGAACCACATCATTTGGATCTACCAACCAAGAGATATACATTTTTGAATATGTACTCAAATCTGTGAAAAAAATAAAACAAAATAAAATGGAAAACCTAACCAGCTACTGGTGGGCCGGCCTAGAAAAATACGGCGGCCCGTAACGCGCGCGCGTCAGCGCTCCGCGTGGCCCAGGAACACGGCGTGGCCCCCGGCCGGCTCCCGCCTGCGCACGGCTGCTGACGAGCGGGGCTCATAAGATAGAGAGACAGACAGGGGAGGAAGAAGAACGACTGCGTAGCTCGTCGCCGGTGGCAGCTCCGGCGAGGCCATCGGTACCAACATGTTCACCTCACCCGTGCGCACCTAGGGGTACCATCAATCGCGGCTATTATGGTGGTTAGGGGAATTGGCGACGGCCATGGCGGCGCACGGCCACGGGTTGGCCAACTCCGGCGAGGTCCGGCCCCTTAGGGCGTGGCTAAGCTTGGTACGAGCTTCCGGAGGTCGCTACCATGCCAACCAAGCAAAGAGAAGGGGATGGGAAGGCCTCGGTGGCAGTTGGCCGCGTGGAGCGCCAACTCCGGCGAGGTCCCGTCATGGCGGCAGTGGTGGAAATGGCGAATGCGCCCTTACCAAGACCCAATCGACACGGCTGAGAGGTGGAGGAGGTAGAGGAGAACACGGCAGAGCTGTGGTGAAGACGTAGTTCGCGTTTTTGCGGCAGCAAGCAAGCACGAGCTCATCGGAGTCGCTGAGGCGGTTGCTGCGGAGCTATGGGCGAGCGGAGGAAGCTGAGGAAATAGAAATTGAACTGGCGAGCTGGTTGACAGGCGCGTGGGGGGGTGCTCATGTCGTGGTTGGCCGTGCCAGGGCGTCCACGGCGTGTGGCAGCGCGATCAGGCGATCGGCGACGCGCGGCGTACACGCGTCGGACTCTGAACCTGTCGAGCACTGTAGCTCGCCATTCAGTGATCCAATCAAGCCTGACAGTGCAACTTCAACGCATTAAAACGACTAAACCGTTGATCAATAGCGAAAACCATGTACACAAAAATTGTAGCCCTACCTTCCATCTTCAACTTCTATTCAAGGAGCATAGTCTAATTCACCACGAACCAGAAGTTACATCAAGCCAAAGTTGGCTCGATCCAACTGGAATGGTATTTCTGACTTAGAAAATTTCCTAAGTATGAAATCAGCAGGGAAACCTGACTTGTGGGCCCTGTTTGAGTATGTTCTAGCCATTTTCATGAGATAGTCATATTGAGACTTTTGTTCCTTGATAAATTGGCTACAACTTTGGTAAAGGGTGCACATCCATGCAAGGTCTCTAGGTTGGACTTTTGAATCAGTCAAACAGTGGCACTCTATAGGTCATCCTAAGTCAAACCTCCACCTAGAGGGCAATTTAGTCATTTTGGTCCACATGAACAGTGTCCCATCAATTACCCTAAGTGTAGTTAATATGTATTAGACCATAATTAACCACTCTACACAAGTGCTACACCAACTTCTAAGTATCACATGTGATGAAGCAACAAAACACTCAATTTTACTCTAATGTTGCAATTCCATGTTTCATATGTTTCATGACTTTGTTGTAATTTTAAACTTGTCATATTACTACCATGTTGCCATGTTTTAAGGTATGAGAAACTCATGTTGCACTACTACCATTCATAAGCAATCAAGTATGAAACAAACATAATTGAGAATGTTACATATACATATTTCGGTACAATGGCATGATGAGATAGATGATGCACATGTTTATGAAATAAAATGCAATTTTGTGAAAGCCAAACACCATGTTACACCTTTGTCCAGGCGCCGCCGACGATGGAGACGACCTCTCCATCCGGTGCACGGCTGATGACGGCTGCACCCTGGAGGAAGCCAAGCTATTGGAGCAGTCACCTGACCGGCGGGCAACGACTTTACTAGACGAGCTCGCCGTCGACTACCCGGCAAAGGGCTGCGGCCTAGATGACCCGTTGCTGCTGGTGCAGGTCACCGAGTTCTCCGGCGGAGGATTCGTTGTCGGGATCACATGGAACCACGTCGTCGCCGACGGTGCCGGGATGGCCCAGTTTCTGCAGGCGATCGGCGAGCTCGCGCGCGGGCGGTCCGCACCGAGCATCGTCCCCGTCAGGTGCGACGACTCCATCCCCAGCCTCCCTCCACTCATCGCTGCCGGACGGCAGCTCATGGTGTCCATGGAGCCACAAGACTTCGCCAGCCTGGACGTCACCATCCCGTAGAGCTTCATCGACCGCATCAGAGCTGAGTTTCATGGCCGCTCACCGTGCACCGTGTTCGATGTGGTGACCGCCGTTCTATGGCAGTGCTACACCCGTGCCGCCATCTCGAACCCAGACGTCCCTTCCCTTCTCTGCTTTATCGCAGATGTCCGGAAGCATGTGGCGGCGAAGGACGGCTACTACGGCAACTGTGTCATCGGGCAGCTGGTCATGGCGGCGACAAGCGGAGCTGTGGCGAACGGGGACCTCGTCGACCTGATAGAGATGATACAGCATGCTAAGGCGGAGATACGGATACCCAACAAGTTGAGGGAGGAAGAAGAAGACAAAGGTGGAAACTGCGTACCGTCGACGGGAGCAAGTCTCGAGCAGCTCTGCGACATGGTCCGGCACAATAACAACGTTCTCAGCGTTTCGTGCATGCGGAACATCGGCCTCGAAGACGTCGACTTCGGCGGCGGGACGCCGGCGAGGGTGACGTGCCGCTCTCCGGTGATGTCCCTGCCGGCCTGCGTGCCGTGCCTGCCCTGCAAAGGGAGGGACAGGGACAGCGAATTGGCACGTTGTGTCAAGGAGGAGCAGGTTGACGCCTTCCTTGCAGAATTGCCAAAATTCACCTGACAAGTGTCTTTGCTTTGTGCTTCAGGATTCTGAGATTTTTAGCTGGTCATGTAGTCCAAGTCCAACTGTGCCTGGTCTTTGTTACTGTCGTTTGGATCTGTTCTCTTTCAGAATTGCATTTCTTGCATGCGTCAATCTTTGAATAATGTTATGAAGATGGATTTATGTAAATAATAAGTTGTTGAAGCAAGTGTAATGTTATGCACGGAAATACACAAATCGTTGAATTTTATCATCGTGAGAACTACTCATTCATGAACAATGATCGAGTTATCTTATCTCTCTCCGTAGCATTGCAATATTTTCACATTCCAACCAACCATCATGCATGTGTTTTGAGTTTTAACATGATGTTGATGGCCACACTGCCTTGTGGATCAAAATGTGATTGCCAAACAAAGACTGCTTTATCGTGCGTGTATATCCTGATTATTTTTATTTGCATCGCTAGGTACCCGATCCATGGTCCACGCCTACTCCGGTTCCAGCGTACTGTCATGAGAGCACGGCTAATATTATAGCTCCCTGCTTGTTGTATGTAAATTTACAGCCCACTATCGATCCACCATGTTCTAGTTTAGCTACTAAAACATACTTCATCATTAATATGTAGTTCACTTTTTTCTTTTACAAACTTTTTAGGAGCTTGTGCACTCTATCTCATACTACTACAGAACACATACTTCATACGGTCGGCCCCATCACCCCCGGATGTACTGGAGCTGGCAGTGATTATACTTCACTTCCGGGTTACAAACATAGGATTTAGACAATGATAGAGATCCTGTTCACCCGGAAGTGATATGGGGGATATCACTGTCAGGTCAGGCCACCGCCCGACACTAATATGCCAATGTTGGGTCGTGGTTTGACCTGGCAGTGATAGCATGATATCACTACCGGTTTGTTTGTTGACCTAGCAATGTCCTAATTACTCGTATAAAACTGCAAATGCCTTAGTCCTCCTCCCTCCTATCCCAAGCATACCCGTCCACCCCACAGCTTTCTCCATTGTTGCAGCCTTTTTTTACCAAAATGCTCATGGAGGGGCTTTGTTTTTGAAGAATAGACATTATCTCCTTGTTTTAAGGTGGGTAACTAGCAATCCTTTGAATTTTGAAGCTTGTTTTATTTGTTATATTATTTTTTATTACGCTTGTTCTTTCTCCACTTTATAGAGCTTTTTTCATAGAATACTTCGTGATGGCATCAATTTTGGTGAATCCATTAAATTGGTACCGCTAGTTTAAGGTTAGCACCTATGAACCCATTTAATTTGTAGCTAGTTTGTTTCTCTAGTAGATGTGATGGCTTAGGGTCCCTTTGGCAAGGATCCTTGGAGCAAATTCTCTACGAGAATCACTCCACCCCAGCCAACACAGCAAAATCTCACACAGATTCAGGCGGGGAGCAAACAAGAATCACTTCTCTATTTGCACTGGGAGCAGAAAAAACCCGATCCTCACTACTCCCTATTCAAAACCCACTAGAACCACTCTAGAATCAATTCTCATATGCTCCCTCATAGGAATCAACTAGAATCACACCATTGAAGAATCAAGGAGCTAGAGCTAATTAAGAATCAGCTAGTTTCTTCCTTTAGTTTCTCTATTTTAATTAGTGTGACATTGTGGTAATCTGCAACTTTGTGAGCCTTTCTACGAAGTGCCCAAACCAGCACCAAGGGCATCCCAAGCTCCCTCTTTCTGTAGGTGCTTGTTCTTCCCCTTTGGGGGTTGAGAGAGGGAGAGGGGAGATTTGAGGGGTGAGGTTTTGGTCTACCAAATCCATCCATTAGAGTGAAATCAGAGGGGATTTGGAGCCTCCACCAACCTTATTGGCTCCCACCTCTTGTATGTTGATCTTCATAGTGGACTGCTTGCTCGTTGTCGCCCATGATTTTTTCCCGTAAGGGGTTTCCATGTAAATCTTGGTGTCTACTTGTGATTCGATATTTATCTTATCGTACTTGTTGATTGGTTCCTATCTTGCTTGTTGTTGGTGTCATTTTGTCTAAGTTCATGGTGTTTGGTTGAGTTGGCATATAAGGCATACATGGGTTCTTTGATATGTTGATGATGGGGACTGATGTGTTAGTGAGCTGGTCTTTTGTAAGTATATTCCTTATTGTGAAGTTTTGTCAACACCACGGTTGGAGAATTGATACTATGGGACTGTTTTGTTATATGCCCATAAGGTATTCGGTGAAATGCTTGTGAGTAAATAGCTTGCTAATTTTGATGTTTCCGCTGCCCCTCTTCGCTCACAAGCCGCCTCTATAAATACTCAGTAGTAGTGAAACTTGCAGAGGTTACCAACAACATCCAGGAGATTATCCACGTTGAGTTGTGCATCGGGGTGTCTACTGCACATCTCTAGGTGGCCCTCAAGTACTCATAGACGTAATATCCACAATGGATGCTCATGGAACATTGCTTGTGCGGGTCTGTGTTGATGCAGTGTTTTGATATCAATGCCAAGTACTTCGTCAGGAACGTAATATTGGAGTACTAAGGTACAATTAGGTGTGCTAGAAATTTCATTTTGAGATACATTTGCTTCTGTCACTACTACAGAAAAAATTAACTGAGATGGGCAAAAGTGCTTAATCAAGGCGGTTGCCTGCCTCGGTGCAAAGGTCACGGTAAATAAATCTTTACCGGTGCAGAGGGAGAGGGATGCGCCACCGTCACCGGATCCGTCCGTGCCGGGGCCAAATCTGACCTCCCTATGCGCCGGCGAGCTCTGTAACACCTCGGGTGTTTAAATATTAAAATCTGACATGTCATCATATGCATTGCAAAGCATTTGGCATTTGGTGAAACTTTGAGATGCATACACTAAAATAAGTTTATATTTATGTGGTATGTGTTGCATTGTATTGTTTGACTCAAGTCAATGTTTGTTTGGATTTTGATTTTTTTTCCAGAAAACCCCGCTTTTCAACATTTAAACCCTACCCTGAAAATCCATTTCAAAATCTAAGCATATTTTGGGGTTGGGCCCAAAAGCAAAAGTGTAGAGCTTGGCAAGTCATACAAAGTTTGTTTTTGGAGTTTTTCAAGTTGTATAGAAAAATTTTGAGTAATTCAAAAAGGCGTAATTCGTTAAAATTCCCTATTTGAATTCAAAAGTTCATTTCAAAATCTAGACCAAATTAGGAAATGGTTATAAAAGCAAAGTTGTAGAACTTTTGATTTTGAGCAACTTTTGTTTTTGGAGATTTTTGAGTTGTTATGAAAATTTGGGAGTAATTTGTGAATTTTGGTGAATGGCAAACTTGTAATTTCGATGAACAGTGTTCACCGCTTGCGCTACACCGCCGGCGAGCTTCGGCTTGCTTCCAGAGTCGCGCGTGGCCATCTGGGCGTCGCGTTGGCACGGCGAAGGCTTTCGCGTGGCTTCTTTGCGCTTCCTTGGTCGCGTTATAAGCCAGCCACCGTCGCCGTTCTTCGTTTTCTTTTCTCCTCTGTTTTCCAGTCACCGCCGCTGCAGCTCCATCGAGCTTTTGCCGTCAAACCAGCGCCCATGCCATCGCAGCAAAGCGTGCTCCAGCTCTGCCATATCCTTGCGCATCCAGCCAACCCACCAATTCAACTAGTCTAAGTCGGGAACTCGAGTTGCATCGTCTTCTTCCTCGCGGCCGGCAACTCCTCCGCCGAGCACGATTCGCCGCGGCCAGAGCTCCACGGTGCATCTCCGTCCCTGGTTTTGGTTGATTCTGTTTCGTCTCGATGATGTAGTACTTAATCCATAGCTGGTTGCTCATTTTGACCACTGCAGTCGCTGGTACACCATCGCCGACGACGTTTTGCTCCGCCGTGACTGCTGTCAACGTCGACCCATGTCATCGTAGCTTATCCGGTCTCATTCTTTGCTCCAACGTGTTCGTGGTGAGCTACTGGACCTTCCCATGCCCTCTGTTTCCCCGTTTTCGGCTTCGTATCGCCGACGTTGTGTCGCCGTGCCACCGCGTCCGCCATGGCCGACGACGAGCTAGTATAGGGCCGTAATCAGTGCTGATAGGGACGTCAATTGATGCGCCTAGTCTTGGTGATCATTTTGGTACGTTGGCCGTCGCCGTTGGACTCGCTGTCGGCGAGAAATCGTCGGTCAGCGCCGTCGCCGTCGTAGTCAAACACGCGAGGTTAGGGATGACAGGTGGGACCCGTTGTCAGTGACTCAGCGTTCAAATGGATTTTTCTATTTTCAGATTTAAATGAATAGTGTCTATTTTTGTTATTTTTGTGTAGATTTATTTAGAGCTCCAAAAATTATGAAATTTTTTGAGTGACTTCTCTGTGATGTATAGTATTTAATAAAAATATGAAATAATATATTTCAGTACTTTTTGAATGTGGTAAAAATTGCTCAATTTATTAATAAATGGATTTCCATGATTTTTCTAGGCTTATTTAATTATCCAAAAATTATGAAATTTGTTTTGCCACTTACTTATCATGTAATGAACATGTACTAAAATTTTGAGCTCAATTAGAATAAGTTGATTTATTTCATAATTTTGAATTAAATAATTAATTCATAAAAGCAAATAGTAACCTTTAGTGATTTAGGTTTTGTTTGTAATTTTGGATTGAGTGATGACCTCGGGTCATTAGTTGATAATGATCCTTGGCAATTGATGTATGTGTTACGATAAAGATTTAGTTTGTTTGACTTGCAACTGTACCGCGAAGGAAAGTTATATTCAAATTGTTAATTTTTGTATCCATCATCGAGTATCATATTTAGTATTCCGCATCATGTTGAACATGGCATTGTTATTACGTGTAGTGAACGAAGGTGAAAACATGGTAGTTAATCAAGCTGTTGAAGAGGTTAATCCGTCTGTTGAGGTCGGATCGTGTACTTGTGTAACGTCGCAGGAAACGGACTTTTCCGTCAACAAAGGCAAGCCCCGGATGCATACGACCCTACCTTGTGTTTTACAAATTAATTTTGCTTTTGCTTTCTATTACTGCATTAAGTGGTTAGGAGTTAAGTAAGAGCCTAATTGGTGCATTATCACCCTTGTTATTCCATATTTACCATATTACCAGTCTAAAACTCGTATATGCCTAGTTTTGCTTAGCTATGCGTAGAACGATGAAAGTCGGGTGACTACCTGCCACCTACAAGTAACAAATGGAACATTGGTTAATCATGTTAGCATGTGATATGGGAATGTGGAGTAATAAATCTAGACCGGGCGGACTCTGTGTGTGTGAGCCATAAGACATGGAGGTCTTGTGAGCGGGTTATTTCCGCCTGTGTCGATTAAGGCACGTCTGTTGTTGAATTGTATGAGGTGAGAATTTATAGTACTAACCACATACTCCGGTAAGCCTGAACTTGGCAATTCTATTACGAGAATGGCTACTCGCGCACTGGGAGTGGAGAGATGGCGGGAATAGCGTGTACCCATGTGGCCATGGGCTGGAATGGTGGAGTACTATGTTCTCGGGTGGCGCGGACCCGTTCTTGTTTTAGGGGATCCAAGGGTAGGTTGGTATATGTAGGTCGGGGACCTGCATATGTCGTATGGTCTGGAATCCCCAGCTGGGCTTAATCGGTTCGAATCGTCGTTGCTCCTCGGTTAAGGAGACTCAACTCACTGTTCATCATCATAGAATTAATAACCGGAACTTGAATAAGGCTTGTGAAGGTGTTGGATATGAAGTTTCATGATCTCAGTGCGGATCGTGTCAGCTTTGTATATAATTCTTGAGAAGTTTTCTATATAAAGAATGTTGTTAAAAGAGCTTTTACGCAAAAAGAACTTTGATCATTGTTAAAGCTATACCTTGAATCCCTGAGCCTGCATTACTGAGTTTATCAGTTAATATATCGGATAAGTCTTGTTGAGTACTTTTGTACTTAGGGTTCGTTGACCCCTTGTTGCAGGTGAGCCTCATGAGCAGATCTGTTTTGGATCGTGCTACATGACTATCGTTCGTTCTGACGATGAGAAGTAAATGTGTGATCCTTGAGCAGAATGTTTATTTTGTGTGATATGTCTATATTAATTATGCCACTTCACTACTACTATGGTTTGTAATAATTATCGAACTTAGTTTGTAAGGTTTGAAACAACTAGTTTGTAAACTATATTATCGTAAGACTTCCGCTGTTTTTACTCTGGTTTTGATATTTGAATAAATGTTGTAATACTGCAATGACTCTGTAACGTGATCCTGCTCGGAAATCGTGGATGATTCGGGGTTCCCGAGGACACCCGACAGTCTTTTTCAGTTCATGGAAACATATGCATAGATGTCAAAGGTCATCGGACAGTGATAGGTGCATGTGGGCCCTTTAACTTAGGAGGTTCTACCACAGAATGGTATCAGAGCTATCGTTACAAGGTTTTTCTTGTATTATTTTACAAAAACTTTAAAATGATTTGGATGACTAAATTTAACTTGGTAATTTAGTCCAAATTGCTTCTGACTTATCTTATTTCTTTCTCACCATTCCATATTTGATTAAAAAGGTTTTGTGTGGTGGAGTAGTAATATTACTATGCCCTATATAAAAATAAATGTTATTTATGTGCATTCTTAACTTTGATGTTTTTGTTCGTAAGAACGATTCATGCATCATGAATAATTCACTCGTTACTTCCTTCACCTCTTAGTCTGGAGTTAAGTAGTGAGTCTGGTTTGAGGAATGTAATCCATCTTAGCTACTTTTTGGATTTTGATTAAATGGTCTTACTTGGATTCAATTGGCTTCCTACAGTATAGCTCATGCCAAGATGATGCCCCATAAGTCCACCGGACCCAAAGGAGTTCCTCGTCACCAACTTGCCCCTAGAAATGATGGTGCTAGCAGTAGCAGTACTAGGCCTGATCCCCAGGCAGAGATACTGAGGGTTTCTATAGAGTTAGCACAATCTACTAGAGATAGGGCTTTGGATGTTATACAAATAGGAGAATTACAGGGTCAATTGAGGCAGCTCACCACCACGCATAGGAACTATGAAAGTATGTTAGTTCGTATGGTGGAAGGAAGAAATGAAGCTTGGCACAGGGAAAATGTAGCTAGAGCTAGAACTCATGAGCTAGAATTCTATGTAGAAGATTTAGAAGAACATAATACATATCTACATGAGCAGGTTCATAGGCTTAGCAATCTACTGAATCCGAATCATGAGCCTCAAGCTGATGCCATGGACCCCGGTGTCATCCTTGCCAATGATGATGAATCGGGAGAGGAAGAAGAAGAAGATCCTGAAGAATTAGTAATGATCGATGAAAGTGATGATGAAGGCGGTAATAATTCCGGAATGGATACCAAGCCTGAAGTTTGAAGAAATTGAGGAAAAGAGTAGAGTTGTATAATAGTAGCTCTAGTTAAGTTATGTAGTTCTGTTTTCGTACTCGTGGGTTTGATTGTACATTAGTAAACTCTATGTAATGTGTCTAGAGTAAGCTTTGGTACAATTCAATAAAAACATGTGAATAAAGTTTGGTTTGTTATGAGCAGATGCGTCGTACGCGGGGTTCGTTTATTCTGGGAACTTCACAAGATGAGGACGGTATTCTAGATCCGCCACCAGTTCCAACCAATTTAGCTGATGCTATAACTGCACTTGTCAATGTGATGGCTGAAAATTCTCGTTTGCTTCATGAGATGGCTCAGAGTAATCAGAATCAGATGTACGGAAACCGTGGACGCCACCATAACCGATAGGAAGCTACATATGTTGATTTCACAGACACAAGACCCCCGGTGTTCACCAAGGCAGATGAACCATTGGAGGCTGATGACTGGCTTCGAACCATGGAGCAGAAATTTGACCTTATCCCATGCACGGAGTATCAGAAACCTATGTTTGCCGCCCAACAACTTAGATGAGCAGCAAGTGCTTGGTGGGCAAACTTAGTGGCTATGCAACCTGCTGGTATTCCAATAACTTGGGCTGAGTTCCGTACTGCCTTCAGAGCCCATTATATCCCTGAAGGAGTGATGGCTATGAAGTTAGATGAATTCCTTGCTTTGAAACAAGGAGATCAAACCGTGATGCAGTTTGTGGGAAGATTTAATCATCTATCCCAATATGCATCCGAACATGTCAATATTGATGCCAAGAAGAAGAGGTGGTTTATGAGAGGCCTGAATACCAAGTTGCAGACTATGATGACCACTTGCACCAATGTCACTTACCATGAGGCAGTAAATATTGCAATTGCTTTAGAATCAAAGTATCGGCAGCATAAGGAGCTCAAAAAGAAAAAGAGTGCCGTCTGGATCTTTTGGGGGAAATCAGAAGAGGCAGAGGGTGATTTATCATCTAGTACATCATAATCGTCCTCCTTATCATCCACCGCAGTTCCAAGCTGGGCAACAGTCAAATGTCCATCCTGCTATAACCTATCTGAACTCACAATCAACCAATGCTCCTAGTGGCAATGCTCCAACATCCCAGGGTCACAACTATCCATGTTATAATTGTGGAAGGACTGGTCATTTCTCCAAGGAATGTCCATATCCTAGGCAGGCTAATCAAAATTATCAGAAGGCCCCTGCTAATCAACAATAGGGTCAGGCACCAAACAAGAACCCCAATCAGAATGCTCAGAAGGGCAAAGATGAGAGGAAGACAGGACGGGTGTTCTATATTCAAGCTAGAGAAATTCCGAAAGGGGAGCCAGTGATGATGGGTATGTTTCCTGTTGCCAATCACCCTGTAGTTATACTTTTTGATTCTGGCGCATCGTATTCATTCATCAATAGAACATTTGTCGTGAAGCATGAAATTTCAATTGGGGCAACAAAGGAAAGTTTCTTTATACAGTCGCCCGGGGGACGTCTATGTACTAAGGAAATGGTATACCAGGTACCCATAAACCTGGGTGGGCATATTTTTCCCACTACCATGATTATCCTTAAGGATCAGGATATAGATGTAATTTTGGGAATGAATTGGATGTATCAGCATAAGGCTGTTATAGACGCTTTGAATAGGACCTTAAGAGTGAGTTTGCCTGATAGTAATTCTCAACTTCTTATCCAACTTCCAACCCTAAGAAGATCAGTGGGCAAGATTTGTGCAACTGCTGTCAAAGAGATTAGAGATATTCCGGTAGTGTGTGAATTTCCGAATGTGTTTCTTGAAGATTTACCCGGTCTACCACCTAATAGGGATGTACAGTTCAATATAGAGTTACAACCTGGAACAGCTCTGATTTCTCAGAGAGCTTATAGGATGCCACCCTAAGGAATTGGCCGAGTTGAAAACTCAGTTACAAGAATTGATTGAGAAAGGGTTTATCCAACCTAGTTCTTCACCTTGGGGATGTCCGGCAATTTTTGTGAAAAAGAAAGATGAGACCCTAAGGTTATGTGTTGACTATCATCCATTGAATGAAGTGACCATCAAGAATAAGTATCCATTACCTCGGATAGATCTACTTTTTGATCAATTGGCTGGAGCTAAAGTTTTCTCCAAGATAGATTTGAGATCAGGATATCACCAAATGAAGATAAAGCCTGAGGATATTCCCAAAACGGTATTTACCACAAGATATGGATTATATGAATACTTGGTAATGTCTTTTGGTTTGACAAATGCTCCAGCTCATTTCATGTATCTAATGAACTTAGTATTCATACCTGAGCTAGACAAGTTTGTAGTAGTGTTTATTGATGACATTTTAGTATATTCCAAGAATAAGAAAGAACATGCGGAACATCTCAGAATTGTTCTGACCCGTTTGAGAGAACATCAACTATATGCCAAGTTCAGCAAGTGTGATTTTTGGCTTAAGGAAGTGCAATTTCTTGGACATGTCTTGTCGGCCAAAGGAGTTGCAGTTGATCCAAGCAAAGTAAAGGATGTGCTTGATTGGAAACCGCCAACCACAGTTCATCAAGTTCAGAGTTTTCTGGGTTTGGCGGGATATTACCATCGGTTTATTCCAGATTTCTCAAAGATATCAAAGTCCATAACTGAATTGTTCAAGAACCAAGTTAGGTTTGTCTAGTCATCAGATTATGAGAAGGCTTTCCAGACTTTGAAGAGACTGTTAACCATTGCACCAGTATTAGCCCAACCTGACATCGAGAAGCCATTTGATGTTTATTGTGATGCTTCAGGTATTGGTATTGGATGTGTGTTGATGCAAGAAGGCCGAGTCATTGCTTATGCATCCCGGCAACTTAAGCAACATGAAGAACACTATCCGACTCATGACTTGGAGTTAGCAGCTGTGGTTCATGCTCTGAAGATTTGGCGGCATTACCTGCTTGGTAGTACGTGTCATATGTATACAGACCACAAAAGCTTAAAGTACATCTTTACTCAGTCAGAGTTGAACATGCGACAAAGAAGATGGTTAGAACTAATTAAGGATTATGATTTGGAAGTATATTATCACCATGGTAAAGCAAATGTAGTTGTAGATGCCCTTAGTCGCAAAAGTTATTGCAATTGTCTAACAGTGAGAACAATGGATTTGAATTTATGTCAAGAAATGAAAAAGTTGAATGTAGAAGTAATTCAATAAGGAAGTTTGACCAACATAATTGTTGAAGCCACTATTCGAGACCAAGTTATTGCTGCTCAGAAGGAAAACAAGGGTATAGCCCATATTAAGAAAAGAGTCAAGAATGGAAAAGCGGAATGCTTTAGTATTGACAATGAAGATGTGTTGTGGTTCAAGGATCGCCTAGTGGTACCAAAAGTTCCTGAGTTGCGGCAGTCAATTCTAGATGAGGCACATGCTACTAGGTTATCAATCCATCCGGGAAGTAACAAGATGTACCATGACTTGAAGCAAAGATTCTGGTGGACTAAAATGAAAATAGAGATTGCTAGATACATAGCAAAGTGTGATACTTGTCAAAAGGTGAAAGCTATACATTTGAGGTCTGCTGGTGAATTGAAACCATTACCTATTCCATCTTGGAAGTGGGAGGACATAAGTATGGACTTTATTGTTGGTCTACCCAAGACATCAAAGGGATTTGATTCAGTATGGGTTATTGTAGATCGACTCACTAAATCAGCACATTTTCTTCCAGTCAAGACAATATATCCTACGATCCAATATGCCAAGATGTATTTAGCAAGAATCATGAGTCTCCATGGAGTACCCAAGACTATTGTGTCAGATAGAGGTACACAGTTTGTCTCTAACTTTTGGAAACAATTGCATTCTTTATTGGGTACCAAACTTCTGTATAGTACAGCTTATCATCCGCAAACCGATGGATAGACTTAAAGAGTTAATCAAGTACTTGAAGATATGTTAAGGTGTTGTGTCCTTAACTATTCCAATAAGTGGGACGAATGCTTATCTTTGGTCGAGTTCTCATACAACAATAGTTATCAGGAAAGCATTAGAATGGCTCCATTTGAAGCACTCTATGGTCGTAGATGCATGACATCATTAAGTTGGTCTGAGCCTGGAGAAAGAAGATTCTTTGGAGTTGACCTTGTGAAAGAAACAGAAGACAAGGTTAGACAAATACAGAGTAATTTGAAGATAGCTCAATCTCGACAAAAGAGTTATGCGGATAGAAGACGGAGACCATTGGTATTTACCAAAGGAGATTTTGTATATCTGAAAGTATCACCAATGAAGGGAGTTACCCGTTTTGGTGTTAAAGGAAAGTTGACACCCCGATACATTGGACCATATCAAATTTTGGAGAGGTATGGAAAAGTGGCATATCGCTTGAAGTTACCTGAACATCTTGTAGCTGTGCATGATGTGTTCCATGTTTCTCAATTGAAAAAGTATCTTCGAGTGCCTGAACAGAATGTTGAAGTTGAAGGAGTAGAACTCGAACCGGATTTAACTTATTCCGAATATCCTATCCGAGTGTTAGATCAGAAAGATCATGTTACTCGAAGACGGACAATCAAGTTCTATAAAATACAATGGAATCAACATTCAGAAGAGGAAGCTACTTGGGAATCAGAAGATTACTTGTTAGAAAAGTTTCCAGAGTTTCTAGCGTCAAAATAGAATAGAGTAATGTAAGTTGAGTTCGGTAGTACAAATTGTGTTTTGTAAAGGAACCTTGGCAGTTTTATGAACAGAGTTTGTGTGTGTTCTCGTGACACATTTCCTTTTCCATTACTTACCCTATGGCTTTGAATCTCGGGGCAAGATTTCTTTTAGGGGGAAGGATTGTAACACCTCGGGTGTTTAAATATTAAAATCTGACATGTCATCATATGCATTGCAAAGCATTTGGCATTTGGTGAAACTTTGAGATGCATACACTAAAATAAGTTTATATTTATGTGGTATGTGTTGCATTGTATTGTTTGACTCAAGTCAATGTTTGTTTGGATTTTGATTTTTTTTCCAGAAAACCCCGCTTTTCAACATTTAAACCCTACCCTGAAAATCCATTTCAAAATCTAAGCATATTTTGGGGTTGGGCCCAAAAGCAAAAGTGTAGACCTTGGCAAGTTATACAAAGTTTGTTTTTGGAGTTTTTCAAGTTGTATAGAAAAATTTTGAGTAATTCAAAAAGGCGTAATTCGTTAAAATTCCATATTTGAATTCAAAAGTTCATTTCAAAATCTAGACCGAATTAGGAAATGGTTATAAAAGAAAAGTTGTAGAACTTTTGATTTTGAGCAACTTTTGTTTTTGGAGATTTTTGAGTTGTTATGAAAATTTGGGAGTAATTTGTGAATTTTGGCGAATGGCAAACTTGTAATTTCGATGAACAGTGTTCACCGCTTGCGCTACACCGCCGGCGAGCTTCGGCTTGCTTCCAGTCGCGCGCGTGGCCGTCTGGGCGTCGTGTTGGCACGGCGAAGGCTTCCGCGTGGCTTCTTTGCGCTTCCTTGGTCGCGTTATAAGCCAGCCACCGTCGTCGTTCTTCGTTTTCTTTTCTCCTCTGTTTTCTAGTCACCGCCGCTGCAGCTCCGTCGAGCTTTTGCCATCGAACCAGCGCCCACGCCATCGTAGCAAAGCGTGCTCCAGCTCCACCGTATCCTTGCGCATCCAGCCAACCCACCAATTCAACTAGTCTAAGTTGGGAACTCGAGTTGCATCGTCTTCTTCCTCGCGGCCGGCAACTCCTCCGCCGAGCACGATTCGCCGCGGCCAGAGCTCCACGGTGCATCTCCGTCCCTGGTTTTGGTTGATTCTGTTTCGTCTCGATGATGTAGTACTTAATCCATAACTGGTTGCTCATTTTGACCACTGCAGTCGCCGGTACACCATCGCCGACGACGTTTTGCTCCGCCGTGACTGCTGTCAACGTCGACCCGTGTCATCGTAGCTTATCCGGTCTCGTTCTTTGCTCCAACGTGTTCGTGGTGAGCTACTGGACCTTCCCATGCCCTCTGTTTCCCCGTTTTTGGCTTCGTATCGCCGGCGTTGTGTCGCCGTGCCACCGCATCCACCATGGCCGACGACGAGCTAGTATAGGGCCGTAATCAGTGCTGATAGGGACGTCAATCGATACGCCTAGTCTTGGTGACCATTTTGGTACGTTGGCCATCGTCGTTGGACTCGCCGTCGGCGAGAAATCGTCGGTCAGCGCCGTCGCCGTCGTAGTCAAACACGCGAGGTTAGGGATGACAGGTGGGACCCGTTGTCAGTGACTCAGCGTTCAAATGGATTTTTCTATTTTCATATTTAAATGAATAGTGTCTGTTTTTGTTATTTTTGTGTAGATTTATTTAGAGCTCCAAAAATTATGAAAATTTTTGAGTGACTTCTCTGTGATGTATAGTATTTAATAAAAATATGAAATAATATATTTCAGTACTTTTTGAATGTGGTAAAAATTGCTCAATTTATTAATAAATGGATTTCCATGATTTTGTAGGCTTATTTAATTATCCAAAAATTATGAAATTTATTTTGCCACTTACTTATCATGTAATGAACATGTACTAAAATTTTGAGCTCAATTAGAATAAGTTGATTTATTTCATAATTTTGAATTAAATAATTAATTCATAAAAGCAAATAGTAACCTTTAGTGATTTAGGTTTTGTTTGTAATTTTGGATTGAGTGATGACCTCGGGTCATTAGTGTATAATGATCCTTGGCAATTGATGTATGTGTTACGATAAAGATTTAGTTTGTTTGACTTGCAACTGTACCGCGAAGGAAAGTTGTATTCAAATTGTTAATTTTTGTATCCATCATCGAGCATCATATTTAGTATTCCGCATCATGTTGAACATGGCATTGTTATGACGTGTAGTGAACAAAGGTGAAAACGTGGTAGTTAATCAAGCTGTTGAAGAGGTTAATCCGTCTGTTGAGGTCGGATCGAGTACTTGTGTAACGTCGCAGGAAACGAACTTTTCCATCAACAAAGGCAAGCCCCGGATGCATACAACCCTACCTTGTGTTTTACAAATTAATTTTGCTTTTGCTTTCTGTTACTGCATTAAGTGGTTAGGAGTTAAGTAAGAGCCTAATTGGTGCATTACCACCCTTGTTATTCCATATTTACCATATTACCAGTCTAAAACTCGTATATGCCTAGTTTTGCTTAGCTATGCGTAGAACGATGAAAGTCGGGTGACTACCTGCCACCTACAAGTAACAAATGGAACATTGGTTAATCATGTTAGCATGTGATATGGGAATGTGGAGTAATAAATCTAGACCGGGCGGACTCGGTGTGTGTGAGCCATAAGACATGGAGGTCTTGTGAGCGGGTTATTTCCGCCTGTGTCGATTAAGGCACGTCCGTTGTTGAATTGTATGAAGTGAGAATTTGTAGTACTAACCACATACTCCAGTAAGCCTGAACTTGACAATTCTATTACGAGAATGGCTACTCGCGCACTGGGAGTGGAGAGATGGCAGGAATAGCGTGTACCCACGTGGCCATGGGTTGGAATGGTGGAGTATTGTGTTCTCGGGTGGCGCGGACCCGTTCTTGTTTTAGGGGATCCAAGGGTAGGTTGGTATATGTAGGTCGGGGACCTGCATATGTCGTGTGGTCTGGAATCCCTAGCTGGGCTTAATCGGTTCGAATCGTCGTTGCTCCTCGGTTAAGGAGACTCAACTCACTGTTCATCATCGTAGAATTAATAACCAGAACTTGAATAAGGCTTGTGAAGGTGTTGGATATGAAGTTTCATGATCTCAGTGCGGATGATGTCAGCTTTGTATATAATTCTTGAGAAGTTTTCTATATAAAGGATGTTGTTAAAAGAGCTTTTACGCAAAAGAACTTTGATCATTGTTAAAGCTATACCTTGAATCCCTGAGCCTGCATTACTGAGTTTATCAGTTAATATATCGGATAAGTCTTGTTGAGTACTTTCGTACTCAGGGTTCGTTGACCCCTTGTTGCAGGTGAGCCTCATGAGCAGATCTGTTTTGGATCGTGCTGTATGACTATCGTTCGTTCTGATGATGAGAAGTAAATGTGTGATCCTTGGGCAGGATGTTTATTTTATGTGATATGTCTATATTAATTATGCCACTCCACTACTACTATGGTTTGTAATAATTATCGAACTTAGTTTGTAAGGTTTGAAACAACTGGTTTGTAAACTATATTATCGTAAGACTTCCGCTGTTTTTACTCTGGTTTTGATATTTGAATAAATGTTGTAATACTGCAATGACTCTGTAACGTGATCCTGCTCGGAAATCGTGGATGATTTGGGGTTCCCGAGGACACCCGACAATCTTTTTAAGTTCATGGAAACATATGCATAGATGTCAAAGGTCATCGGACAGTAACAGGTGCATGTGGGCCCTTTAACTTAGGTGGTTCTGCCACAAGCTCGAGGGAGAGGGATGCGCCACCGTCGCTGGATCCGCTAGTGCGAGGGCCGGATCCAGCCACCCCGTGCACCGGCGAGCACGCCGGAGAGGGAGAGGGAGGCGCCACTGTCGCCGGATCCGCCCACGCCGGGGCTAGATCCGACCTCCTTATGTGTCGGTGAGCTCGAGGGAGAGGGAGAGGGATGTGCCACCATCACCGAATCCGCCCGCGCTGGGGCCAGATTTGGCCTCCCCGTGCGCCACCGCCGCCGGATCCGCTCATGCCGTCGCCGAATCCACCCGCGCCGAGGTCGGATCTGGCCTCCCTATGCGCCGGCGACCTCGATGGAGAGGGAGAGGGTTGTGCCACCGTCGTCAGAGATCGAGAAGAGAGGGAGGTGCATGCGCCCTGGCTGCGTCGGCTGTGGGGGAGAGGGAGAGGAGAGGGAAGAGCCGCCGCCGGGGCTACCGTGTGGGAGAGGAAGGTGCGATTGAGGGAGAGGAAGGGGTGAGTGAGGGAGAGGGTCGGAGGGAGAGGAAGGAGGTGTCAGGTGTGACGTTCTCCATGCGCCATCAGAGGAAGGGACGAGTGAGGGAGAGAAAGAGAGAAGTGAGAAGAAAACCCTAAGTTGCAATATATATATAAGCCCGGTAAGGGTAGTATGGGCTGCGGTTTTCATGGGCTTGCTAGTGCTCAGCCTATATAAGGCGGCCTCCGAAAATAAGGGTATTTTTGGAGGCGGGTCTCTTATAAGGCCCGCCTTCGTTAATAGATTTTAGGAAACCGCCTCTGTAAATCGATTTTGCGAGGCGGTTGAATGTCACCGCCTCGGTTAATCTCAGGCATTAACCAAGACGGTTCAAATGTCTGCCCGCCTCCGACGCTATTTTCAAAACGCCTCACATAATCTTTTTTTGTAGTAATGTGCCTTTGTGGGATTAAATTGCCCACCAAGTCATCATATCTTGTGTCTCAGTGATATCCAAATATGCTCATCTATATTCTTACCACGATATGGTAGTCCATATCATGAAAAAATATAGTTCCATGTGAGATGTATAAATGTATAATTGTGTGTTTTTGAGGCAATTATGATGATAAAATAATTCAAAGAAACTTCAAGTGAAATAAACCATAGGCTGTAGACGGAACTATGATCATAAGAGCTTTTGTAACTGTATACGTATATGGAAATGAGACTTGCTTGTATCTATTTTAGGCGGCGGGGTGAGATCATCCATACTGCCTCGTATAGCGGCTCATACGGTTGCACGTTGCAAGCCACCAGCCACTTATTTATGTGAAAATACAAATTGTTTTCCCATGGTTCTACATATCATTCATTTTTTTGTGATTATATAGTACAACTCGGACACTTACCCCTATGAATACACGCACGTAAATCCTACCACTATGAGTATCTTCGAAGATTGGGCCAACAAATCTTCGAGATTGACAAAGTCAACACAGACGCCTCGCTGTCGACAGAAACACTGTCTACCACTGAAAGCACAAACACCGTTAAATCTTAAAATATTCACTCTCAGGGGAGTCGAACCCAGGACCTAAGGTGCTATTGAGGCTCTTGTAACCACTAGGTTATTTTATATATTGCATTGATACGTTGATCATAACAAGTACCCCAATCGATCTGTGTTGCTACGAACTAATGTAGTTTCGACTAATTTGCCAAAGAAATTGATGTGTCACAAATAAGATTTCCACATATACTTCACAGTTTCTGAACATACCAGTGTAGCATATTCAAAGATTCAGCATCACAACTCGATCGACTATCATTTCCACATATACTTTTCTGATATATAAATTTTGTGTCATGTGGCCATCCAGAATGATGAAAACATGCCGCTTGTACAAGCTACTGCCCATAAGCTATTCAATTGGCAACTACCATCAGGATAACTTCAACAATTTGAAAACTGAATGAAGGAAATTATTTGTATGCAACTGAACCAATAATGAGTGTCTGAATATGGAAGATGATTTATATTTTGTGGCTCTGGACGATGCTAATAATATGGCAATCGGTATAAAGAAATTGTTGCTACGAGTGAGATCAATTACTACCACTGAAACAATTTCTAGAGACAGGCAAAATGGATCATTAGAGGTGGATATGGTGCCCGCCTCCGCACCAACGTCACTGTTAATCAAAATTTGCAGGGGCGGTTGTTTATGTCCGCCTCCGTTAATTTAAAACAAAAAACAAATAAAAAGTTTGTCGCCCTTCCGGTAGCCCATCAAGCCAGCCAAGCAGCAGCACCCTCCATGCCGACGTCATACACCACCAGATGAGCTCCCGAGCTGTCGATCGAGGTCACCATTGTCCTTGGATCTCGGACTGTCCTCAACAGATTCGGCAGTGGCACCACCGAAGAAGCTCCCGAGCCAAGCATCACCACTGGAGGAGCTCCCATGCAGCCGTGGTCACCATTGTCCTTCTCAACGGCTGGATCCCTCACAGTCCTTGATAGATCTGGCTGCACAATTACCAAAGAAGCTCTGATGCCCCGCGCCACCGCCAGAGGAACTCCCGAGCTATGCGTCGCCGTTAGAGGAGCTCCAACGCCCCATGCCGTTGTCGGAGGAGCTCCGGGCCTCACGCCATCTCCAATAGGGGAGGCGAAGTAGGAGTGCCATCGGCGAAGGAGCCTCGAGCTGTGCACCGCTGAGGAGGGGGGGTGGGGGGTGGGGGGTGGGGGCGGGGCGGGGGGCGTAGTGTTGCTACTAGGTGGGCCGCAACAGGACCACTAATTGGCGAACGCTCACCTGATTATGTGGTGTTGAACGATATCCTGACACCTCCACGATACGGTGGCAATGGAGAGGGAGGGGGGATATGGAATGTAGCCTGTGACGTAAGCGCTGACGCATCAAAAGAAAAGCAAAACATTTATTTGAAAATGTTATAATTTTTGAACGATGTATCTATTTTTAATTCCGTCTACATCGGTGTGTTTTATGCGATGAGGCGAACAAAACTAGACCTCACTTGCATATATTTCGAAGATTTTTTTAATAATTTATGTGTACTAACTTATAACATATAATTTAGAACATATAACTTATACTCCTTCCGTACCAAATTATAATTCTTTTGACTTTTTCGACCTCAAGTTTGACCGCTCGTCTTATTCAAAAAAAAATTATGCAACCATAGTCAAATTTAAGTCATTCTTAAAGAACTTTTATTTATAAAGCAAGCCACAACAAAAGAAGTGATATTTTGTTCAAATTTTTTAATAAGACGAGTGGTCAAACTTGGATGAACAAAGTCAAACGAATTATAATTTGAAACAGAGGTTCTAACATATAATTTATAGCTTGTAACTTATAATATATAACTTATGCGAAAACTTGGAAATACAAGAGTTATAATATATAACTCATTTACAAAAAGTTATTAAACACAGAGAAATGAACTAACTTATAACTTATACAAAAATTGAGTAACATAAAAGTTCTTAAACACAAAAGAACGAATTAATTTATGACTTATATCAAAAGGAAAAAGTCTACTTTACCCCCACCTATCAATCATGGTCTACTTCACCCCCAAACTATAAAACCGTCTATTTTACCCCTCGAATTTTTCAAAACCGTCTATTTTACCCCCCGGGCGGTTTTCGACGGTGGTTTTGCTACAGTAACGGTGGTTTGCTGCTGAGGTTTCACCTTTTTCTTTTTTTATTTATTTTCGCTGAATCTTTGAAAAATCATAGTAAATCATAAAATAGAAAATTCAATTTTGTTGGACTCCACATGAGTAGATCTACATAGTTAACATATAATGTGGTATGCTTTAGTACAAAGGTTTTGCTGTACCTTTAGATTAATTGGAAAATCTAATTTTGTCTGTAATTAATTGGAATTTATCTATAACTAAGTTATACATGGTCTAATGAGTACGAATTTTTTACTATAGTTCAAGTATACAATAATTAGCCTACCATAAAAATTTTACCATAATTGGACCACAGAAGCTGCAGCTATGAATTGTTTCAATTAATTACAGACAAAATTAGATTTTTTAATTAATCTAAAACTACAGCAAAAATTTTGTACTAAAGCATATCATATTATATGTTCATTGTGTAGATCTACTCATGTGGAGTCCAACAAAATTAGATTTTCCATTTTATAAATTTTCTGTGATTTACTATGATTTTTTAAAGATTCACCAGAAATAAATAAAAAAGAAAAAGACAAAACCACCATCACTATAGCAAACCCACCGTTACTGTAGCAAATCCACCGTCGAAAACCA
Organism: Miscanthus floridulus; assembly: GCF_019320115.1. NCBI lineage: Eukaryota > Viridiplantae > Streptophyta > Magnoliopsida > Poales > Poaceae > Miscanthus > Miscanthus floridulus. The sequence continues at coordinate 28,396,296 of NC_089594.1, forward strand.
CCCAGGGGTAAAATAGACGGTTTTGAAAAGTTCAGGGGGTAAAATAGACGGTTTTATAGTTTGGGGGGTGAAGTAGACCATGATTGATAGGTGGGGGGTTAAGTAGACTTTTTCCTATATCAAAACATAAAAACACAAAAGTAATGAAACACAACTTATGTGCAAAAGTTATCAAACACAACTTGTGTACATAAGTTACTCTATACAACTTATGTACATAAGCTATTCAATACAAGTTATATGCATAAGCTGTGTTATAAGTTAAATATTATAAATTATATGTTATAAAATAATACACATAAATTACTACTAAAATAAAATTCTTCTAAACATATACAAGTGGGGTTTAGTTTTATTCATCTCGTCGTGTAGAGCACTGTTCATAAGTTATAGTATTTTTAAATAAATGTTTCGCTTTTTGCAAAATTGACGTCAGATACATGCAACGTTGGGCACAGGTGTGACTGGGCGTGCAGCTCGGTAGGATCGTTCGCTGGAATAGATTTTCGGTGAATGACCGCGGGAACGGAATTGGGGTCAAAAAAAAAAAAGGAGGGAGAATGCGATAGTGGGTGAGGCGGGTTAGGGTTTTGTTTCACCTTTTTATATCCTAACACCATGCATAGCAGCCTTAGATGGGCTATGTAGGCTGGCTTCAATGAATAGAGGCGGGCTTCCTAAGAGGTCTACCTCTAAAAATATGATGTATTTTAGAGGCGGACCTCTTATAAGAGTCTTGCTTATGTAAATTGATTTTGGAAGACGAGTAATTTATAACTGTCTCCATTAATAAAACCATCTCCGAAAATCATCAGGTGTTTTGGAAGACAGGTATATTTTGTGATCGCCTCTGTTAACATGTAGCTCTCCATGAAATCTATAAGTTTTTAATTGTATTTTTCCATTTGAAGTAATAAAGGTGACCAAATAATTGTACACGCTATACAGACTTTTACATGTCGGCACACATAGGTGCCACCGTGCCAGTTCATTACTAACTCTCATCCCTGTCATGCTTGCAGTCACGGATTCTCAGATAGAATTTAGAAATAATAAATAGTGTAAAAATTATGGACACGAGGCCATCCTTCAGCTAACCCCATGGCCGTGCATCGCATGTCCTAAAGTCACATATTTCCGTACGAAATATATAATATAATTTGTTTGCAGATAGTATAGCAGCATCCACTCATTATTAAACTATATATTTGGCCGGAAAGATATCTCTAAAGAATACCACAATCCCATGCTGGGTTGTGCTAGTTCATTAATTTCTCTAATAATTGGTGAAGATATGGAGTGTGTAACATGTCAGACTTGAGGAAAAAATATTTATATGAATATTACTGTATAAATTTTGGGTTGTATTGTCAGACAGAAGTTAGAAATAATAAATAGTAAAAACCTTGGTAAACACAACATCTTTTTTTTGGTTGCTTCTCCTGAAGAAATCTTCTTAGAAGGAAAAACAAAGTTTTGGATGACTACACCTGTGTCCTTTGTAACAGTAGGGTAGAAGAAAGCGCTTTCCACCTATTCTTTGAATGCCCTTTCAGTCAGAGGTGCTGGAGTTATCTGAATGTTCATTGGGATTTGGCTCTCTAGCCATTAGATATGATTACTGAAGCTAGGACAAACTTCGGCAGTATCATCTTCACAGAAGTATTAATAACAGGTTGCTGGATCATTTGGAACACTACTACAGATTGACTTATTACTATCACCATTTTTACTATCGTAGCGATAAAAGCGTCGGTGTGATACTTCCACCGTCGGTTGGACCGATAGGGAGGTCACCTAAGGATGGAAACCGGCAGTTGAAAACCATCAATGCGGCGGTGGTAGTGGGGTTGAATTCCACCGTCGTTTGGAACGCCGAGCCGACTGAGATAGGCGTTATGGCCGCCGGCCCTATACGACCGTTTGGTGTACCGGCGGTAGTAAATTCAGCATGAGTTATTTCCCTATTTTTCAACCACCCACAACACACTTGCATCACCGTTACTTTTGTCTTCCCTGATGCTTATATTAACTGCTCCTCTCTGCTTCTCCATCTTCAAGGTTGGTCTATTTAAGCCAGGGCTAGATGCGCTTCTTGGCAATCCACACACTCCTTCCTCCTTAGATACAGATAGATATAGACAAAACTCTTGAGCCAACCATCTTTATTTTCTTCATCGCCATGGTGCTCCTTCCCCAACTCTTCGGGCGGCAGCAGCGGCGTTGGGACAATGCCTTCAAGATTGGGTACTACTGGCATCTAGGTGCAGCGGGGGCTGCTCGATCTAGGTGCTAGTGGAAGTTTTGCGATTAAGGGGGTTCGCTTATTTGTTCAAGCCAAGGGGTACTCAATGCACTTTGGTATCCCTAGTTTGCCCTGCGCATTTCTTGCGCCGATTCACCATCCCGGTGCCATGGCGACCCTCCTTCCTCTGGAGCAGCAACAACGACGGCGGCGCTTCTCTTCCACGCCCTCCTCGCGACCATGAGACGTGAACACCACCATATCCTAATCGACAAGGAAGTTACTACACAAAAAGGTGGACAAAAAATGGTTTCCTTCATTTTTCCTACTGCTAAACTTACATGTTGACAATTAGTCATCCTATGCAGGAATGCACATGCTCGCGACCATGAGAGGTGGAGATGCTCCTCTTGCTCTCTCTCTCTCTCTCTCTCTCTCTCTCTCTCTTCTCTCTCTCTCTCTCTCTCTCTCTCTCTCTCTCTCTCTCTCTCGACCGTGATAGGTGCAGCAGGGAAGGTAAAGCACCCCACTGAGATGCTTCTCTTTTTGCTCTCTCTCTCTCTCTCTCGATTGTGAGAGGTACAGATGCTAGTGGAAGTTTTGCGAGGTGTTGCCTCGTCCTTAGCTTGCACTGCCTGTCTCTAGACTCGACTATAGGATGCACCAGTACTTGACAGGTCTTTGTTATTGTACACCCAGTAATCTTCGATAGGTCTTTGTTATTGTACAACTATGGAATATACTCCCCACGTCCATAAAAGAATGCAACTACGAGTTGTGTGCCAGTAAAAGTTGATCACTTTTGACAAAGTTTCTAGTGAATAGTATTCATATTTATGGCTCTAAAACAATTTATTATGAAAATACATTTCATAATTAATCTAATGGTATTTATTTGATATCATAGATATTGATACATTTTTATCTATAATTGGTCAAACTCAAGATACTAAAACGTGATACTATGCTAAAATTGCATTCTTTCTTGGATGGAGGGAGTAACTGAAGTTATGAATGAAGTTGTTGTGATGATTGTTACTGTGTCGTTTATATATAATTTTTTGTCTTAAAAACAATTAATAATTGAATGGCGATGCTTGTTATTGGCCTTGGCTACACAGACGTGAGATAAAGCATCTCACTGAGATGGTGCTAGGGTGGAAGTATTTGCCTTGATTATTTTGCAAATTGGTTTGCTGTGTTTGCAAATTGTCATTATTGCAGCTCCCATCGCCATTTTCATACGGTGATTCAACGTTAGTGTTAGATCGCAAAGTGCAGAGAATCAAACGGTCCGCGTCGTCTTCCCTGCTCCGTCTCCCACGACTCACATGGGTGGCCATGGATGTCACAGGCCTTGACTGTTGCCTTCCCCGCTCATGTTTATTAGTGGAGATGACTTGAATAACTTGTATTAAGAAATTAGAAACATGTGCAAGGGACTCTAAACCGCATCATATGAGAAGGAAGGTAAATGTAACGAGTTTAGAAAGGAATCATACTTGCGTATGATTGTATTAAGGAGAATGAAGAGTTTATCATAGAAATCCCCGTCATCCAGATATATACATATCAACATTGATCTGCATAGAATCTACCACATTGATGTGAAGAACCTATCACACTCATTGCAGATCCTACACTCCTTGCTATAGAACATAGCCCACTCCTCCTAGCCTTCCCATCCTATGTGGACGCCGTAGCCTCCGCCTCAGCACTGATGTCCATCCTGGTGATGCACCGGCATGGCTAGAGGAAGCAGAGGACTAGACTCAACCGGCGCCGGCCGCCCAGCCTAGTCCTGCAACACAAACATGGCCTGTTGGAGGTGCCGTGTACATATCTCGTTCTTCCACGTCACATTCTCCACCAGGCCCGCTTCATCACCTTTGACCTTCCTCAACCACCACTGGGTAATGTTGTCATTGCTGGCACCGCTATTGGACCTATGGAGCACAAGGGAGAGAACAAATGCAGCAACATCATGGCCTACCATGGTGGAGCGTTCAAGCATGTCGAGCCATGGCATGAATGTGTTGTGGTCTTCCATGAAGATGGCGCGCATCCTAGCGTAGAAGCAAGTATCCGGGTTGCTGACACTAGCAAGCCTGGCGATGACCTTGGCGCGATACTCGTGGTCGTAGAACCGGTTCTAGGTCCCAAGGTGTATCCCACGCAGCAATAGCCGCTGTAGTGGTATGCTCCGTCCCAATACGACATCATCGCACACCCTATGCATCTGTGAATACATTGCCCGTAGGCTACCCAGATCTTCCATCGGATCCGCTGCAACCATAGCGATGTGGCTAGCAATCTCAACAGCCATATCTGTCGGGAGCTTCTCCGTGGAACGAGGACACACGCGGTGGCTGCAAAAGACAAATCCTTTGGTCAGGGAGCGACGTCACGGCAGAGCGGAGCACTAGGGAGGGGGACTCGAGTGGAGCAAGGTGAGTTCCAAAAAACCCTCTTGGGATTTTATGATCGCTCCGTTCTTAAAGGTTCTACAGCACGGGGATGTCAAACGTCTCGAGGAAGTCAATCGTCATCCTCCATGTGAATCGTGTAAACCATGTATGAAAATGCGAAAAAAATTTAGAATGAAAGAATCTTTTATCTTACTATCTTATGATTACTAATTAGAGGCTCCAACGGTGTAAACCATGTGAACCGCGTAAACTGTGTATGTAAACCGTGTGAACCCCCTAATTTTGCATGTAAATTACCCACCTCTGCCCTTACAAAAGATAATTCAAAGCATGCAGTTGATAAGAATAAAATAGGCTAGCGGTTCATCACTTCGTCTCCCCTAAGATCGTGGTTAGCGCTAGAGGGGCCGAGCCGCGTGGTCGAGTCAGTTTTCTCCGTCCAACTTCCAACACCATTCCATTACCATTACTTCTTCTGGGATAAGCATGCTCCACTAAGATTGTGCGAGACATGGCCTCGCCTTAACTCCTGCTCTCGCTCAGTGCAATCAAAGGGAACTCCAACGGGCACCTATCTCACCCATCCTTCAATAAAAGTGGAGGCTAAGGTGGGGAAGCAAGTACATGATTCCTTTTCTCTCAAACTTCTATCTTCTTCGTCTAGCACTCCGCCTTGATACCCCATCTTTCACATCTCATCCAATGGTAGATCGAGCAACGAAGCACCCAATGGAAGAGTCGTCGGAGGTTGTCCTTGCTCATCCCTGCTTTCGTGTGATGCTGTGACAAGACGGGGAGGGCAGCTCGATGGTGCCACCACCGGAGAGTCGATCCCCACTTCTGGCTATCTCCGATGATGACGACAGGGGGGATGATGTCCTCATGTTGGTGGAGCAGCTAGACAAGGCCACCTCTACCCTCCTTGAGGAGAGCCAGGAGGAGAACCGGCTACGCCTCTCCGTTGCCGCTGCGAAGCGGGAAATGACCACGGTGGAGCTTGCCACCACCGAGGCCCAGGCGCGCCTCGCTGGTAAGAAATTCGACATGATATGATCTTGCTCTTTCACTATGTGTGAAATCATGTCTTTAGTTGTAGCGTTTTCTTGTCTCCTTTTTAGCCGTCTAGGAGCAGCTGATTGTCGCGTAGGGCGAGGCAGCTAAGGCGATCCGCCTTCGCTAGGTAGCCAAGGACAATGCCCGTGTCTCCTCCTGAATGGTGGCCGAGAGCAACAGGCGCTACTAGGACCTCCACGCGTCAGCAGGCAATGCCGTCCGTGTGCTTTTGCCTCCTGCACCTACGGGACAACCCTGGTGGACCGCCTCCACACCGTGCTATTGTGGGTCGTGGAGCTGGCCATGTACTGCATTTGCCTAGGGGCCGCTTCGGCCATGGCCGCTACCCAGCTTTGGCTGGGTGAGGACCTGGCTGTGGTGGAGCCGGGGTTCCTAGGAGAGATGAGCTATCAGCAGCACCAGAACTTGATTGGCGAGTTCTCCATAGTGGGTGATGGTGTCCTGGCCACGGTGGATGTAGAGGACATCGTTCGTAACTCTCCTCATGAGTAGTTCGATTGTAACATGCCTCTGCATTCTAAATAAAAATGTTCATAATATTAGTTGTTATTACTTTGAGTTCATCTCTGTTTGCTGTGACTTGAATGTTCCATTTGTGCGCCTTAGAGTTCACAGACCATATGACATGTCCGTCATTGGTTGTGCTGACAACGAAATTTGGTTCGGGATAACACAACCCTAAAGTCGACCAAAATATTCAACCAAATTGGCTAACCAGATTACCCATGAGATGGCGTCATCACCTCAAGAGGATGGGCCCAATTGATAGAGACTAGAGAAAGAAAACACGTCGGACTTCACGGAAGGGAAAGGTTGAGGTCCAAGTTATATTAAAATTAGGATTGTTTTGTTTTCTTTTTCAAGTTTTGTAATCGGTCTTGTTCGACCAGGACTCGTAGTCAAGCCTCGGGTATAAGCATTGAACCTCGGCTATTGTAATAGACATCTCTCATCGATCAACCAAAACAAGTACCTTTACTTTTTAGCTCAGGCCACCCCTTAGGAGTAGGAGTAGAGTAGATTTCGATGAGTTCTTTGGGCAAGCAGGGCCACATCGGATGACCTGACCTCTGGCTTGTTTGTGAGTATCCGTCACGACTTATATTGTTACTTACAAGGCTGCAACAGACAATTGATCTCTTGCAAGTCACGGTATAAGTTAGTTATCGATCTATATTATTATTTGTAAGGCTGCAACAGACGACTGATCTGTTATAAATCATGGTATAAATTAGTTATTGATTCGTATCAACCTTTGCAAGGCCACAATAGACAACTGATCTCTTGCAAACGTTGATATTAATCAAAGTTATCGATATTGTGCTAAATAGTTTACTGTTTAACATAATATCACCAATTGCCCGATCTAGATTGAGATTTATTAGTCTTATTATTTTGATCTATCGTCTACTGGTTATTATCATAGTTAAATTCAATTCTTGATGTTAGATCCTGTTTGATGACTAATCTATCTCAATCCTGATCACACATGGCGGGTGTTTGAAGTCGTGTTCTATTAAGAGATAGGTTCCTTGACCGCCAGTATCCAGTATGACTCCGCTATTAATGCTGCATCAGCCAACTCGACCTGTTGATAGCGCGTCACATTGGATATTGTCTGTTAATAGATCTATCTATTAAGAAGAACATGGCCTCAAGCCACCCGCTATGTCTCCATCGGCTAGTTAGTCGATGGCTTGAGCTTCCAAGCGCATAACATGCTTTCATGATTCCTTTGTGATATAAGTGGATCTATCGACCGTTGGTCTCTGATCTAGGGTCCTGCTATCAATGCTGCATCAGATGACTCGACCTATTGACTGTACAATAGATTGAGTCTAGTTGTTTGTAGATTTATTTGTATCCAATGCAGGAGTGATCGTATGTCGTGTGACACGATCATTGGAATCGGTTGTTTTAGCCGATAGCCCGCTTTGTTGAGGATGTACTGGCTATTTATATGCTTTTACTTGTTTTTGTCCTGGTTAAAAGCTAGTATGTCTCCCACATGTATGCTTACATGTCAACCCTTACATCTTTCGCATGTTTTCATGATCATCGGCTAAGTTAGATCTATACAACTGAGTAAATGATAATTACCGATATGCTTGTTTTGCTTCCTATGCATCGTGAATATGCTGGATATCAACTCTCTAGTCGATAGCCTTATTTCATCGGCTACTTAGTTGCATATTAGGAACTGTCTGGACAAACACCGGCATATTCCTCCTTAAATTACTGATCAATTTTCTCTCCTTATCAATTGTAGGGTCAAATTGACTGGCACGCCCTCGGTCATGACCATCCGGTCCAGCGCCCTTCCTAAGCCTGGAGAGAGCTCAAGATCTGCTCCATGCGGTTTCTCTTGGCTTGCTTGTGTCGGCGGCTCCCTGCCACCTTTTGCCATTGATAGGTAGGTGCTAACATCTTGCAATCATCACTGCCTGTAGCCTTCACCGCCACTTTCATCAATTTCCAAGCCCGAGTGTGAGTCCTACGCGTCACTCCCACGCATATTTACAAAGTTTTTCATAAATTTGTATTCCCACGTCTAATATAGTTGCGTACAAAGGACGCTCCCCATCGTCTATTTCTCCTCCTCAGTGCTGCTATTACTCATCACTGCCCTTACTTCCCAGTGCTGAACTACATGACCGCCCTTACTCAGTGGTGTGCAAGCCGCCAGTCATTGCCGACAACCTAGTGCTCCACGCCGATATGCCTCACTAGTAGGTAGACAACACAGATCCACCTGTGACCAGGGTGGTACTCATCACCGCCATCGTCACTCGAGCTCAATGCCGCAAGATCCAAAGGCAACGGTATTGCTTTCGCACTTCCCTTATGCATTGTTCTTGGATTTTTGTTCCCTTCTTCACTCATCTGAGTATGAATGAAGCTTCCATCTGATTATTAATGAGCTCACAAACACATCTCCATAGTTGCTCCTTCCCTGATTCAGGCGATAGCATTGCCGCTTCCATCGCTGTCCCCGCTCCACTAGATCCTCATCAAGATGGAGGAGGAGACCCCCAACAAGAGGAATGAAGTGGACATCCTCTCAGACCATATCTTGGTCCTCATCTTTAGCCGCCTCACCACTCGCTCCTTGTGTAGCTGCAAGTGTGTTTGTCGCTACTGGAATAGCCTCATGTTGGGATCTGAGTATCGTAAGGAGCTACCCTAGATTATCGTTGGATTCTTCTACCGCAGTTGGAAATGCAAATGCAACTTCACCAGCATCAACGGTGAATACCCCTCCATTTCCTTCTTGCCCTTCCCCATTCAGGATGTCATGATCTCAAATTGCTCCTAGGGCCTCATCCTCTTCTAGTACTCTGGGTTTCGCAATGTTGTCTGCAATCTAGTGACTAAGAAATGGTTGCTACTACCGGGTAGCAACCATTCTTGTGGTTTAGCTCGCTTGAGGTTTGATCCGACAGTCTCCTTGCACTTCCATGTGTTTGAATATGGGATCAACGATGATGACTCCTTAGGTGTCAACATCTACTCATCTAAAACTAGAGCATAGATCTTTAAAGAATCTGAATGGGGCGAGGGTATTGTAGTATCCACATATGGGAAAGGTGTGTTTGTTAATGGTTTTATGAACATGCTAGAGTTTACCTATATAGTTGCTATTGATATGGAGGGAAAGTGATGAGGACATGACACCCATGCTTATGACCATGTTTGGCGCATGGTTAGGAGGGGTAGGAGGCCAGCAAGGGTGTCCAAGTCAAGAAGGAGGCCTGAGGCTAATTCGGTTTGAGTCCCCGAGGTGGAGGCCCAAAGCAACTCAAGTTTGAGTCTGCCTTAGCCTCCAGAACTAGTCTGCCTTAAACTAGTCACCCAGGACGCATCCAAACTCCATTTTTGATGATCCACATCCAAAAGATCGGGCCTTGTCTACATTAGAAAGACATGGAGGAAAATTCGTAGGCCAACTAGTGATGCAATCTCCATCCATGAAGCTCAGGGTTAGTTTGTCGATGTTTGACCACCGATAGCCTACCATGGGGGTCCTCGAGCAGTATGTTCAGGCTTCAGCGTATGTAGAACTCAACGGTTAACGCAAGAGATAGACGATTTATCCTAGTTTGGACCCTCGATCGATGATCGAGTAATAGCCCTACGTCCAGTCAGTGTTAGCCTTTTACGTTGGATTGATCGTAAAGTGTGTTGTGTTGTACAATTGTTCTCTAAACTCCCGATCCAAGGAACCCTACCCTCCTTTATATAGTCAGGAGGCCAGAGTCCTAGTCGGTTTACAATGAGAGTTCCTAGTAGGATTACAGAGTAATACTGCTACTAAGATTACAGGGGAAGAATCCTAATTAGACTAGGTCTTCTCCCTTCCTTGCAGGGTATCCTATGGGTCCCGCACCGACAAGCCCCCGAGCACTTCATGGTTGAGTTCTGGAAGCCTCGTCTTGTACCTTCAAGTCTTGTCGAGTAGGAACAAGCGTCGCTCGAGTGCTTTCTTGAGCAAAACCGTGTAGCGCTTCGTGAGATCTTTGCGTGGTGTGTACCTTTTTGAAGAAAAAAGTACTCCTATTTGGATGTAGCCCCCAAGCCTCTTGCTGTTTGGCACAAGGAGCTTGAGGGTCTTTTCTTGAAATCATCCTGATTCTTCATCGAAAGGCTCCCGAGCATATACCTGGGTTCTTTGTCGAAAAGAGCTCGGATATAGTTATGTCTGGGTTCTTTTTGTCGTGTGGTCTTGAAGTCGTCTGTCTTGAAGAAGTCTTCTGAGTGATGTGTGCTTTTTGAAGGAAAAAGTGCACTCACTGAGTGTAGCCCCCGAGCCTCTTGCTATTTGGAACAAAAAGTTGGAGGGTCTTGAATCTTATGTTGTTTGAAAAACTATTGTCTTGAAGTAGTTGTCTTGGTGATGTGCGCTTTTTGAAGCTAAAAGTGCACTTACTGAGTGTAGCCCCCGAGCCTCTTGCTATTTGGAACAAAAAGTTGGAGGGTCTTGAATCTTATGTTGTTTGAAAAGAACTGAGAACTTCTCCTGTTGTAGCCCCCGAGCATTTATCCGGGTTGTTTTGTTCAGGAAGAACTCGGATGCAGGGTCTTGTCATATTCTCTAGTAGTCTGCTATTGTTAGATGTAGTCATACGGTGGTGGTTGAGTGTGAATGCTATTTGTTCATGAGTTATATAGTGTTGGTATATCCTTTCGAATATGCTTGTCCTTGAGTACTGTTCCTTCACGCCTGAGTCCTTTTTCATTGAATTCTGTCTTTTCACTGTGTCCTTTGTTAGGCTTGTTTCGTTTGTGCTCCTGGTCCACATGCACTGCTCCTTCAGTCTATAAATACCCTCCTAGAGTGTTGTTTTGATTCATTGAGCATTTTGTTGCTTGTTCTGAAGTCTCTATAGTCATGAATATAGTAGTTTGTGAAGTAGAGCAGCCCCCGGGCGTATTTTGCAATTCTTGTATGTCTTGCCGTAGCTAGAGGGAGTCTTGTGATAGGGATTAGAGGTAGGCTAATCCCATAGCAGCAATGTACCAGGATGTACGTGGCGGTAGCTGAAGGAAGTCTTGTGATGTGGGCTTCGTTCCTTCATCTGGCAGTTCTTGGTTGATCCTCATCGCCTGTCCTAAGACTGTCCGGTGCAGATCAACACTATATCCAGCATCACATCGGTCTTGGGTAGACAGATGCCTACCGGCCTTCTCTGCTCCATGTTGTTCCACTGTGCTGCTGATTTCTGCCTTAGATGCACTGCGTCCGTCCTTTGAAGAAAATAGTGTAGTCGAGGGCGGTTTGTCCTTCCGAGTAGCAATTTAGAACGCGTAGTCATTCCAGAGCCTAGCCGTGTCCGGGTTCCTCTTTGCTACTTTGCTTTTCGTGGTATCGAGTTCGCTGGGTCTTGTAAGATGTGTAATCTTCTATTTTTGAAACTAGTTATAATGGAAAGAATCTTGTCTTATGAGTTTAAATTCCTTATTTTCCTGTTGTCCTGGTTGTTGATGAGATTTCCGAGTTCTTTCTATAAGGATCGGGTTGTTGCGCTCCTTGTGAGATAATCCTTCTTTGCTTCATTATTGATGAGTTCGTTTTGTGGTGATATGATAATTCTGCCGTGGTGTTGGATGGATAAGTCTAAAATCTACCCGTTGAACTATACCGTTGTGTGGATTTGAGTCGTCCATCATTTTAGTTGTGTCGGTAAATGAACCATTGCGTCCTCATGCTGTGTTAAAATGGGCCTGGTGGGCCGCGTTTTTATCGGTGTAAAATCTATTTAAAGGCCTTTCTCCTCCTTTTCTTTGGTACCCTGCCTTTGCCTTGAAAACCCTAGCCTTTGCACCTCCGCCGTTGTCATTGTCACTGCCATCTGAGCGCTGTTGTCCGAGCTTTCTCTTTCCCTAGTGCCTTTTTGCCTCCGTTAGTTCATGGGTAGGAAGAAAGCCACGAGCAAGTCCCAGGTAACCTTCATGGATGAGGAGTCGTCTCTTTCTGTGATCTAGAACCAAGAGTTCGTGGCCATGAGGGTTGCCCAGAAGGCTTGGCCGGCTCCAACAACGACTGAAGACCAGCTTCGCAAGCTTGCCAGCGATGGTCTGATCTAGAGCAAGGGCATTGCTGAATGGAGAGTTCCAGGCGAGCATCGGGTCCCTGCTCCAGGTCCTGGTGAGATTATTCTTTTCGTCTCCTTTATCCATGCTGGACTTTGCCTTCCTGCTTCTGCTTTCCTTCATCAATTTCTCGGTTATTTTGGGGTTAGTCTAAACCATCTAACTCCCAATGCCGTCCTCCATCTTTATGTTTTTGTACATCTCTATGAAGCTTTCCTTGGAATTCCTCCTTCTCTTTCTCTCTTCCGTCACTTCTTTCGTCTGAAGCCTCAACCCCACCGTGAAGACACCAATGTTCTTGGCTGCTACGAGATTCAGTTTCGCCAGGGTCTTAAAAGCAAGTTCTTTGACTATGACCTAGTTGATTCTGTGAGGGATTGGCGTGCTGACTGGTTCTATGCCACCAATTTGATTCCTTCTCTTGCTGTACATTCTGGATCTGGTCCCTCGGTTAACGACCGGTGGGAAAAGAACTCCCTGACATCAGACGAGCTCTAGGCTATCTAGCCGTTCCTTGAGCGGATAAGCACTCTAAAGCAGCGGGGCTTGACCAGCTTCGGAATCGTCTCGAGTTTTCTTCGCCGTTGTGTTCAGCCTCTGAAGGAGCGAGATAACTTTGACTTCGAGTACTCTGGGGCTGAGGATCCTTCACGCATGGTCCCTGCCCTTGAGTTGACCAACGAGGAGGTACTCGAGCATCTTCAGAAGATGCTGAAAGGAGCAAGCGTTGTCCCGCTTACCGTCTCCGAGTTTTGTGCGAAGAACCCGCCTCCAGCTGTAAGTTGTTTTCTCTTGGTGCGGGTACTTTTTGTATTTCTTTTTGCTGTATCTTTTTTCGCTTAATCTTCCTTGTCTTGTTTTCTTATTCTTTTTGTAGGAATTGGGGCATAACTTTGTCAACCCAATTCCCCTTCACGACCTCCCTGCCATCATGGGGGCTGGGGGTAGTCTTGCTAGGGCTTCTTTAACTAGTAAGTCGCAAACCGCCATAATGCTTCCTAGTGTTTCTTCCGCATTTTCTGATGTATATGAAGAGTATGTTCCTCGTCTAGTTCCTCGAGGCCCTCACAGTGTCGGCAAGAGGGGGCGAGTGGATAGTTCTTCTTCTGCTCCATCTGCTGTGAAGAAGTCCCATCAGACGAGTACTCGTCCAGGTACTCCAGTCGTAGCTAGCATGCTCTTAGGTGAGCATATTAATACGCTCTGTCCTTTTGTTGTTTGCTTATATCTTTGACTGAGTACTTTTGTCCATTTTCAGCTGGAGCCATGGTGGCCTTGGTTGAGAGTGAGGAGGACGAGGTTGATGATGTGCCTCTTATTGCACGTCGGTGAGTTCTTTTTTGTCTTCCTGTTGTTGAAACCCTCCTTTGTTCTGACTTTGGTCTTGATTTCTTTGTAGTAATCGGTTGTCGAGTACCAGTTCTTCTGGGGGTCTGGCGCTGAGTTCTTCTGTAGCTCTGTTACCGAGTTCTTCTAGGGCTCTAGTACCGGCTATGCCGCTCTTGTCGTAGGGTGGCGGTGATGTTTTTGCCGCTGTGGTTCCCCCTGTGAGGTCTTCTTTTGGCTTTATGAAGAAGAAGATAGCTGGGTAAGTGAATTCTGGTTTTATTTCTTTGCTTCTGTTCTCCTTTTTTCTTATTCTTTTTGACAAGTTTCCTTATCAACTTTCAGGCCTTCGTCTTCCCCAAGCCTCTAGTCAACTTCTTGTCAAACCTCTGGTGCGCCCTTGCATACTAAGTCTTAGGACTCAGAACGTATGGTCGCCGAGGTGGCTGTGAGGGGGATAGAGTCCACTGTTGCTGAATTGCTGGCTCCCGAGGTAACCGTGGCCATGGCGGTGGGTTCATCTGAGGGGTTGGCCATTTTGGCTCCTGAGGTGACCTTGGCCATGGCTATGGGTTCATCAGAGGTACTGGCCGTTGCTTCCTAGGAGATTGCCCTGGTCGTGGCTTCTTTGCCTCAGCCATCTTCTTCCTCTCCTCTTCTTACTTCCGGTGGTCCGCCTTCAGCTGATGATGTGGTGCAGCAGTTTGATGCCACTCATTGATTGTCGGAGCTAACCGCCGCCTGGGGAAGCTTATCGACCCTCGTGACTTCTTTTGGGGAATGGCTCCAGGTAAGTTTTTCTGCAATTCTTTCTTTGGGTGTTCATTTTTCTCCTGTCCTCATTTCTTGTTTTTCTTTCTTTCTTTTTGCTCAGTCTTTTTCTCATGATCATACCGGCTTCTTTTTCTCATCTGAGAATGAGAAGAATTTGTCTTCTGAGGTGAGTACTCTGAAGACTGAGCTTGACCTCTATCGGGCCGAGTTGGAGTCTGAGCAGCAGACACATCAGAGTGAGGAGAAAGCCCTCCATGCCCGGGTAGTTGAGGTGGAAAAACAGCGGGATGCGGCTGCCTAGGAGGCCCTAAAAAATATGGAGTCCATGAAGAAAGAGTGCCATGGTATCGCGAGCTCTTTTTTGCTTCCCTTTGTATTCAAATTTGCTTCTCTGCTGACTTGTATTTTCTTGTTTGGTCTAGCTCTCTGAGTTGAAAAGCAGAAGCTCTCAGAGGGTATCGAGGAGATGAAGACGCTGATTCGAACTAGCCATAATAAGGCTGAGGAGGTAATTACTCAAGCTGAAGAAGAAATCACGCTTGCTAAATTGATTAGGTGTGGAGCTGATAGAGATCTTGTGCAGGCCCAAAAGACCATCGAGGACTTGACTAGTAACTTGGCAATGGCTACTGAAAACTAGAAAGCTTTGTGGAAGTCTTTTCGTTCAGTAGCCGACCTTCTTTGGACTTTAGCAGACGATGGTCATTCTTGGGCTCAATTCATTCCCCAAGTGCTGACCCGTTTCCAGGAGTTCATGAAGCATTGTGCCCATCTTTGCACCAGGAACGTTCTTGCCTAGGTCTGAGTTCTTTCCTTGGATTTTCCTTTGTCCAAGGTCACCAATGAAGCCAAGAGCCAAGAGTACTTGGATGCTGTTGAGAGGTTGGAGCCTGAGGTTGATGACTTAGCTAGGAAGATTGTAGATAATCTTAACATGTCTCTACTCCTGATGACAATGCTTGAATGTAATCGACCTTTCTACTCTGGCTTTTGTAACAGAATACTTATACTCTTTCTTGAATGAAGATCCTTTATCTTTGTTGACATCTTCTTTGTCTGGATGTCTAATCCTTGCTTACTCTTTAAATGTGTTGTCCAAATGATCAGAATTTTGTCCAAGTAGTTATCCGTTCTGACTTTCATCTGCGTTGTATAAACCACTCGATGTATGTAGATTGTTGTATTTGACAAATTTTCTTGTTTTGCCGAGTACTTGTCTGGCTTTCGTCTGTGCCGTGTGAAACAACTCGGTGTAGATCGTTGTCTTGACAAACTTCATGTTCTTGTTAGTACTGAAAAGACTTAGGACCGGCGATCTCAGCTTTTTTGCTTAACTCGAGATGTGATCAGCATTCTGGTGTAGCCCCCGAGCACTTCATGGTAGAGCTCTAGAAGCCTTGTCTTATTTTCTTCAAGTCAGGAACAAGCGTCGTCCGAGTGCTTTCATGAGCAAAACCATGTAGCGCTTCTTGGGATCTTCTGAGTGTAGCCCCTGAGCCTCTTGCTATTTGGAACAAGGAGCTGGAGGGTCCTGTCTTGAAATTGCTCTGATTTATGTTCAGGCTTATTTTCTATTGTTTTGCTTTTTGGTTCGGGTGTTAGCTTATTAGCTACCCTCATCGGCGGGCTCAAGCATGTTTTTAGCTCTTTTGCTCTCGGCCGGTATGCTCAGGCGTCTTTTCAGCCATTTTGCTTTTTGGTTCGGGTGTTAGCTTATTAGCTACCCTCATTGGCGGGCTCAAGCATGTTTTTAGCTCTTTTGCTCTTGACCGGTATGCTCAGGCGTCTTTTCAGCCATTTTGCTTTTTGGTTCAGGTGTTAGCTTATTAGCTACCCTCATCGGCGGGCTCAAGCATGTTTTTAGCTCTTTTGCTCTCGGCCGTTATGCTCAGGCGTCTTTTCAGCCATTTTGCTTTTTGGTTTGGGTGTTAGCTTATTAGCTACCCTCATCGGCTGGCTCAAGTGTCTTTTCAGCTATTTTGCTCTCGGCCGGTATGCTCAGGCGTCTTTTCAGCCATTTTGCTTTTTAATTCAGGTGTTAGCTTATTAGCTACCCTCATCGGCGGGCTCAAGCGTCTTTTCAGCTATTTTGCTCTCGGTCGGTATGCTCAGGCATCTTTTTAGCCATTTTGCTTTTTAATTCGAGTGTTAGCTCATTAGCTACCCTCATCGGCGGGCTCAAGCATATTTTCAGCTATTTTGCTCTCGGCCGGTATGCTTAGGCGTCTTTTCAGCCATTTTGCTTATTGAAGACAACTTTGGAGAAAGTCATAACAAGACATATGTCTTGTGGAAAGACCATCTTTATTGATCATGAATTGTTGATGAGCCATAATAATACATATGTTGTTGATGAGTGATATCTTTGTTGATCATGATCGTTGATCTCTTGTGTCTTGTATATATATTTTCCCTTGAGTTGTTTTCATGCGTAGAATCTTCGTAGCTGACTCATGTGCCATGTATTGTTGACTTCTTTTCCGTCTTCAGTTATCAGCTTGTGTGTGCCTAGTCCGGTGACTTTTGTGATGATAAAAGGACCTTCCCATGGACTGAGTAGTTTATGGCGTCCGTCGGTTTTTTGTATTCTTCTTAGTACTAGGTCTCCAACTTGTAATGATCGAGACTGGATATTCTTGTTGTAGTGGCGTCTTAGTCCTTGGAGGTATCTTGCTGATTGGAGGGTAGCGTTTACTCTGACTTCTTCTGTACTATCGAGTTCTAATCTTTAGGTGTGTTCTGATTCTCCTTCATCATATTATTTTATCCTTGGTGACGTCCAGATCAAGTCTGTGGGTAGTACGGCTTCTGATCCATACACCAAGAAGAAAGGTGAGTATCCAGTGGCTCTACTTATTTGAGTCCATAGCCCCCATACAACCTTGGGTAATTCTTCAATCCATTTTGATCCATAGTCTACTAGTTCTTCATACAATCTTGGTTTTAATCTAGCTAGTATGAGTCCGTTTGCCCTTTCGACCTGTCCATTGGCCTCTGGATGTGCGACTGATGCATAATCTATTCTAAAACCATAGTCCTGTGCCCAACTTTGGAATTCTATGGCCATGAAGGGAGAACCCAAATCCATGATGATTCGATTGGGCATGCCGAAGCGATGCATAATGTCTTAGATGAACTTGACTGCTTTGGCTGTGCTGTATTTTGCTAGTGGTTTGAATTCAATCCATTTGGTGAACTTGTTAATTGCCACGAAGATGTACTCGAAGCCACCTTTTGCTTTCTTGAGAGGTCCTACTTGATCTAGCCCCTAGCAGGAGAAAGGCCAAGGAGGTGGTATACAGATGAGGTTGTGGGCTGGCACATGAGCCTGTCTTGCAAACATCTAACAACTTTTGCATCTTCTAATGAGTTCTTCTACGTCTTTCAAAGCGGTTGGCCAGTAAAAACCAGTGTGGAAAGCTTTGCCGACTAGTGTTCTTGAAGCGGCGTGATTTCCATAGCAACCTGAGTGTATTTCGTCTAGGATTTCTTTGCCTTCTTCAAATGAGACGCATTTTAGGAGTACTCCTAATGATGCGGCTCTTCTGTAGAGCTTGTCTCCTACTAGGACGTAATTCTTGCTTCTACGAACAACTCAGGTAGCTTCCTCTTTTTCCACTGGCAACTTATTCTCTTTGATGTAATCAATAAAAACCTGGGTCCATGAAGTGGTGATTACCGAGATCTGGGTGCCTTTGGCTAAGATTTCAGGGGTTATCTCACCGGGTTGTTTGATAGAGGGAGCTGATAACTCCTCTATGAATACTCCAGGTGGGACCTTTGCCCTATCTGATCCAAGCTTGGCGAGGACGTCTGCTGCTATATTAGAATCGCGCAGGATGTGTAGAATTTCTAATCCTTGAAAATGTTTTTTGAGCTTTCGTATTTCTGCATAGTAAGCGCCCATGTTTTCTTTGGTGCAATCCCAATCTTTGTTGACTTGATTGATGACTACTGCTGAATCACTATATACGAGTAAACGCTTGATTCCGAGGGTAATTGCCACTCATAGCCCATGGATGAGGGCTTCGTATTCTGCTTCATTGTTTGTAGCCTGCCATAATATCTGAAGGACGTACTTGAGTTGCTTTTTGTCTAGAGAAATTAGGAGGATGCCTGCACCGGCTCCGCCTAGCTGGAGTGATCCATCAAAGTACATCTTCCAATTATCAAGGATGGTACTTGACATAGGTTGTTGAATTTCTATCCATTTGGCAACAAAATCAGCCAGGGCTTGAGATTTAATTGCCTTCCGTGGGGTGAAATCGATATTGAGAGCACCAAGTTCAACTGCCCACTTAGATATGCGCCCTGTTGTGTCTCTATTGTGTAGGATGTCTCTGAGTGGGAAATCTGTCACCACGGTAATCTTGTGGCCTTTAAAATAGTGGCGAAGCTTACGTGAAGCGATTAGTAGGGCGTAGAGTAGTTTTTGTACATTCGGGTACCGGACTTTTGATTCTGATAGTACTTCGCTAATGTAATATATGGGGTGTTGTACTTTATGTACACGCTCTTCTTCTTCTCTTTCCACGACAATCGTTGTGCTGATCACAGTAGAAGTTGCCACAATGTACAACATCATGTCTTCGTATTTCTTTGGAGGTGTGAGAACGGGTGAGGATGTGAGATATGCCTTGAGTTTCTTGAAAGCTTCGTTGGCTTCTTCTGTCCACTCGAACTTGTCTGTCTTCTTTAGAAATTTAAAGAAAGGTAACCCTTTTTTGCCTAGTCTAGATATGAAACGATTGAGGGCTGCCATGCAGCCTGTTAGTTTCTGCACATCTTTGACACTTCGAGGAGGGCCCATCTCTATTATGGCTCAAATCTGCTTGGCGCTTGCTTCGATTCCACGATGATTGACCAAGAATTCGAGTAGTTGTCTTGAAGGAACTCTGATTACACACTTGTTTGGATTCAGTTTCCACCTCCATCTTTTCATGTTTTCGAAAGTTTGCTTTAAGTCTTCAATTAGTGTATCTGTGTTCTTTGTCTTTACCACTACGTCATCCACGTATGCTTCTACATTTTCTCCGATCTGATCACCAAGGCATGTTTGGATAGCTCTTTGGTAAGTTGCACCAGCATTTTTGAGTCCAAATGACATGGTTTTGTAGCAGTAGGCACCGAATGGGGTGATGAAAGATGTCTTGCTCTGGTCTTGTTCCTTTAATACAATATGGTGATATCCTGAATAGCAATCAAGGAAGGATAATAGGGCAGATCCTGCTGTTGAATCCACTATCTGATCAATGCATGGTAGCCCGAATGGATCTTTGGGGCAGTGTTTGTTGAGATCTATGTAGTCAACACATATGCGCCACTCGTCCATATTCTTTTTCTGTACCAGAACTGGGTTTGCTAGCCAATCTAGATAAAGGATTTCTCTGATGAATCTGGCTGCCATTAGTTTTGTAATTTCCTTTTTAATTGCTGCCTTCTTGTCGGATGAGAATCATCATAGTCGTTGCTTTATGGGCTTGGAGCCTTCATTGATATCAATTCTGTGCTCAGCCAACTCTCTTGGGACACCTGGCATGTCAGCTGGCTTCCAAGCGAAGATATCTTTGTTGTCCCGAAGAAAGTTGGTGAGCGCGAGTTCCTATTTTGCCGAGAGGTGGGCGCTGATGGTTGCTGTTTTGGAGGGATCGCCAGTGCCTAGGTCGATTTGCTTGACGTTGGCTTGTTTTGGTGGTGCGAGGATGCTGGGCTTTTTAGTCGGTATCTCTAATTCTTCTTGGCTTATTTTTGCGGCAATAGTGGCTATTTCTTTTCTACCATTGTCGGCTTGTGCTTTGGCTGCAATTTGGATTGCCTGAACGTCGCAGTCGAAGGCGCGCTTCAAATCGCTTTGAAGAGAAAGGACACCATTAGGTCCTGGCATCTTAAGCAATAGGTATGGATAATGTGGTATTGCCATGAATTTTGCTAGTGCTGGGCGCCCGAGGATTGCATGGTATGATGAATCAAAGTTTGCAACTTCAAACTTGATGAACTCTGTATGGTAGTTCGAGGGAGTCCCAAAAGTAACTGGTAGAGTGATTTGCCTGAGTGGCATGGCTACCTTGCCGGGAACTATGCCATAAATAGGTGTACTTGTTGGTGTAATCATCCCGGTGAGTTGTAGTCCCATCTTCCTTAGTGTTTCTAAAAAGATGATGTTGAGTCCGGCTCCTCCGTCGATTAGTACTTTCATAACAGTCATACCGGCAATGGTTGGATCTAGAACCAGTGGGTAATGGCCTACGTTTCCTACGCTGGTCCATTGGTCTTCTTTTGAGAATTGGATTGGATACTCTAACCAATTGAGATATCTTGGTGTAGCGGGTTCTGCTGCCATGATGGTTCCTAACCCTAGCTTTTCTTGATGTTTGCTTCTGGAATCTAGAACCTCGGCGAAGATTACTGCCACTGTCCCTCTAGATTTTTGGAATCCCTTGTCTTCATGGTTGTCAGATTCTTTTTTCTCATTGTCTTCTTTATTGTTCCCCTTACTATCTTTTCTTGTATATCTTTCGTTGAAGGTGTAGCAATTTCCGATGGTGTGCTTTCCATTGGGGTGCAAGGGGCAACGTATGTTCTCAATGTTGTCATATCTTCTGGGTTTTGAAAACTTCTTTGATTTGTCAGACATTGCTACTGTGTTGTCTGGACCACGCTTTCTCTCCTGATGTCTGTTGTTTCGAGGATTTTGCCTGTCCGGGTTGTCTCTGTTGTTTCTATCCGGAAATCTTTCTCGTGTCTTCTCCTCTGTAGTAATCATCTTTTCCACTATTCGTCTGAATTCTTCATTGTTTCTTGGATTTTCTTTGCAGAAGTCTTGAAATTGCCACCTAGCCATGATTCCGTGAGAGAAAGCTTCGATTACTTCTCGTTGTGTGATGTCATGTACTTGAGCTCGCAGTTCGCCAAATCGTCGATAGTAATTTCTGAGACTTTCACCTCCTTTTTGCTTGAGTCCTTTTAACTCTGCGTGGGTGATTGGGTGTGTAATAATACCCACGAAATTTTCACAGAAAGCTCTTTGCAAGTCCTCCCAATTTTTGATTGATCCTAGATTCAATTTGTCAAACCATTGAAGTGGCATTGTTTCTAGGGCCATGGGAAAGAACAAGGTCTTGATGTCATCGTCCCCTCTGGCCAATTCAATCGATTGCGAGTAAATTCTGAGCCATTGCTTTGGTTCGGTCTTGCCATCATACTTGGAGTGGTTGGACGGCTTGAACTTGTGAGGTAGTCATATTGAAGCAAGTCTGTTTGCAAAATAGGGGAATCTATCATGCGTTTTGGCTTCTGTATATTCTGATTCAGCGCCCTCTTCTTGCCAACTGTTGTCTTGGTGAGAGTAGTTTTGTATGGCTGTCTGAGTAGGTGCTTTGCTTCTGGCCCTTCTTGTTTGTTCAACCCAGTCGTTTTGACTATGATTTCTCCTACTTTCTCTGTTGTGACTTCCACTTGGTCCAAGTCTTTTGAAAGCGGACTTCCTTTGATTTTGATCTTCCTGTTCATGAGATGTTGACCTGTCTGGTAGTCTTGAGCAGGCCCTTCCATCGTGCGTCCTTAGGACTATTGATCAGAGGAAGTCCCGAAGCTATTCTTGTTTTTCATTGGGATGTGAAGTTGCTCTGAGTTCTTCTAGTGCTTCTCGAATCTTATCGTATGGTGTATTCGCTGCTCATCCTTCTTCGACCTCTCGCTCAAATTTTCTTCTATTGTACTCAGCTAGGTCTGACTCATATTTGATCCAAGTGTCCTTTCGCTGTTTAGCATGACGTTGACGTCCTTGTTTCAATTTGTTCTCTCTCTCTCTGGCTTGCCTCTGACTCTTAGTCTCACCATCGTGCCCCTAGATAAATAGTGATATGTTGGATTCAGATTCATCTAAAGACTTGACGTCGGGTGCTTCTAGGGGGACCAATGGTGATCGATGATGGCAAATCATGAATACTTCTCTAGCGTGAGTTGTTCTGTCATCATCATTGGTTTTCGTACTGCTAGAGCTATTGATAACTTCAGTAGAGGTTTCAAGGTCATAGATCAAGTCTCCTTCTTGGTAGGGTAGAGTTGTTGTTGTCGTATCGTCGACTAGTTGGGTGCCATCATCTTCAGGGGCGGAACCTGGCCAATGGATGATGCAGTCTTGAGATGTTATAGTTAAGATGAGACCTTCCTGGGCTCCTTTCAGTGGCATTCTAAGCATGGGCTTGGTGGATCCTTCAGGCCATGTCTGATAAAATGTTGCCATGTTATGGAGTCTGAACAGGAGAGGGCCTGCCTTCTTTTTAGTACTCTAATTGTACTCCAAGTTGTTTCCTTGATAAGTTGGCATCGTGCCTCAGAACCTTGTTGGAAAAGAACTCGGTTTTCTGAAAGAGCTCGGATAAGACTCCGTCTTAGAAGCAGAACTTGAGTTTGAATCGGATACATGAAGTCACGAAATCTGAGTTGGATTGGACATTACGAGGTGCGAACCTTCCGGCAAGCTGATCTGTTGTTGTCGCCAAAATGAAAAAGTCTTGATGATGATCTAAATCTTCGAGGAGATAGCCTTGGAGCTTGCCATCATCGCCTGCCTCATAGATCCATGAACCAAAGATGAAGGTTGATCCCTTTGGGAAGATCATGTTGTCGAGGTCCATCGAGCTCTCAGATGCAAAGTCGCCGAAAGCCCCTACCTGGTGCGCTAGCTGTCGATGTTTGACCACTGATAGCCTACCACGAGGGTCCCTGGGGTAGTATGTTTGGGCTTCAGCGTATGCAGAACTCAACGATTAATGCAAGAGATAGCTGATTTATCCTGGTTCGGACCCTCGATCGATGATCGAGTAATAGCCCTACGTCCAGTCGGCGTTATCCTTTTGCATTGGATTGATCGTAAAGTGTGTTGTGTTGTACAATTATTCTCTAAACTCCCGATCCAAGGAGCCCTGCCCTCCTTCTTCTCCCTTCCTTGTAGGGTATCCCATGGGTCCCGCACTAACATAGTTGTCTTTATGTACTGCAGATACTTTGAATAGGTATGAGCTTTCAATCTGGATCCTTGAAGACAATGTATCGGTGCAGAAACTGACCAACAAGTAAATATTTGTAATTTTGCCATACGTTGTGATCGGAGGTGGCCTAGCACTCAATGACATAGGGTTTATACTGGTTCAGGCAACATGCCCTACGTCTAGTTTGAGTCAGTCGGTGACTTTATTCCTAAGCCTAGGTGCTCGAAGTTTGCAGTGGGCTTACAAACGAGAAGGAGAGAGATGGGGGGTACAAGAGGTCTGGTCGGAAGGGCCGAGAGTGACGGGAGCCCCTCTATGAGCTAAGTGTTCAAGCATGTGCTTGTGGTTTGAACCTGGCGGTTCTATGGTTGTGAACTAGTGAACTTGATCGATCTGAATGAATCTGACTGAGCTTAATGAACTTGGATGAACTTGGATCAACTTGAATGTTGGGAGAGAGCGCATCCCCTTTTATAGATGAAGGGGGTGGTCTTACAAGTGGGAGGGAGGGAGTATATTTGCTACCGAGCCTTGTTCCCCATGCCGGCGGGTACAGGATGATGGTAGGCACCCACAATACTGTTGAATGTCAGATGCACGCGAGAGGTTGAGTTGTCTTCTTCGGGTATGGCAGACGTCGGCGCCTGCCACACTGTTGATTCCTGGAGGCATGCAAGAGGTTTTACCATGTTCGCTCGGTATGGTAAATGTCGACGCCCACAACACTGTCGATGCCTAGAGGCATGTGGGGGAGCCTTACCATATGGGAGTTAATGGCGCCCACAATACTATAGGGGAAAATGTCGGCGCCTACAATACTACTTGGGTTCTGTCGTGCCAGGGAGGTCGCAGAGTACTATTTCTGCAGGTGTATGGGGTATGGACCCCGGTATTGCGGTTTGACTTGTGCGCCCTGCCTTACTTTCTCCGTCCGTTTCTTGGTCCTTACCGAGTGGGCGTCCCCGATTGGTTGGTCCTAGTCAGCTTTGATCGTGCCAGTTGGAGACGCGGGTTGGAGTTAGAAGTAGTGCTTTGGCTATGCCTTTCGATCGGAGAGGCCATCTAGAGGCAGGCTGGACACCGAAGCAAACACTCCAGTCGGAGAGACCATCCGAAGGTGGACTAGAGACCGAAGCGAGCGCTCCAGTCGGAGAGGTGGGCCGGAGTCAGAAATGGGCGTCATTCCTCCTCGGCTAGGTCTTTTGGTCAGTGATTGGATCGCCCTTCTGGTATGTTGTTTAGGTACTTGGGCCGGCCCATGAGTTGTGCGTTGTTCGCAACATTGCCTGCTGGGCCAAGCCTCTATTGGGAAGCCGGTCCACGAGGGACCCCGGGTTTATGAACCCGACAGGAGCCCCTGAGCCCTTAGGCAATTCGGGTAGATTTGTCTGGTGGATTTTTGTCTTGACGGTGGGTGCGCGCGCGTGCACCCGTGGGTGTACCCCCGAGCCCTCAGGTGATTCAGGTAGAATCGTTCGGGGGGTTTTACGTGTTGCCAGCGGGGGAGGTTTTCATTTTGTCGACGTGCGCACCCGAGGGTGTAGCCCCCAAGCTCCTAGGCGATTCAGGTAGAATCGTCTGGGGGGGGTTCAGCGGGCATATGTGTGTGTTTTTTAGTCAAGACGGAGTTGTTAACCAAGGCATCATTGTGCAGCCGAGGCATTTTGTTTTGGGTAGGGCAAGGTAGAGTTTGTGGATCCTAGCGTCGGTGCGCGCCGTGAGCTCGGGCGAGGCAGTTAGTTTAGGGATTAGATGAGACAGAGCTCATGGGTCCTAGCATCGGTGCACACCGTGTGATCGGGCGAGTTAGAGTCATGGATCCTAGCCTTGGTGTAGCCTGCGCAGCCGAGGCAGTTAGTTAGTTTGTTTAGGGATCGGGCAAGCCGGAGCTCGCGGATCCTAATGAGGCGAGTTCGGGGTCGTAGACCCAGGCGTTTGGTGTGCAGTCGAAGCGTAGCTGAGCATGGGGCGAGTTCGGGGTCACATACCTAGGCGTTTGGGGTGCAGTCGAAGCGTAGCCGAGGATGCGATGAGTTTAGGGTCGTAGACCTAGGTGTTTGGCATGCAGTCAAAGCGTAGCTAAGGGTGGGGCAAGTTCAGGGTCATAGACCAAGGCATTTGGTGTGCAGTCGAAGAGTAGCCAAGGATGGGGTGAGTTTGGGGTCGTAGACCTAGGTGTTTGGCGTGTAGTCAAAGTGTAGCCGAGGATGGGGCAAGTTCGGGGTTGTAGACCCAGGCGTTTGGTGTCTTGAGCCCTATTTGGGCCTAGGTAGGGTCGGTTTGAGTTGTGTGCATTATCCCATCCTCGGTTTCTCACATTCGGAGGGGCTAAGCTTTGTCGCTTGCCTCGAACGCTCGAGCTCGAGCGACGTGCTTGGTGAGCTCGCTAACAGGTATGATCAAGTGGAATCCAGGTCCATCGTTCGTGATGGGGTTGGCATAGCCCTCTTGTGACATTCCACTGCTCCTTTACCTGCAACCTGGCAGATGCCTAGGTCATTCTAGAGACCGACCCGGGTGGCCTAATGGCCTCCCTTCGATGGAGTTTATGTGGGCTTAGCAGAGGCTTAGGATCGAACGAGAAGGTTGAGATGACCCTGTCTGCTTTGGGGCAGACTGGGCGAGGGCCGCACGGGGCTCATCTACATTTTCTCCCTTAGCTCTATTTGACGTGGGGTGGCCTCAAGCCCTTTGTTGGCCGGCCTTTGAACCCCGATCGGTCATTGCTAATGTTGAATGAGGTAACTGCCGCTTCATGATGCAACACGGAGCATTGTGATGCATTTCGCTACATGTGCGATGGCTTAGTTCCCGAGCCCCCAGGTGATTTAGGGCCCGAATCGTTCGGGGGGCACGGGCGTATGGAATGAATGTGTGTATTGATGTATGAATGATTATATAAAGAAATAGCTAGGGTCGGTAGTGTTACCTTGATGACTCGAGTGACGAGGTTTGAAGAGCTCGAATTAGAAATGTCCGACCAGGACCCACGCTCGTCGTTCATGATGGAGTCGGCATGGCCTACCTGGGGCATCCCTTTGCTCCTTACCTAGTTTCTTGGTGTTTATGCTGAGCCATTTGATCGACTTTAGGAAGCCTAATGGTCTCTCCTGGCAGAGATCCCATTTTGGGTTTTTCCAAGTCTAGCCTAGGGATGCCAAGAGCCACCTGCGTGTGGTGACGCTTTGGTTTTTTGCGCCCGGTGTGCGGTAGTGGTGGGCCATACCCAGGCCACATCTCATCTTACCAGGCATTGTTCCGTCTGATCAGGCGTCGTTCTATTGGTCAGTGTGCGTCACATCGTATCCCATCTGCATTAAATGGAAAAGGGAGAGGGTTTTTCGCTCCATCGTTTTGACTTTCCCGATAGGCGCGCCTTCCCCGCCCTTTTCCTTAAGTAGGAGAAGGGAGAAGGTTTTTCATCCTGTTCCTTTGCCTATTCCTCATCTACCACCTCTTCTCATCTTCCTTCTTGCCGAGAGCGTCTTTGAGAACAGCAGTGGTTCCTAGGAAAGAAAAGGGGCAGAGCGAGGGAGAGGAAAAAAACTCACAAATCCTTTCACGAACCCAGAGTGAGATGTTGGATTGGAGGTCATCCACTATGAGGGAGTCAGTGCTGAAGGCCTTTGCCATGAAGAGGTTTTTGCCGCTGAAGGAGGTGGCGCACCCTCGGCCCGGTGAGGTGGTTTTCTTTCTTGCCTTCCACGAGCGTGGGTTATGATACCCCGTGCACTGGTTCCTACGTGGGCTCCTCAATGAGTGGGGTCTAGAGCTATAGCACCTCAATCTAATGGGGGTGCTGCATATCGCCGGCTTTATAACCATCTACGAGGCCTACCTCAGGATGGAGCTGCACGCGGACTTCTTCCGGTGGCTATTCTCTAGGTGAGCTTTGTTGGTGGGGAGTCCGCCTGAGGTCTCATCGGTGGGGGGTTTTGCACTACAGAGAAAACCGAGCGTGGGGGGCTCATATCCCGTGTACATCCCCTATGACTCCAACCAGGGGTGGCATGGGGAGTGGTTTTATATTAGGAACCTGGTGGAGGCACCATTCCCGGTGTTCACCGGTGGGAGATCGGAGAAGCGGGATAGTTGGTCATGGGGCCCTTCCTATTGAAGAGAAGGTGGAGATCATCGAGGAGGAGCTCCAGAAGCTCGTACGGCATGGTCTTGATGGGGTGCAGGTGTTCCACACCCTCTATCACTACTGGGTCGCTCCATTGGCGGAGAGGACACGGCCGATGTGGAGGTACAGTGGCCCGTTGGACCCTAATCGTGCGTTGCTGGAGGAGCTGCCGAATGATGAGGTCTAGAGTCGCCTTGACCGAGTGTTGCAGCTGAAGCCCAAAGAGAGGGTCGATGGAAAGCCCGGACCTCTCAATGCCTCGGTGGTGTCCAAACTGCATTAAATGGAAAAGGGAGAGGGTTTTTCTCTCCATCGTTTTGACTTTCCTGATCGGCGCGCCTTCCCCAACTATTGTGCCCTTTTCCTTAAGTAGGAGAAGGGAGAAGGTTTTTCATCCTGTTCCTTTGTCTATTCCTCATCTACCACCTCTTCTCATCTTCCTTCTTGCCAAGAGCGTCTTTGAGAACAGCAGTGGTTCCTAGGAAAGAAAAGGGGGAGAGCAAGGGAGAGGAAAAAAACTCACAAAACCTTTCACGAACCCAGAGTGAGATGTTGGATTGGAGGTCATCCACTATGAGGGAGTCAGTGCTGAAGGCCTTTGCCATGAAGGGGTTTTTGCCACTGAAGGAGGTGGCGCACCCTCGGCCCGGTGAGGTGGTTTCCTTTCTTGCCTTCCACGAGCGTGGGTTATGATACCCCATGCACTGGTTCCTGCGTGGGCTCCTCAATGAGTGGGGTCTAGAGCTGCAGCACCTCAATCTAACAAGGGTGCTGCATATCACTGGCTTTATAACCATCTGCGAGGCCTACCTTAGGATGGAGCCACACGCAGACTTCTTCCGGTGGCTATTCTCTAGGTGAGCTTTGTTGGTGGGGAGTCCGCCTGAGGTCTCGTCGGTGGGGGGTTTTGCACTATAGAGAAAACCGAGCGTGGGGGGCTCGTATCCCATGTACATCCCCTATGACTCCAACCAGGGGTAGCATGGGGAGTTGTTTTATATTAGGAACCTAGTGGAGGCACCGTTCTTGGTGTTCACCGGTGGGAGATCGGAGAAGCGGGATAGTTGGTCATGGGGCCCTTCCTATTGAGAGAAGGTGGAGATCATCGAGGAGGAGCTCCAGAAGCTCGTGCGGCATGGTCTTGATGGGGTGCAGGTGTTCCACACCCTC
This sequence comes from Miscanthus floridulus, assembly GCF_019320115.1. NCBI lineage: Eukaryota > Viridiplantae > Streptophyta > Magnoliopsida > Poales > Poaceae > Miscanthus > Miscanthus floridulus. The sequence goes on from NC_089594.1 coordinate 28,425,024, forward strand.
TATCACTGCTGGGTCACTCCGTTGGCGGAGAGGACATGGCCGATGTGGAGGTACAGTTGCCCGTTGGACCCTAATCGTGTGTCGCTGGAGGAGCTGCCGAATGACGAGGTCTAGAGTCGCCTTGACCGGGTGTTGCAGCTGAAGCCCAAAGAGAGGGTCGATGGAAAGCCCAGACCTCTCAACGCCTCGGTGGTGTCCAAACTGGTATGCTCTCCTCTTTTTACTCTGTGTTCTTTTCCCCTCTGCTTTCCTTCTTTTTTGATTTTGAGTCACCTATTTTTGTAGGGACTTGATGCTTACAAGTCCCGACCGCACCTCTCGAAGGGATCGGTCGGCGCGGCTCGGCAGGGTGCCCAGAAGGAGGTGGCAGATGCCAGGAAGAGAAAGAAAGCTGAGGAGGCTCTATGGAAGCATGAGAAGGAGAAGGATGTCGCTCGGCACATGAAGGCTAGGGAAAGAAGGAGCGATGTCGAGTCAGAGCTCGAGTCAGAGGATCCCACAGAGGTGGATGGCATGGTTTTCTCTGAGGAGGAGGAAAGCCAGGAGGTCGTTGTGACCTCAGCAGAGCATCGTGGCCATGCGGCGATGTCTGCTAGCGATGAGCAGGAGGCGGAGAGGCGCACTGAGGTTCCTATGCCGAGGAAGCATGCCGTGAGTGCAGACGTCTTTAGTGAACGGGAGGTGAAGTAGACGCGTCACCGTGCCCCTCAGTGGCATCACCGGTGTCGTCCCCGCCAGCTATAGGCACGGTAGAGCAGCCCAGGTAGTTAGAGGAGCGGGCTTGCACCTGTGCATTGCTGGGACTAGTGCCAACACGTGACTTGCAGCATGAGGATGCCCCGCCTGCTGCTCCGGTCGGCGCGTCCTGAGCTAAAGGTCACAGTGACCCGTAGGCCGGGCAAAAGCTGGTTGGGACGACTTCACCCCCAGCTGAAGTGAGGGGACATGGGTCATAGCCTAGGAGCGTCCCTCACCCTATGGGCCCATCGACGCTGGGTCTTGGTTTTAGAGTCGTGCCGCTTACCACCCGATATGTTTTTCTTTGTTTCTTTTTTTATCTTTTGTTGTTGAGTCTTTTTTGGAGTATGACTGACCTGTACTTTTTGTCAGTGGCCGGTCGATGACAGGGTTGAGCATCGCCCCAACTCTTGTGCAGGAGGTTTGGAGGCCCACCCTACAGCGCGCCATGGTGAGTGGTGGGGGGAACAGGGCGGTGGTGGTGAGCCCTTCCCTTCTAGGGCTGGTGCCCCCTGGGTCGGTTGCTAGTGTGGTGGTAGCGGCAGCGATGGTGCTGGCGGCGATCCCAGTGGTGATGATGGGGGCTTCGGCGGAGGTGTCTCTTGCGGCCCCTCCTTCACCGGCTACGGTGGAAGAGGAGAGGGAGACCAAGCTCCCTACCTCACCGGTCAGAGGGCTACATGGCTCACCCTTGTAGTTGGATCTAAAGGCACTAGGGGGAGACACGGCCAGGACAGAGTTGGAACACCTATTGGTGGCCCGCACAACCGAGGTGGTGGAGATCCCATCCGATGATGAAGTAGATGACATGGTGGAGCGACCGGTGCCGTCGCATGAGCTGACGATGGTTCAGTCGAAGGCCGAGCCCTCCAGCGGGCTACCAGAGGATGACCTAGAGTGACCCTATCCCAAGGACCCATCAAAGGTGTGGTTCATCCTTCGGGATTCCTAGGAGTGTCAGCTCTAGGACATCCTTGGGGGGAAAGGACTCGCCATGGAGTCCGATCCCGCCTAGCTATCGGTGAAGCTCGAGGACGCCCAGGAGCAAGTTAAGTCCGCCAAGCAGTTGGTCAAGGTCAACCTGCAGCTCACCATGGAGGTGAGTTTCCCATGTTTGTCCTTGACCTCTTGGTCTCTTGTTGGGTGCCTCAGCATGCTTGTTTTTTGTTTTTGTAGGGTCTGAAGGAGATGTCATCCCGCAAGTCCCATTTCCTCAGGATGGAGCATGCCTAGATGGCCGAGCTTGAGCATCAGCTGGAGTCCGCCCGCCGCGAGTCCCAGGACCAAGCGGTCGAGGTGACCGTGGTGCGGGTGGAGGAGTAGCGTGTAGTAGAGTGGACGACCGCCACCGAGCGAGGGCTTGAGGTGGCGAAGGCCTGCCAGGCAGAGACCGAGGCGAGGCTACGGAAATCCCTGGTGTACACCAAGGCGGCGCTCCAAAAATCCCTAGAGACCCTTGAGTCAGAGTGGAACACCCTAGAGTCAGAGTGGAACACCCTGGAGTCAGCGCTAAAGGCCCTCGAGTCAGAGCGAAAGGCCCGGTCTGAGGCAGACCAGGAAGTGCTCGTGCTTTGGGGCCAGGTGATGGGCACGGAGGAGGGGAAACCCCGGCTACACGAGCAGGTGGCCCGGCAGGCGGAGGAATTCTCCACCCTCGAGATCTTCCATCTTGGTACGTACCTTTTCTGTTTTTTGTTGTGTTGGTTTTCTTCCTTTAGCTTGTTTATGAGCTTGTCGCCCTTCTTCTAGAGCTAGGCGGAAAGGTGAAGTTGTTGGAGCAGGACCTGGAGACAGTCAAGGTGACGTTTGGCCGAAATGCGAAGGCACGGGCCAAGTCCCTTGAGGAGCGACGTGCCCTCAAGGGGGAACTTGACCAGATCTGCAATGTTGCCCAGCTCATCGTCTCAGAGGTATTTAGGTCGGCGCCAAGTACTAGCGCGCCCGCCATTCAGCTGGTGGAGGTTCTGGATTAGGTCCGGGCCCTCATCACACACGGGCTATTCTACAAAGCGTTGGGGGTGTTGACTTTGGTGGTGACATACAACCTGATCTTGGATTTCACCACTATCTGCAGCGGATATGCCGACAACTTGAGCACGGAGGACATCTAATCACTCGGGGAGAACTTGCTACCGTACGCAAGGTTGGTGGCAGAGCAAGTCTCTGCTCAGTGGGTGATGGATGCCTGCTATGAGGACATGGCCAGAAGTGTGTGTCGTGGGGACGTTGCCCAGCCTACGGATGGCACAGAGCCTGCGTCGGAAGTGGACATCGCCCCGTCTCCAACTGAACCAAACATTGTCCCATCGGGGAGCAAGCAGCCCGTGCCTTCGCCGATCGCACCGATAGCAGATGCCGTCGAGCCGCCCCAATAGCTTGTAAAGTATAAGTAGTTTAGTAGATGTAAAAAATTTAAGTTCGTGGGGGAGCCCCGTGTAAAACGTTCTTGTCTACTTAATGACTACAATCGGTTTCATTTTTTGTGATGGAGTCACTTCATTCGGGGAAGCTTGTCCCTTTCGTTCCTTAGTTTTACCTTAGCATAATTTTGTTTTTTATTCTTTGTTTTCCACACTTGCCCGTTCATCCTGTAGGCTACAACCTTAGGAGCCTAGGCATGGCCCATGAGGCTCAGCTGCTCATAACCATAGGTAGAGGCGGGGTGCGATTGGTCAGAATATTTTAAAGCAAAGCTACGTAAGGTAATTTAAAGGAATGAACTACCCTTTTGTTCGGGTAGGAAGGAGTTTCACCATATGATAATAAACAAAAAAGAGGTAGTAGTGCACCCTCATGGAGCCCCCGAGCGACCCGGGCCAAAAAGTGTTCGGGTCGGGGCGCTTTTATAGGAGCAAACATTAAGTAAACAATGGTAAGACTGATTTTTAGGGGAAGAAAATGGCATAGCTGTTCCAAGCATTGGTGAGAATGTCGTCATTGTCGTCCTTCAATCGGTAGGCGTCCGGTCGGAGCACCTCGGCCTTCAGTCATTCGGATCCTTGCCCGCTACACCCCCTTTCTTGGCAGCTGCTTCTTTGCCTTTTTCTTCCTTTGGCCCACTGGCCTATCATAGAAGGCGCTTGAGGAGCTCGCAGTCCTTGTGGAGGTGTTTAACGGGGTAGGCGTGATTGGTGCACGGGCTCTCTATGAGCTCGTGGAAGTGGCCCGAAAGGTCCTGCTAGGGCTGCTTGCCCGTGTGATCAGCCATGGGGACCACTGCGGAGTTGGCCAGCCGGCGGTGATCTTTTCTGTTCTTTTCCCCCTCTGTGTGGAGCAGCCCTCATCCTGATCCTGGTGCTTGGCCTTGCCTTTGCCTCGGCCTCCATTGGAGCGCGGCGGGAGCGGCGCTCGCTGGATGCGTTGGACAAAGGCCCGTGGTCCCGGGCCATCCGGGCTGGGACTCCGGTCGCTATGGTGGGTGTCTCAGTTTGGCCTGAGCCACTCGTGTACAGGAGGTCGGTATGGAGCGGTCGCCAAGTTAAGACAAGGTGGAGATGCAGGCTTCCTGTGCCACGCTCGGCGGCTGTAGTGGTGAGTGGGTGGAGCGATTTGTCTGGTGCATCCCTAGTCCCCTGGTGGGGAGAGAGGCCACGAGTCACTATCGTGATGCGGAGCTCTCCGCCTGTTGAATGGTGGCGGTCTCTGCTTGTGCCTAGAGGTTCCGGTGGATTGCCTGTTCCTAGGGTCATTCGGCTCAAGGAGGCCACGCAGAAGCATTGTCGCAACGACGATGTTTTGATTGGCCCGAGCAAACTATGGGGTATCGTTCCCCCTATCCATGGTGTTGCGCTAGACTCGATGGGCGTGACCCCTGGCATCGCTCGCTGGTTTCTACGCATGGAGCATAGTGTGGGGCATCGAGCGTGCTGGCACAGTCGGTGGCTGGTTCAGCCGCTATTGTCGTAGCTCCTCGCCGTGCTCTCGTGTGAGATCGGGGTCTGCGTATGAGGGTCCAAAGTGGTGTGAGTCTACAAGGACTCCATCACCACTGGTGGCTATCCTAGAGCATCCACCATAGCACACTCCCAGGACGGACGGTAGCTAGGTGCCACATCGCTGATGTTGGAGCCATCACTCTCAACATCGTCATCCATGAGGTCGAGGAAACAGGTGGGAGCATAGCTTGCCATCCCCATGAATTCGGACATCAGAGGGGGCGGCGCTGGCATCCTTCGGAGCCCCTAGGCGTATGCGTCCATGGGAGACATGAGGCTGTAGGGGAACCGGTCGCATGGTGGTCGTGGCAGGGACAAAGGGGTCCCTCTGGATAATCGGTAGAAGATAGAGAATAGTAAGTAAATAACAACATGTACATTACTCACAGTGGGGTTTGAGCAGAGAGTTTGCTCGAAATGAAGCGCAGATGCCTCATCATTGAAGTCATCGTGCATCCCAGAGCCGATGGAGGGCGCACCTCCGACGGGCGTCGAAATGAGTGCCTCCTCGCGGAGGTGTAGTACGCCGAGCCGGTCGGTGACGAAGTCTAGGCTTCCAAAGAGGAAGGCCTGGGATGGCTTGGAGAAGGGTGGCACCCACATCCCAGCAGGTGGGAGTGAGGGAAACTCCAGTGAGCCAAAGTGAATCGTATCGCCTGAGCCCGCCATGGCGAAGGTGGCGGAAAAGTGGGCCATCCGATGACCAAAAAGTGTTGAACGTACAACGTCTTCCCCACGGACGGCGCCAACTGTCGGTGTAGAAAGTGACCAACAAGTAAATATTTGTAGTTTTGCCGTACGTTGTGATCGGAGGTGTCCTAGCACTCAATGACACATGGTTTATACTGGTTCAGGCAACGTGCCCTATGTTCAGTTTGAGTCGGTCAATGACTTTATTCCTGAGCCTAGGTGCTCGAAGTTTGTAGTGGGCTTACAAACGAGAAGGAGAGAGATGGGGGGTACAAGAGGTCCGATCGGAAGGACCGAGAGCGATGGGAGCCCCGCTATGAGCTAAGTGTTCAAGCGTGTGCTTGTGGTTCGAACATGGTGGTTCTGTGGTTGTGAACTAGTGTACTTGATCGATCTAAATGAATCTGACTGAGCTTAATGAACTTGGATGAACTTGGATCAACTTGAATGTTGGGAGAGAGCGCATCCCCTTTTATAGATGAAGGGGATGGCCTTACAAGTGAGAGGGAGGGAGTATGTTTGCTACCGAGCCTTGTTCCCCACGCCGACGGGTACAGGATGATGGTAGGCACCCACAATACTGTTGAATGTCAGATGCACGTGAGAGGTTGGGTTGTCTTCTTTGAGTATGGCAGACGTCGGCGTCTGCCACACTATTGATTCCTGGAGGCATGCAAGGGGTTTTACCATGTTCGTCCGGGACGGTAAATGTCGGCGCCCACAACACTGTCGATGCCCAGAGGCATGTGGGGGGAGCCTTACCGTATGGGAGTTAATGGCGCCCACAATACTATAGAGGAAAATGTCAGCGCCTACAATACTGCTTGGGTTCTGTCGTGCTAGGGAGGTCGTAGAGTACTATTTCCATAGGTATGGACCCCAATATTGCGGTTTGACATGTGCGCCCTGCATTACTTTCTCCGTCTGTTTCCTAGTCCTTACCAAGCGGGTGTCCCTAATCGGTTGGTCCCAGTCGGCTCTGATCGCGCTACTCGGAGAAGAGCAGTGAGCAGGGGTTTGGCGCATCCCCAGTCGGAGACGCGGGTCGGAGTCGGAAGTAGTGCTTTGGCTAGGCCTTCCGGTCGGAGAGGTCGTCCGGAGGTGAGCTGGAGACTAAAGCGAGCGCTCTGGTCGGAGAGACCGTCCGGAGGTGGGTCAGAGACTGAAGCGAGTGCTCCGGTCGAAGAGGTGGGCTAGAGTCAGAAATGGACGTCGTTCCTCCTTGGCCAGGCCTTTCGGCCGGTGATTGGATCGCCCTTCTGGCTGTTGTTTAGGTACTTGGGCCGGCCCATGAGTTGCATGTTGTTTGCAACGTTGCCTGCTGGGCCAAGCCTCTATTGAGAAGCCAGTCCACGAGGGACCCCGAGTTTATGAACCCAACACTATAGTACTAGTAAATGGACATTGAAGCATAAGGTGACCACATTGGAGCTATTTGGAAAGAAGAATATTGAAATTGGTACCGAGGTTTGTGATGTGGCCAACAGAGTGATTGCAGTTCATCCAGAATGGAATTTGATTTTCCTTGTTGGGGAGGACAAATCACTTCTTGCATATGACATGAACCGTAGTAAAGTTCATGTCCTCCCTGCCCGGGCCATCGGCTATCCTAGAAGTACCTAGAAATTATTATGTATGAGTGGTGGACCTCACTATCTTTCTTATGTTCCCTTGTTCATAGAGTCATAAGTCATTAGCAGAGTAGTAAAGGTGCATATGATGTATATTGTTGTAATTATGCCATGCCTTTGTTCAAGTAGGTAGTTGTTTTGATTCTATATATAGGCCAATTTGGGCTTCGTAACTAAAGGAATGGTGTGTTAAATATTATTAATTGTGCTGCTTTGTGTAGGTGGAGTCTGAGTGCTTTTGAACAATTTTCCTGCATTGGTTAGGAGGAAGAAGAGGAGTTCCATGGTGCATTGCCTACCAATTCGAAGGATGCACTAATTATATTTATTTTTGCCTAGCAAGCAAGAGTGCCTCATAGGAGGAGCACAACTACGTCGTTTCATTATGTAAGCCTGTAGAGATCAGTAGCTTTAGTTTGCAATCTATGTACCGCTAGTGTTAGGACATCAGTTGAGAAAGATATTATGGTAAGCATCCATTGTTATTGTAAGAACATGGTTTATGGATGTAATGATTATATCTATATGTTTTATGTTCAGTAAGCTATTAAGGGTCGTTTATTGTTTTGTTATCACCACCGCCATTGGTGGTGCAAACATCCAACACCGTCGCTATACGTATTATGCGGTAGGGATCAAAGTGTATCACCGCCGAATCGTTTAGTAACCTGACACCAACTAAACGATCATCAAAGGAGAATCATGGTGCAAGGCGACGGTGACCATGACTTTGCACTAGTAGATCATACGCTGAAGCGACGGTGGTGTTAACCTCTACATAGGCGTCTCGGCCGTCGAACCGACAGTGAACCCACACCACTGACAATCAGGTCAAAGTACAAGGCGACGATGCTGGTGACCACTACACAGGCGGTTGATGTGCCCACACGACGGTTTTGATAGCCTCGATACAATCAGATCATTTGCCAATGCGGCGGTGTTAGTGTACATCCACAGCTAGGTCATGCTACAATGCGACTGAAGTAAGGACCTAATCACGGACGGATCATAAGCCAATCGATGGTGTTAGTGTACACCGCAGTCGGTCCCGGATGTCGACGGTGAAGGCTGTGACCATCACTGTTGACAGCTTACTGCCGAGGCCAAAATTGGACTGCGATGTGGGTTACGACGCGGCTATGAAAGGTGCTAGTGTAGTAGTGGAAGATGAGGAATAGCATCATTTTTTACAATGGCTCCTGCAACCTCTCAGTTTGGAAACACAATTTTAAGGAGAAAGTTGGCTTAGTGTGTACTAAAGCCAAGCCAAGTAGGAGTAATCTTTTAAATTTGTGGAGATAGAGTCTCTCATGACATTTCATCTTTTTTATTTTTGGGCCTAGCTGCCTTGTAATCTCTGTACATACTATTTTTCTTTGTACCCACAAATATGAAAAGGAAAAGAATAGGTAGGGAGCTTCCCTGTTGACTTGTTCAAAAAAAACAAATAGTAAAAAAATTATGGATAAGAGGCCATCCTAAAAGTGCATCTAGCCCTTTAGTGGGTTTTGATGATTGAATGACAACGTGATTAAAGGTCTAACCTATTTGCTAAGTGTTGGATAGGAATATGATTATCTCACAGGTACTTGATAAAAGCCAAAATGATGTGTTGTTGTATAAATAATCTAGTTCAAACACAAGACAACAATGCAAATGTAACTCATGCGAGACTTATTCATTGTGGGATTTCTATCTTTTATGTGAAGCAAGCACGTTGAAGAATTGATTATTGAGACATGAGGGATTGCATATGGAGTGGTCTCATATTTGAAGCTTGCGACATTGAAATAAAAAGACAACTATATAAATGAATGAGTGATTCAACACAAGATGTGACTTGACGACTTGAGATGGTGAAGATAGTAAGGAAAGGCTTCGAGGTACTAAGCAAGGGTGAAGGGCAAGCGATAGCTTGGCGGTAGAAGAACCTAGCTAGGCTGAAGAAGAAAGTACTTGCATTTAGTTGAGGTACCAATCAAACTTTGAAGGTCACGTTGAAATGGAGGATCAAATATATTGGATAAATTGTTGGAAGTGACTTGATGCATTTGAAGCTAATTCTCATCTATTGAATGGAATTAAGTCACATGCTCAAGATGGCTATGCTCAAGAAGAAAATCAAAGTTGACATGTTGACACCCTCACTTGATGAAGACAGGAGCTATGGCATTTGATTTTGAAGGAAATCAACTCAAGTTGTTCAAACTCGTTTTTTATTTGATCTTGACTTAATAGGTATGTCGTACTATTAAGAGGGATGCATTATGTTGATAGATGATTATCCATAAGTGCTCAAGCCAATCCATATGAGATTTGAGTGAGAACGAGGCACTGGAGGTAACTCAGCCATGTGTGTCAGTCCGGTATGGATACCGGACGTGTCCGGAATGGGTCAGTCACAACAATTTTTCTGTGCTCTCGAGTTTAGTTCATCAGAAGTTCCGACAAGAGTCGGGTGTTCCAGGAATCGGAAGTTCCAGCAAGAGTCGACAGTTTCGACGTCTCGCGCGTGCTTCTAACTTGCTAACTTTGGCGTTGTGCTGGTGATACCGGACATGTCCGGTATTCCAACGGCTAGTTTTTCAAAGGGGCTATAAATACCCCCAAGCCTCCACCTTTGGAGGCTGTTGATTCTGCTGATTCCCATACACATTTTTGAGCCTTGAGAACACTCTCCAACCCTCTCTTAGCGAGTGTGCCATTCAATTTGCAAAATCCATCTGTGGGTTGAGAGAAATTCAAAATTGAGAGAAAGCCACTCTTGAGCACTTGTGCATATTTATCGATCTCGTGATTTGCATTTGTTACTCTTGGACACTTTGGTCCTAGACGGCTAGGCGTCACCGGAGAGCACCCAAGAGATTGTGGTGTGCCTCGGAAAGTTTGTAACGGTCGATTCCACCGCCATAAGGGAAGGGATCAACTAGTGAAAGGAGAAAAAGGAGTTGGAAAAAACTCCGGCTAGAGTTGACCTTCGTGGGTCCTCTAGAGCTGACCTTTGCTGGGTCGCTCACAGCCCCCTCAATGGAGAGTAGGATTGGACGGAGTCCGAGCTTCGGTAAAACAAATACCATGTCTCAATTCATTCTCATTTGGTATTTGTGATCCATTTGCGTTGCTTGAGCTTGTGAGCAGGTTACTAGTAGGTGTCTGCAACTTGGTGTGAAAGGAGAAATCAAAGGCAACAAGTTTGGAGCTCGGTGTGTTGAGGCCGTGTATACCGGACACGTCCGGTATTAGACCCCAGCGCTGGTTTTATTCATTTACTGCACTAACCTTTGTGTTGCAGGATTTTAGATTGCACACTTGTTTAGTATAACTCTTATACTCTGTGGTTAATTTTTGAGGGGTTTGATTCTCTTATTTGGTCGTTTTCGCATTTTAAAGGTGTTATTTTTAGAAACGCATATTCACCTCCCTCTAGGCAACATCCTCGGTCCTTTTACATCCCTTCTGCTACTGACTCATTATTAGATTATACATTTATTTGGCAGGAACTAAAGAAAATAGTTTTTTAGGGGGGGCAGGGAAGTTTCCTACCTATTTTTTTAATAGATAATAACAAGTCCTGCAAGTGTAGGGGTACAAGGCCTAAGGCCCAAGAACAAAAGGAAAATACATCACTTGTAATTCTCTAACCAAATTCTAAGGGGATCCCTAATAATCTGTTTGGCCTTCATACAAACCAAAGCCAACTCTTCCTTGAAGCTTTACTTCCATCTGTTGACTGAGATAGTGCCATTGTGGAAGATTACTTTGTTTCTGGTGGTCCATATGATCCAACAACCTATTATAAGAATCTCTTTGAAAATTCAGCTTCCAAAGCTGTTTCTGGCTTCTAGGACCGTGTCCAATGGTTGCAGCTACAGATTCCAGTCTATGTGCACAGTATCCCAACAAAGTTGGCTGAAGAGGCATTCAAAAAAAGAGGTGCAGGACTGTTTCTTCCACCCCCTGTGCTGCAGAGGACACAAGTATAATCACCCAAGTGCCTGTTTTTCCTTCTCAGCAGCTTCCTAGTGTTTTGTCTGTCTTCGAGGAGGAGCCAAAATAAGAATCTGTAGGGCCATTTGAAAAGAGGCGAAGCCTATTGCACCCCTCAACATTTTATAGGCTTTCTTGGGTGTGTAGGCACTAGACCCCCAAATGTAGTTCCAGTTATCTTGAAATGTTCTGTAGAAGATTGATGAGATTAGTTAATTGTTCAAAGGCCTAAGGGGATATGGGGAAGCTGAACAAAGTGTTTGTTGGCTGCTCCAAGAAGAATGTGAAACTGTAGTTCAGTTTCTTAGCAACAGAGTACAGCTGCGGGTAGAGATTCTTAATTATGTTGGAGCGCCAGAGATCTTTCCGGAACAACACTATATCACCTTTGTTAACTGTACAATGGGCTAAATTGAAGAAGTCAACTCGGATCTTTATAAGAAGGAGCCAGAGGGATTTTTGGCATGGGGTGGGATGTTGTTGGCTGTATAGAGTGTGTTCCAAGTCAGAGTCACCCATAGCATGTTTGCATGATTGTTGGCCTTGTCTAGGAACTTCAAAAGGAGGGTAGTATTTTCAATCTGAAGGTTGACGATTCCCAAACCTCCTTCCTCTTTAGGTCTGCAAGCAGTGTCCCAGACAACAAGGCAAGACACAGCTCTGTGGATTTCAGTACCACTCCATCGAGCATGTTTTATGTAAAAAGTGGGCATGCCTAAGAAAACCGAGTTTACTAGAACTAATCTCCCATGATATGAGGTATTTGCTTACTCCTATCAATCTGTTTTCAGTCTTGGATAGGAGGGGAGTGAAGTCTTGAAAGCTTAGATAAAACATTAAAGTAGGGATTGTCCACATCGTACCTAGGCGAACATTCCCCCTACAACCAAATTTTGTGAGGATTTTAAAGAGAAAAAAAATGAGTGTTTGAGGTGTTCCATATCTAAATTAAAGATACTACAAGAATGGAGTGAAATATTTCTTCCCCCACGCCAAAATTTTTAGTTACACCAGTTCTAAATAGCACAAGTATTTCGGTGATTTTCTTTTGCATAAATTTTTTTGAGTGCAACATATATATACTTCTTCTTAGTTTAGACACTTTTATTTTATTTTCTACTTTTCAAGTCAATTGTTTTCTTCTTAGAAAAACTACAAAAGCCTAATTTCGTATTTCGGTGTTTTTCTTTTGCATGAAATTTTTCGAGTGCAACATATATATACTTCTTCTAGTTTAGACACTTTTCTTCTATTTTCTATTTTTCAAGTCAAGTCAGTAGTTTTTAGAAAAACTACAAAAGCACACAAGCATATATATACAGATTTTGAAAAAACAAAATTGCTTAACAATATTCGAAGAAAAACATATATATGTAAAGTTACTCTAGAAACTGGACGTTTTGTCTTTGTCAAGCAAATGGAAACTACTCTTTTTTGAAAACCTGGTTTGCTCTTAGCGATTAATAAAATAATAAAAAATTAAAATAAATATCACGCCTGGTGGGACTCGAACCCACAATCGTCTGATTAGAAGTCAGACGCCTTATCCATTAGGCCACAGGCGCCAATTTTTTTTTTTTTGCGATTTAAAAGTTACATAGATAAGTACGTAATTGACAGTTCCATATACATACGCGCACAAGATCTCTCCACCTCTGCCATAACCGTAAGCGAGCGGCCGCTTCCCCCATCCAGCCCCGCACCGCCGCACGACGTCGCCGGAACCGGAGAAGGGAGGGGGAGCGCGAGATGGAGAAGGCCAATAAGCTCAGCGCCGGAGCGGGGGAGAAGGCGACCAAGAACAGGAGCCACGGGTCCACGGCGCTGTTCGTCGCGGTGGACTACGCCTTCCTGCTCGCCTTCGCCGGCTTCCTCGCCTACCTCGTCGGGTCGCGGATCCTCCCCTCCGCTGTCTAGACCGGTCCGCGTTCCTGGATCTCTCTTCTTTCTTCCACCTTTTTGATTTTGCTTGGAGCCGATGGCAGTGAGAGCACCGAGATCTTGCCGGGCGGCCGGGTTCTCGTCTCGATCTGATGCCGCTCCCGCGATGTAATCCGGCCGCATTTTTACGAGAAGAGAACTAGCGGTGTTTCTTGGCATTCGCCTGGTAATGTGACAGATCTTTGCTTGTATTGCTACTATCCCTGCTCGTGTACTGAGATTGCTTGGGACTTGATCTGACGTTTATGTGGCTATCTGAAAGTAAATCCGTCAGCTTGATCTCATGCTTCATTTTCGATGGATGAATCTGTGATTCAATTCAATACCTAAGCATGACTGACATATTGTGCTTTAAATACCTACCTGAGATCGACTCGCATTTCAGCAATTTTGTAGCTGGAGTCATTCACTACTTCATATTTTGCTCCGATGTCAAATGAACCAGGAAATTGTTTTCACTGAAGGAATACTGTTCCTCCTTCGGCTTACAGTGTTCCCACCATTACTTCTTTGTTCGTGAAATCAAACTAGACTCATATTTAGCCTTCAATACAATGATAAAACAACCAGGGAATTTTGTCCGACATTGGTGTGATTTCAACTTTCACGGTTTGGCCTGCAACAAATGCCATAGGTTCTTTTGTTTGCCGAGAGAAACCTTTGAGCACACAAGAGCTCTTGGTTTCTGCTTTGCTTCATATAGAATTGCACGGTGCTTGAGTCAACAATAGCATAATTTCAGCCAAAACACACCTCTTCAATTTTCTTTGCAAAGGCTATATATAAACACCCGTACCATATATACGTCCGGTTGGTGGTTGCATCCAAAGTAGCATTGCTCTGCCTGACTAGTTACTGCCAATACGAGGAACACTTTGAGGAGGCTACTGCCTGATGGCAACGATCAGATAGCACATGTACATCATATCCTTATTAGGTCCTGTAGCTGTGCTCCTTTAGGAGCTGACATACAGATATCCACAAAATTATGACAACACACGGATGGCTATGATGGATGGGATCTTCTCTCGGAGCTTCTGAGTTAGCGCCACTCGAACAGTCTTCACGCCTGCAGCTCGGCCTGTGAGGCGCACTTTCACAATGTGGCCAACGATCTTGATGAACTCGAGCTCACCACCTCCTTTGCCAGCAAGGTATGGTCTAATCTCAGCTAGTACCTGAAATTTGGTTTGAAGGAGTCAACAATACTTTCAGATAACCCTCTTAATAGAGTATTTCTTTTTATCTGTAAGAAGGTGAATCATTTAGTGGTGTAAATGGCTTAAACTGATGCCAGAAGGCAATGCACAGTGTCCAAATGATTATTGGCATGACGATAATAGAAGAATATCACTTGATCATAAAGAAAATAAGATGTTTTATTGTATCAATTCAGATTCAGAGTTTCAGATGTGCTCCACATTCCTGCAAAGTAATAAAACTGACAAAATTCAGTATTTCATACCTCGTATTTATATAAGCAGGACCTGGATATAGACCTCTCACGGCAAAAAGATTCAATTGAAACGATGTAGTTGCGGAATGCAAATGCAAAACAATGCGATATATCGAAGAAAGATGTCCTCAAATGTTCCTAAAACTACTAAATGTTCCTAAAACTACTACCAAGCACTAAAAGTTGGACAAAGCCACAAACTAATGGTCTGAGAGCTGAGAGTGGGCTATCAATCAGATACTTGTACTCTCTCCGTCCAGAAAAGAATACAATTCTCGCTTTTCGAGAAGTCAAACAGTTCAAACTTTGATTACATTTATATAAAAAAACTACTATCATTCATGATATGAAATAATTACCATTAGATTAGTTATAGAATGTATTTTCATAATAAATTTTGTTTGGAGACATAAATGCTAATATTATTAAACTTGAGTTACTTTGACTGACACAGATCCCTTAATTGCATTCTTTCCTAGGCGGAGGGAGTATTTGTTTAGACATTTTATTGAGATAGCTAGTGCATCAAATTCAATACAAATGTCCCTTTTAGATAAAAAACAGCTTCACCCACGAAGCTGTTTTGGAAATTAGTGTTTGGCACAAAAAAAACAGCTCACAACAACTTATGAAGCTGTTGTGAGCTGTGCCAAACAGGCCCTAACTATGTTTATTCTTGCAAATCATGTACTAGCATGTTTAGAAGATTCATTCAGAACAATAAAACAAAACAAGCCTGCACGTTGGCAAATACCTTTTGGACATTTGCTTCATTTAGCTTAAGCCCCATCTCGTTATCTGCAACACGTTCGACTGCGCTGATCTCTAGGATGTTCTCCATCAAGCGCCGCTGAATGCTCATCTTCATCGTCGTCACTGAGCTTGGACACGATCCACATGCTCCCTGCAGCTTCAGCCTCACCACATTGCCGTTGATCTCGTGCAAGGCGACGTCGCCTCCATCTGCTAGTAGGTACGGGCGCACTTCATCCAGAACTGACTCGACATTTCCAGTGGTTAATGGCAACTGCACCACTGTATTCAGGCCGGCGACGGCTCGTGCAACTGCTTCGCATACAGAACATAAAACAGCTAAAGGTTCAGTTGACCACGTAAAAGGGCAAGGCAAGTACTAATTGCTCAGATCATTCAGATGAACTTGCTCTATCAGATTCTGAGCAGAAATTCAGCAAAACAGTTTGCAAGCTAGAGGCAAATATGAATTGATCGTTTTCAGTCATCCAAAACCACATCACGAGCAGTGCGAAACAATGTAATTATTCATCTGAATCATGCTAGAGTGCCTCGTCCTATAGAGGAGCTGTCAGAGCATGCTTAGAGAACATCTCTGCTGCAAGCAGGAAAGTTTTGCAACTGGCAATTGCAGCCGGCGATGAAGGGGAGGCCTCACCTTGCGGACGCCGACCAATGGACGTGGCGGCCACCAATCTTGGCGCAGGGCTCCCACGCGACCACGACGCGACTCCCACCTCCAAGCCGGAAATCTCACCCAGTTAGCATCATCATCACATTCCCAATCAAGGCATGTACAAACTACAAAGGGAACAGAAGCAAAGAGGAAGCCTAGCCCAACCTTGGACGAGGACGACTTCGAGGACGAAGCGGCCGGAGCCCACGCCGACATGGCCGCGGCGGCCGCCGCCGACGTCGCCATCTCCGGTGGCCCGACTGGAATGGACCCCTCACGCCCCCAGGGTGAAGGATTCTTCCAATCGGCCGGCGTGGGGGTCGAGACGCTCCGCCGGCCGCCACCGCTGTTCTTGGTGGTGGCTGGCGGGTTGATTTCTATTGTGCCGCGATTCCTGGGCTCGCCGGCTTTCTCTCCCCGGCACGGCCGGCTCGTTCGGGCGCTTGTCTCGCTGCCTTCTTTCCTAATTTCGCGCGGTTCCACGGCATCTCGCCACGTCGCGCGCTCGTGCCACCTCCTTTGGTTCCTTTCCCTTGTCTTGTCTCTCTGTGCGGGACACAGGATACGCGAGCGGGTTGGAGTTTGGGTTTGGCAACCGGAATGGAGAGCTCGCTACTCGCTAGTTCCTTTTTCCCTGTTTCAAATAGGTGCACCATGGATTCGGCTAGTATCTTCTTTATTGGCCCGTTCGCTTAGAGGAATCTGAAGGAATTTGTGAGAGAAAAATACTATTTCAGATAAAAAAAGAGGCGGATTCAGCCGGATTTAAGGGCACGCAAACGGGGCCTAAGAGCTCTCTTACAGTAATCGGCGATGCTTCCTAACTCCTGTCGATGCCTAGGCAAAATAGCCATTTTCATTGATTTTATTCATCCAAGGGCAATATGGTCATTGCGCACAGCCCTCTCAGCACCCCCACCGCTGCCAGCCTGCCCTCTCCCGCGCTCGTCGCTGGGAGCCCGTTGCTCCTCCCTCCCCGCGCCCCCGCCTAACGCGAGTGACCCCTGCGCCCGCTTTGGGACCCATGCCCCCTCCCGCGCCGTCATCGCAACTGCCGAGGAGATGTGCTTAGCCCCCGTCGGTCGCCCCGTGCCCTCCGTCGACAGCGCTCACCACCGTCCCCGCCGTGGACACCGCTCGCCTGGTCGCCCCTGCGTATAGGTCCCTTGTGGAGCTCGGCGTCCGCCTCCATCCCCGTGGAGAACTCTGGATCCGATCGAGCTCCAATCGCAAAAAGGCCAAGGTTCCATCCTTTGCACTTGTTTTGCATTTGATTTATCTCATATAGAATGAATTGGTGGGAATGCAGCAATGCATTTGTGCAGTTAATTGTAAGACAACTAAAAAATATTAAGAATAGACTCACATAATTATTTTTCATTGTTTCCATGTATGACCCAGACACTTAATAATGTTTTGCCAATGTAGACTTGATGCTTGCCTAGGTAGCGCATTAGAGTGTATTCTATTTTTTTAGTGATCCCCGAGATTGTCTCACACGGTTAGCTATTGGCGCCTATGAAAATTGACAATTGTTAGAAAATTGTGTTTCCTCATAGTTGAAATGGCTTAGTTGATGTACCTGTATGCACATAGTCAAGAATGGACTTATTTTCTTCTTCAGGTTATCTCTCATTATCCCCATATATCTTCTCGACATAAGCTGTCAACTGTTGCTTGAAACGAAGTGCTGGATATTTTGCCTCTACCATTGATGCAGTGTCAGGCCTCCCCACCATTCCACTGTATCCACTAGCTATGCCTAATCCTGATGATGTTCGGGCACTCTGAATGAAAGTTATGGGGTGTAAGCTCATGTTTACAATGTGAACATCAGTTCACGGTACTAAATGAAAGTTGACTAGTGAAATATTGACGAGGAAAAAAAATACATAGTACAAAACTCATTCTATCTTTGAATTTCAGTGGGAGGCTTGAACTCCAATTGCAGAAGGCCAAGGTTCCCCTCTTCTGCACTTGTTTTGCATTTGATTGTCTTATCTCATATATTCAACTTAGGAAACAATTTGCAGAGAAAAACAAGTAATTTTGCTTTGCTTTACTGTTAGATCCACTATAACAGAGAAAAATTGAACAACCAGCTATGTGCTAACCTTTCTTTTTTTTCTAGATGAAGCATGTGTACTCAAGCATCTGTAATGTAATGTAAACATGTTAAGATGGTTCCTCCTTGTTTACATTTTTTGACATTGCAGTACATATGCTTGCTTCGGCTAGTTATTATTTTTTTTAAAAAAACAGCAGGTGAGCGCTATTGCACGCTCAGCTGCTGATGCTTCTTCAGTTGTGGCCTGAATGATGCCATGCTTTATTTGCCAGTACTTTGTTTGCAATGTGTGCATACGCCAATCTGCATCTTTTTCCTGTTCAGCCAGCAGTGCTTAGCAGTTTATTAACCGAACTAGTACTTTAGATTGCCCTATTGTGTATTATATTCGATTAATGGAGTAAAAAGCCTAGCAGCACACCTGCTGATTTTGGTTATGCAAGTTTTGAACTTGGATTTGGCTGAAGACTCCATCAGTCAGCATTATTCAGTCTCAACGTGGAATAATTAAGAACTTTCAAATGGAATTTAGGCACTTCACCATCAGTACTACTAGGTAGGGCAACTGAATGGACATCTATGTGACGATGTAACATTAAATCGTGCATTTACATAACTATTCCTTTAGACTTTCACAAATGTACACCTGTCAATAGTGAACCAATATTTCAGGATATTTTCCCATTTTGATAGGAGCCATGTCTTTCTTCAATTTCTGTAATTTGTTATGTGGAAAATTTGTTTAACGTTGTTGATTGATGCAGGAAGAAATGCCGAATCTTGATTCTTTGGAGTACAATGAAATTGTTTTGAAGATATTTGGTAATGAAAGAGAAGGATTTCACTTTTATAACAACTACAATAAGGAGAAAGGATTTAGTGTGAGGAGAAGCTATTGTGAGTGGGACAATGGCCACAATGAGATGATCCTTCGGAAGTTTGTTTGTAGTCATGAAGGTTTTCGCGAAGAGAAGGAGCTGAAGAGGGAGATTAAGAAGTGGAAGCCACGGAATATTACTCATGTTGGATGCCTTGCTAAATTTGTGATTCCACGAGATCAGAACACAGGGCTATGGTATGTGAAGGATTTCATCGATGAACACAACCATCCGATGGCGCAACCAGACCTTGCTTGTCTGGTGTGTTCACGTAGAAGAATCTGCTATGAGAAGAAAGCTGATATTGTGGAGATGCAGATTTTTAGGATCCACAAACACTAGATAATGGATATTATGGAAATGCAGTATGGTGGGTATGATAAGGTTGGATATACAACAAGGGACTTGTACAATTTTTGCCATCGCAACAAGGTGGAGACAGTTGCTATTGGTGATGCTCAAACAGTCATCAATTACCTGGCAGAATGCAAACGTAGAGATCCTGATTTCTTTTTCAAATACAAGACTGATGGGAAAGGGCACCTAGAGGGACTGCTATGGTGTGATAGTCAATGTCTACTTGATTATGCAGCATTAGGGGATGTCATCATATTTGATAACACGTACAAAATGAATCGATACAACCTGCCCCTTGTTCCTTTTGTTGGGGTGAATCACCATAGCAGCACAGTTTTTTGCATGTGGAATTATTTCTCATGAGACTATTGAGTCATATGTGTGGGTTCTTAGGACATTCTCTGATGCCATGATTCAGAAGCATTCAGTTTTCGTGATCACTGATGGAGAACTAGCTATGCAGAGAGCAATTAGGCTGGTGTGGCCAAATTCATCGCATAGGCTATGTATATGACATACTGAAAGGATCTAAACAATGCCTAGAGGGGGGGGGTGAATATGTGTATCTAAAAATTTCCACGTAATCTCAAAGGTAAATGCCAGTGACAGTCAGAAGTCCTGATAGTTTGGGCCAGAACTTCTAGTAGCCGGAAGTTCCGACGCAAACAGCCGGGAGTTCCGGCACCTACGAGAATTTCACTACAAGTGCTAATATGAACTTTGAGTGTGAGATATCTTACAACCCCACTTCCTAGTGGTAAGATATAGCATTGGGGTTGCTCCTTTGATGCCAGAAGGTCACCACTCCGTAGATCGAGTCCAAACCCTAAGAGAAACTTTGGGGAGAAAGAGAAACCAACAAGAACAAATATGATAGCACAAGTCTCAACAACAACAAGCACGCGGGACACAAGGATTTATCCTAAGGTTCGGCAACCCCACAAAGGAGCTCCTACGTCCTCGTTGTTGAGTTGACTACAAAGGTCGGAGTCTCTTTCACCTCCTTGCCTCTCTCAAGGAAACCATAATGGTCACTTGAGCTTTCCACTAAGAAATCAAGTGTAATACAAACTTTCCAAGGCTCTTCCACAAGATGAAAGCTCTTGGGCGACGCCTAGCCAGCTAGGAGCAAAGCTCCAAGACTAATAGACACAAATCCAACAGGCTTGACAAAGAAATCGAGTGCTCAAGCTTGCCAAAGTGATTCTCTCACTCAATCCACTCTCCTTTCACTCAAAACCCTAGGGGAATCGAAGATTGGAGCAAAGGGGAGAGGAGAGGGGCGCCTTGAATGCTTGGGAGCTATTTTGTACGAAGGTTTTTGAGCAACAAATGAGTGGATAACGGTTAAAAGAGATGAGAGAGCTATTTATACTCATAGGCAAATCTTACCATTCAGATCTGCGTTGGAAGTTTTGACACAGATCGCTGGGACTTTCGGCTCTTCTACAAAACACTGTTCATTGACGCAGACCAAAGGGCTAGCTCGGTCAGAGTTGAAACTCCCAGCGGCTACCGAGACTTCCGGCTCGAGCCAGGACTTTCGACGGTCAGCCGAGCCTGGCGACTAAGTCCAAGAGCACTGGGACTTCTGGCGGGAGTTGGGACTACCAACTATGGGGACTTCCGGCTAGCGCCGGGACTTCCGGCAACCAAAAGTCCACAAACTATATCTAGGTGTTCGTGAAGTGATTAAGTGTCACTCTTTTGATTTTATTTTTATGCTTGAGCACTCTATCTTTCTCAGACCACCTAAACTTGCATCTCTCTTTATAGTATGGCAGAACCTAAACGCAAAACAAAAGATAAAACTTTGGAGAGCGCTTTGAGTTCGTTCGCCTTTTTCAACTTTAAGAATTGAGGGATACCATTTCATCTTAGATCAATTCTTTAAAACTTTTATGGGACTAAAGCTGCAATGTATCTCATTAAGACCTCATTAGTCCCTAATTTGGATGTCATCAATACACCAAAACCCACATAGGGGGCAAATGCACTTTCAATCTCCCCCTTTTTGGTAATTGATGACAACCAACTTAGGCTTTTATAAGAATGAAAGAATTTAAGCTTTTGAACCCTAAAATTTGTGAGGAACTCCCCCTTAATGTATGCATGAAATTGAATTTCAATGATGATCATCTATACATCACTTGCATACATCAAGACAAAAGCTCCCCCTAAATTTTGCAATCCGTGGGGTGCAACAAGTGTGTGTGAATAAATATATATCCGTGAAAAAGATATGCAATATGACATGTTATACACACAACAAGTAAAAGAGAATGTGATGGCCAAGATCTCAAAGTAAAACTTAACGCCACACATGGCCATCCAAAATAACATCCACCATTCACAAGTAGAGACAAGCAATAAAGCTAATTAAGATAGATAAGCATTACTTGTCCTACAATCATCCATCACACAATATATAGTTGTCCATCACATAGTTGCCACCACACAACATAGTTCATACAAGCTAAAAGTTTTAATGTCTCACAAGCCAACTAACTTATTACATAGATAGATCAAAGCCTAACACTCCCCCTTTGTCAACAAGTGCCAAAAGGGGTAGGCCACGTGAAACAACCGACTACTCATCCTCGTAGTCTTCATCATCATCACGGTCACCACCATCATCATTGTCATCATCATCATCTTCCTCGTGGTACTCCTCATCTTTCGCTCTAGCTTGTTGCTTGCCATGGCGACAAGGCTGATCGGATGACTCACCATAATACTCCTTGTAAGCCTCATCATAAAGCTCGAAGGGATCACGAAGAGGCTCCAAGTCACGAGGTGGAGTGGAGTGAATGTCCAACTTCTGCTCGATGCGATGCATCCTCACAAGCATCTCTTGCTCACGCCCCGCGCTAGCACAACAAGCCCCAAACATGTACCTCATGAAGAACTTGAACTTGCTAGGGGGCTTACCACTGGAGGAGGAGGACTGAGGCTCCTCACTATGAGCACGGTGAGAGCGAGAGCCACGTGGTGGATCCGAAAGCATGAGTACCCTTGCCTTGCTTCTTGAGTTCTTCCTTGGCTTTAGGGGACATGATGTTGGAGATCTTGAGCATGGTATGACGGGCGTCGGTGCAAAACTTAAGACCTAAAACTTGTTCAATGATGTGCATAATGTAGGGAGCATAAGGAAAGTGTCGCACAACATCCTCACTAGCTTGAGTGATCTGATCCCAAGTGTATTCACCGATGGAGAACTTAGTGATATGCTCGCCAAAACAATCAAGTACCACTGGTGACTCATCCCAAAGAAAGGTAGAATCACCACCCTTTGGATAGATAAACTGTCTTACCATCAGCCCAATGAGCATCCATGTACATGTACTGATACTCTAAGATAGCAAGCTGGTTAAGATCAGAAACCCAATGCCTCTTGCGATCCTCACTGCCAAAGCCAAGAAGGCAAGAAAAAGTGCCAGCATCAACCTTGTAATGCTTGCCCTCAATGGTCCATTGGATGCAATGGTTGGAAGTGTCCATGTGATAGGAGGCATAAAACTAGCAGATAATAATCTCATTGTTCCAGGGCTTGCGAAATTCCATCAACTGCTCAAGCCCCATTCTCTTCAAATCACGGACAAGCTACTGGATCTCCAACTCTGGTCACCGACGATGACTGTAAGTGTCAATGTATTTCACGTCAAGGATAGGAGGCTCTCCCTTCTTGCTGCAGAGAAACCGATGATGGACTAAGTGATCATAGAAATCGAAGAGAAAGGGGTGCTAGAACCGATACTCAATCAAAAAATCCTTGCCTTCTTCCGCATAAATTCCTGGCACGCTATTCTCGAAGTTGCTACACATTGTGACTGTAATCCGTAGACAAGTGTGGCGTGTATCCACCGATAGGATTTGGAGTGCGCTGAGGCTCCCGAATGGTAGGAGTAGGGCCTGAGAAAGGAACCAGATGACTCTCACCAAAGGAAATGATGCCATTAGGAGGTGTGCATGGACACACTTCTAGATCAATAGTGCGGCCTTCTTGATTGAGAGGTTCATCTATAGGATCAGTAGCAGGTATCCTTCCAATACCAAGGACCCGCTCCCACTATGCAGCACCAACATGTGGAGGTGGATCAGTGGATGCTTGAGCTAGAGCTGGAGCTTGAGCACCCTCAGCCTTGGTACACTGCCTTGGTACGCCCTGATGGCTTAGAAGATCTGGCAGGGTCATTGTTCTGCTTTGACCTTTTCTCATGACATCGGGGAGAACTGTCATCACTACCAAACACCATGACTACGAGAAACATGAAACAAAATTAAGAAACAAGGTAAAGAAGAGTGAAAGAATATCTAGAAATGAAGCAACATGAATGGAGTGGAAACCACAGAGTCAGAAGTTCCAGTAGTAGCTAGGAGTTCTGGTAGGAAGCTAGGACTTCCGACGGTCGGGACCTCCGATGGGTACCGGGACTGTCAATGCACAAGGTGGTGAATCCATTCACGGGCTTCAAATCGAGACACATGTTCACACGACGAAGGTAGAGGAAGAGAGAGAGAAGAAGAATAGAGGCAATATCCAAGGTACATTGATGATTAGGGTTAGGGCCATAAGGTAGTACCTTGAATAAGGGAAGAAGAGGAGAAAAACGATGCGATTCATAGCGAGGATGGCCTCTGCAAATAGATCCACGAGCAGGAACACCACCACCAGACAAACACCACCGCTTGACCTTCAAACGATGATGAGGTGGACGCAGAACTGTGGGAAGAAGAGGAAGGTAGAGGGTGGGAGAGGGTAGAGCTAGAGCAGCCAATGGCATGGCAGGCAGGCCGAGGCTCCCGGGGAGGCCGAAACCCTCAGCAAGCATAAGGATTGCGATGGGCAGCATGGGGAACGACGCTGGTGCGGCTACGGTGGGGCGAGGGAGGAGCGGGTGCGAGGGAGGGGCAGGTGGGTGAATGAGGGTGAAAGGCTAGGTTGGGCCATGGTAAAGACAAAGTAACCCTAGGTTAAACGGGTGTGGTCAAAAGTGGTCAAAGCACGCTGACTCAGATCTATGTCGGGAGTTTCGGCGCTAAGCCGAGACTTTCGGCAGTTGGGAGTTTCGGCTAGAGTTGGGACTTCTAGCTATCGGGAGTGTCAACCTGAGTCGAGACTTCTAATGCAGGAAAATTGAAAAACTCCCTAGCTTGAACTTACCATGCCATGTGGGGCAAAAATATGATGGACACTAGCATTTTCAGGTGTGACTAGATTTCAATCAAGCATTACAAGACAATAGTCACACATGAAAACTATAAAATAGTTTTTGAAAGTATCATACAACATTTTCGCAAGTGCTTTCTCCTATCTAGATCAAACAAAGCATATGCTAGACATCAAGCCACATTACGAGAATCAATAATATTTAGCTCACTCCTCAAAGCACAAAATCTTGACTCATCTAGGGGCTTTGTGAAGATATCAGCTAGTTGCTTTTTGGTGCTCACATGATGAATTACGATATCTCCTTTGGCTTTGTGGTCTCTCAAAAAGTGATGCCGGATGTTTATATGCTTTGTTCGAGAGTGGTTTATGGGGTTGTTTGCCAACTTAATGGCACTCTCATTGTCACACAAAAGGGGAATCTTGGTTAGCTCACAATCAAAGTCTTTGAGGGTTTGCTTCATCCAAAGTAGTTAGGCACATCATGCACCGGCTGCCACATAGTTAGCCTCAACAGTAGACAAAGTAACAAAGTTTTGCTTCTTAGAGCTCTAAGACACCAAAGACCTACCAATAAATTGGCAAGTCCCGGTAGTACTCTTTCGATTTAGTTTACAATCAGCATAATCTGAATCGGAATAGCCAAGTAACTCAAAAGTGGAGCCCTTAGGATACCACAAGCCAAGATTTAGGAGTGTACACT
Organism: Miscanthus floridulus; assembly: GCF_019320115.1. NCBI lineage: Eukaryota > Viridiplantae > Streptophyta > Magnoliopsida > Poales > Poaceae > Miscanthus > Miscanthus floridulus. The sequence goes on from NC_089594.1 coordinate 28,450,007, forward strand.
AAATACAAAAAAATCTCTTAACGGCCATCAAATGACATTCTTTTAGATTAGCTTGAAATCTTGCATACATGCACACACTAAGCATAATATCGGGCCTAGATGCACAAAGATAAAGGAGGGATCCAATCATGGAGCGATATACCTTTTGATCAATGGCCTTTCCTCTTTCATCAAGATCAAGATGTCCATTGGTTGGCATATGTGTATTGATGGGCTTGCCTTTGTCCATGCCAAACTTCTTCAACATGTCACTGGTGTACTTGGTTTGACTTATGAACGTGCCATCCTTGAGTTGCTTGATTTGAAATCCAAGAAAGAACTTCAACTCTCCCATCATGGACATCTCGGACCAATTCATCATAATCCTACTAAATTCCTCATAAAAAGCCACATTAGTACTACCAAATATTATGTCATCGACATATATTTGGCAAACAAAAATATCATTATTGACTTTGCGAGTAAATAAAGTAGCATCGGCCTTTCCTATCTCAAACCCTTGTTTGAGTAGGAAATCCTTCAAGCAATCATACCAAGCTCTAGGGGCTTGTTTGAGCCCATAGAGCGCCTTGTTGAGCTTGTAGACATGGTTAGGATACTTGGGGTCTTTAAAGCCCAGTGGTTCCTCTACATACACCAACTCAGATAGGGGGCCATTGAGAAATGTACTATTCACATCCATTTGATATAACTTAAAATCATGATGAGCGGCATAGGCAAGTAGAATACGAATTGATTCTAGCCTTGCCACCAGTGCATAGGTCTTCCAAAATCCAAGCCTTCAATTTGAGTGAATCCTTGAGCCACTAACTTTGCCTTGTTCCTTATCACCACGCCATGCTCATCTTGCTTGTTCCGGAAGATCCATTTGGTTCCAATCACATTTTGCTTGGGCCTTTCCACCAAGGACCAGACTTCATTCCTAGTAAAGTTGTTCAACTCCTCTTGCATGGCTATCATCCAATCTAGATCATCAAGTGCCTCTTCCGCCCTACAAGGTTCCAAAGGAGAAACAAATGAGTAATGTTCACAAAAACTTGCTAAACGGGAACGTGTTGTTACCCCTCATCGAATGCTCCCTAATATATTATTAATGGGATGATCCCATTAAATGGAATGATGAACTCTTGGATGTGTCACTTGAGTTGATCTTTGGATGGGGCCATCATCTTCATTGTCATGGTATTGATTGATTTGAGGATCAACACCATGATCTTGTGGAGGGTTGTCTTCACTTCTTTCTTGTTTGTTGAGTTGAGGTCGTGCATGCTCATCACCATTTGTAGCACCATCTTCATGTGAATGACCTTGTGCATCATTTGATCTTCCATCTTGAATATTTCTTGATGTAGAAGCTTCACCATGTTTATTGGATGAAACACAATGAATGGTAGGATCATGATCAACATGCACAATGGTGTCTTCATCTTCATCTTGTACTTCGATGGGCTTTACTTCACCAATGGCAAGCTTCTTGATAGCTTTATGCGGAGCTTCTTCATTACATACAATCTCAACATTGACTTGCTCCTTTTGAGAGCTGTCAGTTTCATCAAAAGTCACGTCTACCGCAATTTCAATTAAACCGGTGGTTTTATTGAAAACACAATATCCATGTTCGTTAGTACCATAACCAATCATGAAACCTTCATCAACCTTTGGTGCAAACTTTGAGATTTTGGATTTCTTGTTAAGTATGAAACACTTGGATCCAAAAACTCAAAAGTAGTGCACCTTAGGCTTTTTACCAGTTAGAAGTTCATAGGCGGTCTTTTCTCTTTTCTTGTGAAGATATAAGCGGTTGATAGCATGCCATGCCATGTTGACGGCTTCCTCCTAATAGTTGGTTGCCAACATTGCTCTTGCAGCTTCTATGAGCATTTGGTTCTTCCTCTCCACACAACTCCATTTTGTTGTGGAGTATATGGAACCAAAAACTCATGCTTGATTCCTTCATCATCAACGAACTCTTCAATGTTGGTGTTCTTGAACTCTATCCCATTATCACTTCTAACTCTCTTGATCTTGACATCAAACTCATTTTGGCCTCTTCTTGCAAACTTCTTGAAGATGCCTTGTACTTCACTCTTATCACACAAAAAGAACACCCAAGTGAAATGAGAATAATCATCAACAATTACGAAACTATATTTGTTACCACCAATGCTTATGTAAACGATGGGTCCAAATATGTCCATGTGTAGCAATTTCAATAGCCTTTAGGTTGTCACAACATTCTTGATGGGATGTTTAGCTCCAACTTGCTTTCCGACTTGGCATGCACTACAAATTCTATCTTTCTCAAAAGAAACATTTATTAGTCCAAGAATGTGTTCACCTTTTTGAAGTTTGGCCAAGTTCCTCATCCCAACATAGGCAAGATAGCATTTTCATAACCAACCCATGCTAGATTTTGCCATTAAAAAAGTCTCAGGATTTACTCAATTTGATGTGAAATCAACTAGATAGAGTTTCTCTTTTAAATGACCCATAAATGCAATAGAGGAATCCTCCCTTCTATAGACTTCCACACCCTTATCCGTAAAGAGACAATTGTAACCCATCTCATAAAGTTGTGAAACGGACAACAAATTATATTTCAACGAATTCACAAGTAAAACATTGGAAATAGAATTGTCATTTGAGATAGCAATTTTACCCAAACTGAGAACTTCTCCTTTTCCATTTTCACCAAACACAATGTTTCCACTTTGATCATGACTAGGTTGGAATGATGTGAACATGTCCTTCTCTCCGGTTATATGATTGGTGCATCCACTATCCAACACCCAACTTGTTCCACCGGAGAAATATTCCTACAAAGACAAATCAAGCTTTGGTTTTAGGTACCCAAAAAGATTTGGATCCTAGGGGGTTAGTCACATAAAACTTGGGCACCCAAACACTCCTCGTGATCTCCTTCCTCTTTTGGTCACCAACATACTTCACCATGACCTTGCCATCCTTGCCCCAACAACACATGTAATCATTAGCATAGCATCGTGGGAGTGGTGCTTGTGGCTTGGGGGCCTCCACTTGCTTCATCTTGTTTGTCTTGTCAGCTGTAGGTGCAACCTTGGGAATGTAGACCTTGTTGTTCGCCTTGCATACGAGCTCATCAAGGGCAACACCCTTGTTAAACTTTACACAAGACACACCATTGATTATGTTCCTTCCATTGGCCTTCCTATCATACCTATTGTAGCCAATGCCTTCCTTGATTGATGGGTGCCTTGATGACTTGTATATTGTCTTGTTGGTTTTCTCTTGACACTTGCATCCATTCTTCAAGATCATCTTCTACCTATGAATCTCCTTGTCTTTCTTCTCTAACTCAACAAGGTTAGTTGCATATGTATTCACATCAATTTTATAGCATCTTTTACAACCGTTACTAGTGGAGACATTAGTCTTCGGTTGCCTTAGGAGAAGTTGAAGTGCTAGCCCAAAGAGTGCTATAGTTTAACTCAAGATTATAGTATTTTTCTTCAAGCTTGTAAGGCTTTCTTGAGCTATACTTTTCTCATTCTTGAGGCTAGCTATTGTGTCATTAACCGAGGAATGTTCCCTGGTCAATTTCCCAATTGAGTCATTGGCCAAAGACAATTCTACGATAAACTTCTCAACCTTCATTCTTTCCTCGGCGATAGATGCTTCAAGTGCACAGTTTTTTGTCTCTCTCTTGAGTGATTATTTCACCTTGCAACTCCAAGCACCTATCCCTCTTCTCTAATTTCTTAATTAGTGATTTTATTTTAGTGTAGGCATTTTACCAATTTTTCTTATCATTCTTTCTTCAATTGCTTCTATGTCCTCATCACAACCACTATACTCATCACTAGAAGGAGTGGGTGAGTCATGTACCTTCTCCCCCTTAGCCATGATGCAAGTTGGAGTGTAGTAGTCGTTATCAATGAGGTTGGAGAAGAGCCTTGGTGATGAAGATAAGTTAGGGAAGAGTTTTGGTGGTGAAGACAAGTCAGGAAAGATCATGGTTGGTGATGAAGAATGTTGAATGGCAATGTTTGTGGCTCCTTTCTTCTTCTTCGCATCATCACTTGAATCACTATCATTTGACTCCCATTCTTCACCAAGATGAGCTTCACCTCTCTTCTTGCATTTGTTCTTCTTGTCATCATCCTTGCTGTACTTGTTATTCTTCTTCTCTTTGGGACAATCGGCAATGAAGTAACTAGTTTTACCACACCCATAGCAAAACCTCTTCTTGTACCTCTTCCTTCCATCACCATAAGTCTTGAGGTTACTCTTCTTCTTCATGAATTTTCTAAGATTTCTAATTACAAATGCAACCTCTTCATTGGAATCTTCTTCTTCACTTGAGGAATCATCCTTCACTTTCTTATTCTTCTCTTGACTTGAACCTTGAACTTCATGTTGTTGGGTTGCTTTAAGGGCTGCACTCTTGTTGTATCCTATTGTATTAGGATTTTGATTGTGAGCATTGATTGCATCTTCATCTAGACACTCATGATGCTTGAGCTTTGAAAGAACTTCTTGGGGCGTCATCTCGTCATAACTGGGTCTTTCCATGATCACGGACGCTAGCATGTTGTTCTTGGCTCTATAAGTTGTCAACATCTTCCTAGGAACCTTGTTGTCATCTCATTCGGTGCTTCCAAGAGCTCTTATGTGGTTGACCAATGCCATAAGCCTATGAAACTTTGCTTGAGTTGTTTCACCTTGTAAGAACACAAATCTTTCCAATTCATCATGAAGTAGCTCAATATTGCCTTTTCTCACACTCTTGTCTCCTTCAAATGAAGTTCTCAAAGCTTCCCAAATTTGCTTAGCACTTTCCATTCCATTCACTTTGTTGAACTCAATCGGACCCAAACTTGAGAAAATGCAAGCAAGGACATGGCTTGTGCATTTTGATGAAGGTTGAAAGCTTCTTCTGGAGTTATTTCTCTATCTTTATTGGTAGGAATAATCACACCAACATCCACAACTTCCCAAAGTCTTGCAGCGATGAGGAACATCTTCATCTTGTAGGCCCAATCGGTGTATCTTATTCCATCAAAGTGAGGTGGCTTGCCATGGTTGACGGTGGGGAAATGCATAGATGGACCTTTTATGAGTTGTCCATAGTCAAACCCAATACTTGAGTAGACTCCCTTTCCTTGAACATTGTCATTTGCTGCTCCAACATCACTTCCATTATCTTTAGTTGCTTCATTCTTGCCACTTATAGCATCTTCAACTTTCTTGCTCAACTCTTCCTTCATCTTACTCATCTCATCTAGCATGTTCTTCATTTCATCTTGGAAAAACTTGGTTTGTTGAGCCATCAACTCTTTTGCAATTTGCTTGGCCATCTCTTCGACATTGGCTTGCATCTTTTCAGTGTCTGACATTATTTCTTCTCACGCGGTGAAGTGCTAAAGGAAGACATTGCTCTGATACTAATTGAAAGGATCTAAACAATTCCTAAAGGGGGGGGGGTGAGTAGGCATATCTAAAAATTTCTATATAAGCTCAAAGTCAAATGTTAGTGACAGTCGAAAGTCCTAACAGTTTGGGCTGGAACTTCCGGCAGCCGGAAGTTTCAACGCAAATAGCCAGGAGTTCCGACACCTACGAGAATTTCACTATAAGTGCTAATATGAACTTTGAGATCAAGATATCTTACACCCCCACTTCCTGGTGGTAAGATGTAGTGTTGGGGTTACTCCTTTGACATTGGAAGGTCACTACTCCATAGATCAAGTCCAAACCCTAAGAGAAACTTTAGGGAGAAAGTGTGGGGGTATGACCTCAATACCCACAAAGCTGTACATGGGACGAGCCGCCAGGGGAGGCCTAGGCCACAAGACTATGCCATGCGAAGCATGGCACAAGTTAGCATGCCTCGCAAGACTACGTGAAGATCCTTGGCAATCAAGAATGATCTATTTGGATATGCTAGATTCCGCAATCTCTATAATTCCTATCTTGTAAACCGATCAAGATAGAAATAGCTGACCTATAACTCTACCCCTTGGGCTATATAAGACAGGTAGGGACCCCCCTCATTTTCATCTAAATATACACAATACAACTCACTAAAAGACATAGGACGTAGGGTATTACACGAAGTTGGCAGCCTGAACCTGCCTAATCATTGTCTCTTGCATTCTATGTCATTATCTAGTTCCCTCACGCGCACCTTCATGGATTCATCTACTACTATGGGCATACCTCTCAGTAGACTGTCGGCCATATCTTGTCGATAGTGGCGCACCAGATAGGGGGTGTGCGTGCTAAATCCATGGTGAACCAGATGGTCCATTTCCCAAGCTCCATATCTTTTCCGAAGCCAAGCCAGATCTTCACGGTTGGATCCATGACTTGGATCATCAGCCCTGACAACAATAGGGAGATCATGGAGGCAGTGCAGGCTCACCCTATGCTGATCATGCCAACATCTGCAACAACATCTCTGATCCCGGTGACCTATCATTGGGTAAGGAGATCCATCGACAATGATGACATGATTGCATCTATTGATCGGGTCACCAACAACCTAGCTGAATGCTTGTCCCTCACAGAATTTGTCGATAGAATATCGTTGGCAATCCTTCGAGGGGTATCCCACGTAGGTAGATTGATCAGCAGAGAAGCGTGTGATCAAGAATAAGAAGGCAACAGAGACACACGAGTTAGATAGGTTCAGGCCGTCAGTATGACGTAATACCCTACTTCTATGGTATGTTGGTTTGTATTAGCTACTTCTAGGTGTTTAAATACTAAAACCTAACATGTCATCATACGCATTGCAAAGCATTTAGTATTTGGTGAAAACTTTGAGATGCATACACTAAAACAAGTTTATATTTATGTCGGATGTGTTGAATTGTATTGTTTGACTCAAGTTCAAAGTTTGCTTGGATTTTTAAATTTTCGAGAAAACCCTGATTTTTAGCATTTAAATCCTACCCTGAAAACTCATTTCAAAATCTAAGCATATTTTGGGGTTGAGCCCAAAAGCAAAAGTGTAGAGCTTGACAAGTTATACAAAGTTTGTTTTTGGAGTTTTCAAAGTTGTTATGAAAATTTTGGAGTAATTCGAAAAGGCGTAATTCGTTAAATTTCCCCTATTCGAATTCAAAAGTTTATTTCAAAATCTAGACCGAATTTGGGGTGGTTATAAAAGCAAAGTTGTATAACTTTTGATTTTGAACAACTTTTATTTTTGGAGATTTTTGAGTTGTTACAAAAATTTGGGAGTAATTTGAGTTTCAAACTGGATGGCAATTCTGTAATATTGATGAACAGTGTTCACCGCTCTTGCTACATGGCCAGCGACCGTCTTCGGCGTTCCAGGCGCGCGCGTGGCAGCCTTGGCTTCGTGCTAGCATGGGAAAGACTCCGCCGTGGCTTCTCCTTGCTTCCTTGGCCGTCCTATAAAGCTTTGGAGCAGTCGCCATTCTTCTTTTTCCCTTGCTTTGTTTTTTCCGTTGGCCTTGCTCATCTCCAGCGAGCTTGCACCATCGCGGTAGTGCTCCACCGTCGCAGCTAAAGCTAGTTCTAGCTCCGTCTCCTTCTTATGCATCCACCCAGCCAACTGTGGTCGACTGATTTTGCCGAGAACTCGCTGACCACGTTCTTCTTCCTCGCGGCCGGCAACATCTCCGTCGTGGCAGCGCCGTCGTGGCCAATGCTCTACGGTGAGCCTCTGACCTTGTGAAGCCTTGTTTCAGCTTCTTTGTGATGCTGTGGTGCTTCATGCTCGGTTGATTGACCATTTTGTTCACCGCAGTAGCCGGAACATCACCGTTGTCGTGGCTTGCTCCGCCGTGGTTGCTGTGAACGTCGACCCATCTCTCTGTTGGTCCCCCGGCTCGGTCATCGACTCCAGCGTGATCGGGGTGAGCCCCTGAGTCTTTTTGGGCCATTTGTTTAGTTGCTACCGGCCTTGTTTCGCTAGCATAACGTCGTCGAGCCGCCGTGTCCGCCATGGCCAGTACCGTGCTCATTTCATGCTGCAATCGATGCAACTAAGGACATCAGTAGGTGCGCTTAGTCGTGGGGAGTATGTTGGTGCAGTTGCCTTCGTCGTTAGTCTCACCGGCGATGGGGAATCATCAGTCAGCGCCGTCGCTATCGCGGTCAAAGCTAGAGGTAGAAGATGACAGGTGGGGTTGGGTTGTCAGCGACTCAGCGTTCAAAATGGATTTTTCTATTTTCAGATTTGAATGAATAGTGTCTGTTTTTGTTATTTTTGTGTAGATTTATTTAGAGCTCCAAAAATTATGAAAACTTTTGTGTGACTTCTCTGTGATGTACAATAGTTGAGAAAAATATGAAATAATGTTTTTCAGTACTTTTTGAATGTGATGAAAATTGCTCAATTTATTAATAAATGGATTTCCATGATTTTTCTAGGCTTATTTAATTGTCCAAAAATTATGAAATTTATTTTGTCACTTACTTATCATGTAATGAACATTTACAAAAATTTTGAGGTCAATTGGAACAAGTTGATTTATTTCATAATTCTTAATTAATTAATTAATTCATAAAAGCAAATAGTAACCTTTAGTGATTTAGGTTTTGTTTGAATTTTTGATTGAGTGATGTCCTTGGGTCATTAGTTGGTAATGATCCTTGGCAATTGATGTAAGTAGTACGAAAAAGATTTGGTTAGTTTGACTTGTAACTGTACTGCGAAGGAAAGTTGTATTCAAATTGTTAATTTTTGCATCCATCATCGAGCATCATGTTTCGTATTCCATATCATGTTAAACATGGCATTGTTACTATGTGTAGTGAACAAAGGTGAAAACATGGTAGTTAATCAAGTTGCGGAGAAGGTTAATCCGTCTGTTGAGGTCGGATTGAATACTTGTGAAACATCGCAGGAACCGGACTTTTCCATCAACGAATGCAAGCCTCGGATGCATACAACTTTACCTTGTATTTTACAAATTGATTTCGCTTTTGCTTCTTTTTACTGCACTAAGTGATTAGGAGTCAAGTAAAAACCAAATTGGTACATTACCAACGTTGTTATTCCATATTTACCATATTACCAGTTTTAAATTCGTATATGCCTAGTTTTGCTTAGCTATGCTTAGAACGATAAAAGTCGGGTGATTATCTGCCACCTGCAAGTTTTAAATGGAACCTTGGTTACTTATGTTATCATGTGATATGGGAATGTGGAGTAATAAATCTAGGCCGGGCAGACTCGGTGTGTGTGAGCCACAAGACATAGAGGTCTTGTGAGCGGGTCCTTTCTGTCTGTGTCGATTAAGGTCCATACCATTGTTGAATTGCATGAGGTGAGACTTTGTAGTACTAACCACATACTCCGATAAGCCTTTACTCGGCTATTCTATTATGAGAATGGTTACTCGTGCACTGGGAGTGGAGAGATGGCGAGAGTAGCATGTACCCACGTGGCCATGGGCTAGAATGGTGGAGTACTGTATTCTCAGGTGGCGCAGACCCATTCTTATTTTAGAGGATCCAAGACTAGGTTGGTATATGTAGGTCGGGGACCTGCATATGTCATGTGGTCTGGAATCCCCAGCTGGGCTTAATCGGTTCGAATCGTCGTTGCTCCTTGGTTATGGAGACTCAACTCACTGTTCATCATCATAGTATTAATAATGGGAACTTGAAAATGGTTTGTGAAGGTGTTGGATATGAAGATTCATGATCTCATTACAGATCGTGTCATCTTTGTATATGATTTTATGAAGTTTTAACTGTTGAAATAAAGAATTCTGTTAAAAGGGTTTTTACGCAAAATAACTTTGATTATTGCTAAAACCATACCTTGAATCCCTAAGCCTGCATTCCTGAGTCTTTTTAGTTTTATTTCGGTTAAGTCTTGTTGAGTACTTTTGTACTCAGGGTTTGTTGACCCTTGTTGCAGGTGAGCCTCATGAGCAGATCTGTTTTGGATCATGCTGCATGACGGTTGTTCCTTGTGATGACGAGGAGAAGTAAATGTGTGGCCCTTGGGCAGGGCAGTTTCATTGTGTATTTTGTATTATATTATAATGCAACTCCACTATTTTGTTTTGTAATAATCATCGAACTTAGTTATGAGGTTTGAAACTACTGTTTTGTAAATTATGTTACTATAAGACTTCCGCTGTTTTTACTCTGATGTCGATATTTAAATAAATGTTGTAATACTGCAATGACTGTAACATGATCCTGCTCGGAAATTATGGATGATTTAGGGTTCCCCGAGGACACCCGACAGTCTTCTTAAGTTAACGAAAACATATGCATAAATGTCAAAGGTCGTCGGACAGTGATAGGTGCATGTGGGCCCTATAATTTAGGAGGTTCTACCACATAATGGTATCAGAACGATCGTTGCAAGGTTTTTGTTGTATTGTTTTACAAAAACTTCAAAATGAATTGGGGTGGCTAAATTTAACTTGATAATTTAGTCCAAATTGCTTCTGACTTATCTTATTTCTTTCTCACCATTCCTTATTTGATTAAAAGGTTTTGTGTGGTGGAGTAGTAATCTTACTATGCCCTATATAAAAAAACAAATGTTGTTTATGTGCATTATAAACTTTACTGATTTTGTTCGTAAGAATGATTCATGCATCATGATTAATTCACTAGTTACTTCCTTCACCTCTGAGTCTGGAGTTGAGTAGTGAGTCTGGTTTGAGTAATATAATCCATCTTAGCTGCTCTTTAGACTTTGATCAAATGGTCTTACTTGGATTAAATTGGCTTCCTACAGTATGGCTCGTACCAAGATGACGCCCCGTAAGTCCACTGGACCCAAAGGAGTTCCTCGTCACCAACTTGCCCCTAGAAATGACGGTGCTAGCAGTAGCAGCTCTAGGCCTGATCCCCAAGTAGAGATACAGAGGATTTCTACAGAGTTAGCACAAGCTACTAGAGATAGGGCTTTGGATGCTATACAGGTAGGAGAATTACAGGATCAATTGAGGCATCTCACCACCACGCACAGGAACTACAAAAGCATGTTAGTTCATATGGTGGAGGGAAGGAATGAAGCTTGGCATAGGGAAAATATAGCTAGAGCTAGAACTTTATGTAGAAGATTTAGAAGAACATAATACTTATCTACGTGAGGAAGTTCTTAGGCTTAGCAATCTACTAAATCCAAATCATGAGCCCCAAGCTGATGCAATGGACCCCGGTGTCATCCTTGCCGATGATGACAAATCGGAAGAAGAAGAAGATCCTGAAGAATTAGTAATGATCGATGAAAGTGATAATGAAGGCGGTAATAATTCCAGAATGGATACCGAGCCGGAAGTTTGAAGTGATCAAGGAAAGGAGTAGAGTTGTATAATAGTTAGTTCTAGTTAAGTTAAGTAGTCTTGTTTTGGTACTTACAGGTTCTGGTGTTTATATTAGTAAACTCTATGTAACGTGTCTGGAGTAAGCTTTGGTGCAATTCAACAAAGACTTGTGAATAAAGTTTGGTTTGTTATAAGCAGATGTGTCGTACACGGGGTTCATATATTCCTAGAACTTCACAAGATGAGGATGGTATTCCAGATCCGCCACCAGTTCCAATAAATCTGGCTAATGCTATAACCCCACTTGTCAATGTGACGGCCGAAAATTCTCGTTTGCTTCATGAGATAGCTCAGAGTAATCAGAATCATATGCACGGAAACCGTGGTCACCACCATAATAGACAGGAGGCTACATATGTTGATTTTACAGACACAAGACCACCGGTGTTCACCAAGGCAGATGAACCATTGGAGGCTGATGACTGGCTTCGAACCATGGAGCAGAAATTTGATCTTATTCCATGCACGGAGTATCAGAAACTTGCGTTTGCCGCTCAGCAACTTAGAGGAGCAGCAAGTGCTTGGTGGGCAAACTTAGTGGCTATGCAACTAGCTGGCATTCCAATAACTTGGGCTGAGTTTTGTTCTGCCTTCAGAGCCCTTTATATCCCTGAAGGAGTTATGGCTATGAAGCTGGATGAATTTCTTGCTTTGAAGCAAGGAGATCAAATAGTGATGCAGTATGTGGGAAGATTCAATCACCTGTCACAATATGCATCTGAACATGTCAATATTAATGCCAAGAAGAAAAGGTGGTTTATGAGAGGCCTGAATACCAAGCTACAAACAATGATGACAACTTGCACTAATGTTACTTATCATGAGGCAGTAAATATTGCAATTGCTTCAGAGTCAAAGTATCGGCAACATAAGGAGCTCAAAAAGAAAAAGAGTATGCCATCTGGATCCTTTGGGGAAATCAGAAGTGGCAGAGGGTGATTTATCATCCAGTACATCATAATCGTCCTCCTTATCGTCCACCGTAGTCCCAAGCCGGGCAACAGTCAAATGTCCGTCCTGCTATAACCTACCCAAATTCACAGTCGACCAATGCTCCTGGTGGCAATACTCCAACGTCCTAGGGTCACAATTATCTGTGTTTTAATTGTGGAAGGACTGGTCATTTCTCCAGGGAATGTCCATATCCCAGGCAGGCTAATCAAAATTATCAAAAGGCCCCTGCCAATCAACAACAGGGTCAGGCACCACACAAGAACCCCAATCAGAATGCTCAGAAGGGCAAAGATGAGAGGAAGATAGGACGGGTGTTCTATATTCAAGCTAGAGAAATTATGGAAGCGGAGCCAGTGATGATGGGTATGTTTCCTGTTGCCAATCACCCTATAGTTATACTTTTTGATTTTGGTGCATCGCATTCATTCATTAATAGAACATTTGTCATGAAGTATGAAATTTCAATGGGGGCAACAAAGGAAAGTTTCTTTATACAGTCGCCCGGGGGACGTCTGTGTACTAAGGAAATGGTATACCAGGTACCCATAAACCTGGGTGGGCATATTTTTCCCACTACCATAATTATCCTTAAGGATCAGGATATAGATGTAATCTTGAGAATGAATTGGATGTATCAACATAAGGCTGTTATAGATGCTTTGAATAGAACTTTAAGGGTAAGTTTGCCTAATAGTACTTCTCAACTTCTCATCCAACTTCCAACCTTAAGAAGATCAGTGGGCAAGATATGTGCAACTGCTGTCAAAGAAATTAGAGATATCCTAGTAGTGTGTGAATTTCCGGATGTGTTTCCTGAAGATTTACCCGGTCTACCACCTAATAGGGATGTATAGTTTAACATAGAGTTGCAACCTAGAACAGCTTTGATTTCTCAGAGAGCTTATAGGATGCCACCTAAGGAATTGGCTGAGTTGAAGACTTAGTTACAAGAATTGATTGAGAAGGGGTTTATCCAACCTAGTTCATCACCTTGGGGATGTCCGGCAATTTTTGTGAAAAAGAAAGATGAGACCCTGAGGTTATGTGTCGACTATCGTCCGTTGAATGAAGTGACCATCAAGAATAAGTATCCATTACCTCGGATAGATTTGCTTTTTGATCAATTGGCCAGAGCCAAAGTTTTCTCCAAGATAGATTTGAGGTCAGGATATCACCAAATCAAGATAAAGCCTGAAGATATTCCCAAAATGGTATTTACCACAAGATATGGATTATATGAATACTTGGTAATGTCTTTTGGTTTGACAAATGCTCTAGCTCATTTCATGTATCTGATGAATTCAGTATTCATGCCTGAGCTAGACAAGTTTGTAGTGGTGTTTATTGATGACATTCTAGTATATTCCAAGAATAAGAAAGAACATGCGGAACATCTCAGAATTGTTCTGACCCGCTTGAGAGAACATCAACTATATGCCAAGTTCAACAAGTGTGATTTCTGGCTTAAGAAAGTACAATTTCTTGGACATGTCTTATCAGCTGAAGGCGTTGCAGTTGATCCAAGCAAAGTGAAGGATGTGCTTGATTGGAAACCGCCAACCACAGTTCATCAAGTTTAGAGTTTTCTAGGATTGGCAGGGTATTACTGTCGATTTATTCTAGATTTCTCTAAAGTATCAAAGTCCATAACTGAATTATTGAAGAACCAAGTCAAGTTTGTCTGGTCATCTGATTGTGAAGAGGCTTTCCAGACTTTGAAGAGATTGTTGACTACTGCACTAGTATTAGCCCAACCTGATATCAAGAAGCCGTTTGATGTTTATTGTGATGCTTCAGGTATTGGTATTGGATGTGTGTTGATGCAAGAAGGCCGAGTCATTGCTTATGCATCTAGGCAACTTAAGCAACATGAAGAACACTATCCGACTCATGATCTGGAGTTAGCAGCTATGGTTCATGCTCTAAAGATTTGGCGGCATTACCTGCTTGGTAATACGTGCCATATGTATACAGACCACAAGAGCTTAAAGTATATCTTTACTCAGTCAGAATTGAACATGCGACAAAGAAGATGGTTAGAACTGATTAAGGATTATGACTTGGAAGTACATTATTACCCCGATAAAGCAAATGTGGTTGCAGATGCCCTTAGTCGCAAAAGTTATTGCAATTATCTGGCAGTGAGAACAATGGGTTTGACTTTATGCCAAGAAATGGAGAAATTGAATGTAGAAGTAATTCAACAAGGTAGCTTGACCAACATAATTGTTGAAGCCACTATTCGAGATCAAGTTGTTGCTGCTCAGAAGGAAAACAAGGGTATAGCCCATATCAAGGAAAGAGTCAAGAATGGAAAAGCGGAATACTTTAGCATAGATGATGAAGGTGTGCTATGGTTCAAGGATCACCTGGTGGTACCAAAAGTTCCTGAGTTGCGGTAGTCAATTCTAGAAGAGGCACATGCTACAAGGTTATCTATCCATCAGGGAAGCAACAAGATGTACCATGACTTGAAGCAAAGATTCTGGTGGACTAAAATGAAAATAGAGATTGCTAGATATATAGCAAAGTGTGATACTTGTCAAAAGGTGAAAGTTATACATTTGAGGGTCTGCTGGTGAATTACAACCATTACATATTCCATCTTGGAAGTGGGAGGACATAAGTATGGACTTTATTGTTGGTCTACCCAAGACATCAAAGGGATTTGACTCAGTATGGGTTATTGTAGATCGACTCACTAAGTTAGCACATTTTCTTCCTATCAAGACTATATATCGTATGATCCAATATGCCAAGATGTACTTAGCAAGAATCATGAGCTTACATGGAATACCAAAGACTATAGTGTCAGATAGGGGTACACAGTTTGTCTCCAGCTTTTGGAAACACTTACATGCTTCGTTAGGTACCAAACTTCTATACAGTACAGCTTATCATCCCTAGACTGATGGTCAGACTGAAAGGGTCAATCAAGTACTTGAAGATATGTTAAGATGTTGTGTTCTTAACTATTCCAAAAAGTGGGATGAATGTCTGCCTTTGGCCGAGTTCTCATACAACAATAGTTATCAGGAAAGCATTAGAATGGCTCCATTTGAAGCACTCTATGGTCGTAGATGCAGAACATCGTTGAGTTGGTCTGAGCCTAGAGAAAGAAGATTCTTTGGGGTTGACCTTGTGAAAGAAACAGAAGACAAGGTTAAGCAAATACAAAGTAATTTGAAGATAGCTCAATCCCAATAAAAGAGTTATGCGGATAGAAGATGGAGACCATTGGTGTTTAACGAAGGAGATTTTGTATATCTGAAAGTATCACTAATGAAGGGAGTTACCTGTTTTGGTGTTAAAGGCAAGTTGGCACCTCGATATATTGGACCATATCAAATTTTGGAGAGGTATGGAAAAGTGGCATATCGCTTGAAATTACCTGAACATCTCGTAGCTGTGCATGATGTGTTCCATGTTTCTCAATTGAAGAAGTGTCTCTGAGTGCCTGAGCAGAATGTTGAGGTTGAAGGAGTGGAACTTCAACTAGATTTGACTTATTCTGAATATCCTATCCAAGTTTTGGATCAGAAAAATCGTGTTACTCGAAGACGAACAATCAAGTTCTGTAAGATACAATGGAATCAACATTCAGAAGAGGAAGCTACTTGAGAATCAGAAGATTACTTGTTAGAAAAGTTTTCAGAGTTTCTAGTGTCAATATAGAATAGAGTACTGTTAGTTGAGCTCAATTGTTACAAATTGTGTTTTGTAAAGGAACCTCAGCTGTTTTATGGACAAGTTTTGGATGTTTTTGGACTGACACATTTCCTTTTCCATTACTTACTCTATGGCTTTGAATCTCGGGGCGAGATTTCTTTTAGGGGGAAGGATTGTAACACCCCGGGTGTTTAAATACTAAAACCTGACATGTCATCATACGCATTGCAAAGCATTTAGCATTTGGTGAAAACTTTGAGATGCATACACTAAAACAAATTTATATTTATGTGGGATGTGTTGAATTGTATTGTTTGACTCAAGTTCAAAGTTTGCTTGGATTTTTAAATTTTCGAGAAAACCCTGATTTTCAGCATTTAAATCCTACCCTGAAAACTCATTTCAAAATCTAAGCATATTTTGGGGTTGAGCCCAAAAGCAAAAGTGTAGAGCTTGATAAGTTATACAAAGTTTGTTTTTGGAGTTTTTAAAGTTGTTATGAAAAATTTGGAGTAATTCGAAAAGGCGTAATTCGTTAAATTTTCCCTATTCGAATTCAAAAGTTCATTTCAAAATCTAGACTTAATTTGGGGGTGGTTATAAAAGCAAAGTTGTATAACTTTTTATTTTGAACAACTTTTATTTTTGGAGATTTTTGAGTTGTTACAAAAATTTGGGAGTAATTTGAGTTTCAAACTGGATGGCAATTCTATAATATTGATGAACAGTGTTCACCGCTCTTGCTACATGGCCGGCGACCGTCTTCGGCGTTCCAGGCACGCGCGTGGTGGCCTTGGCTTCGCGCTGGCGCGGGAAAGACTCCACCGTGGCTTCTCCTTGCTTCCTTGGCTGTCCTATAAAGCTTTGGAGCAGTCGCTGTTCTTCTTTTTCCCTTGCTCTGTTTTTTCGTCGGCCTTGCTCATCTCCAGCGAGCTCGCACCATCGCGGTAGTGCTCCACCATCACAGCTAAAGCTAGTTCCAGCTCCGTCTCCTTCTTGCGCATCCACCCAGCCAACTATGGTCGACTGATTTCGCCAGGAACTCGCTGACCACGCTCTTCTTCCTCGCGGCCAGCAACATCTCCGTCGTGGCAACACCATCGTGGCCAACGCTCTACGGTGAGCCTCTGACCTTGTGAAGCCTTGTTTCAGCTTCTTTGTGATGCTGTGGTGCTTCGTGCCCAGTTGATTGACCGTTTTGTCCACCGCAGTAGTCGGAACATCGCCGTCGTCGTGGCTTGCTCTGCCGTGGTTGCTATGAATGTCGACCCATCTATCTGTTGGTCCTCCGGCTCGGTCATCGACTCCAGTGTGATCGGGGTGAGCCCCTGAGTCTTTCTAGGCCATTTGTTTAGTCGCTGCCGGCCTTGTTTCACCAGCGTAATGCTGCCGAGCCATGGTGTCCGCCATGGCCGGTACCGTGCTCATTTCATGCCGCAATCGATGCGACTAAGGACGTCAGTAGGTGCGCTTAATCGTGGGGAGTATGTTGGTGCAGTTGCCTTCGCCGTTAGTCTCACCGGCGGCAGGGAATCATCGGTCAGCGCCGTCGCCGTCGCGATCAAAGCCAGAGGTAGAAGATGACAGGTGGGGTCGGGTTGTCAGCGACTCAGCGTTCAAAATGGATTTTTCTATTTTCAGATTTGAATGAATAGTGTTTGTTTTTGTTATTTTTGTGTAGATTTATTTAGAGCTCCAAAAATTATGAAAATTTTTGTGTGACTTCTCTGTGATGTACAATATTTAATAAAAATATGAAATAATGTTTTTCAGTACTTTTTGAATGTGATGAAAATTGCTCAATTTATTAATAAATGGATTTTCATGATTTTTCTAGGCTTATTTAATTGTCCAAAAATTATGAAATTTGTTTTGTCACTTACTTATCATGTAATAAATATTTACAAAAATTTTGAGGTCAATTGGAACAAGTTGATTTATTTCATAATTCTTAATTAATTAATTAATTCATAAAAGCAAATAGTAACCTTTAGTGATTTAGGTTTTGTTTGAATTTTTGATTGAGTGATGTCCTTGGGTCATTAGTTGGTAATGATCCTTGGCAATTGATGTAAGTAGTACGAAAAAGATTTGGTTAGTTTGACTTGTAATTGTACCGCGAAGGAAAGTTGTATTTCATCGAGGATCATGTTTCATATTCTGTATCATGTTAAACATGGCATTGTTACTATGTGTAGTGAACGAAGGTGAACACATGGTAGTTAATCAAGTTGCGGAGGAGGTTAATCTGTCTATTGAGGTTGGATCGAATACTTGTGAAACGTCGCAGGAACTGGACTTTTTTGTCAACGAAGGCAAGCCCCGGATGCATACAACCTTACCTTATATTTTACAAATTGATTTCGCTTTTGCTTCTTTTTACTGCATTAAGTGATTAGGAGTTAAGTAAAAACCAAATTGGTATATTACCAACCTTGTTATTCCATATTTACCATATTACTAATTTTAAATTCGTATATGCCTAGTTTTGCTTAGCTATGCTTAGAACGATGAAAGTCGGGTGATTATCTGCCACCTGCAAGTTTTAAATGGAACCTTGGTTACTTATGTTATCATGTGATATGGGAATGTGGAGTAATAAATCTAGACCGAGCGGACTCGGTATGTGTGAGCCACAAGACATGGAGGTCTTGTGAGCGGGTCCTTTCCGTCTGTGTCGATTAAGGTCCGTACCGTTGTTGAATTGCATGAGGTGAGACTTTGTAGTACTAACCACATACTCCGGTAAGCCTTTACTTGGCTATTCTATTATGAGAATGGCTACTCGCGCACTGGGAGTGGAGAGATGGTGAGAGTAGTGTGTACCCACATGGCCATGGGCTGGAATGGTGAAGTACTGTATTCTTGGGTGGCGCGGACCCGTTCTTATTTTAGAGGATCCGAGAGTAGGTTGGTATATGTAGGTTGGGGACCTACATATGTCGTGTGGTCTGGAATCCCTAGCTGGGCTTAATTGGTTCGAATCGTCCTTGCTCCTCGGTTATGGAGACTCAACTCACTGTTCATCATCGTAGTATTAATAACTGGAACTTGAAAATGGTTTGTGAATGTGTTGGATATGAAGATTCATGATCTCATTACAGATCGTGTCATCTTTGTATATGATTTTATGAAGTTTTAACTGTTGAAATAAAGAATTCTGTTAAAAGGGCTTTTACGCAAAATAACTTTGATTATTGCTAAAACCATACCTTGAATCCCTAAGCCTGCATTTCTGAGTCTTTTTAGTTTTATTTCGGTTAAGTCTTGTTGAGTACTTTTGTACTCAGGGTTCATTGACACTTGTTGCAGGTGAGCCTCATGAGCAGATCTGTTTTGGATCGTGCTGCATGATGGTTGTTCCTTGTGATGACGAGAAGTAAATGTGTGGCCCTTGGGCAGGGCAGTTTCATTATGTGTTTTGTATTATATTATAATGCCACTCCACTATTTTGTTCTGTAATAATCATCGAACTTAGTTATGAGGTTTGAAACTACTATTTTGTAAATTATGTTACTGTAAGACTTCCGCTATTTTTACTCTGATGTCAATTTTTGAATAAATGTTGTAATACTGCAATGACTCTGTAACATGATCCTGCTCAGAAATCGTGGATGATTTGGGGTTCCCCGAGGACACCCGACAGTCTTCTTAAGTTAACGGAAACATATGCATAAATGTCAAAGGTCATTGGACAGTGATAGGTGCATGTGGGCCCTATAATTTAGGAGGTTCTGTCACAGTCCCTGCTCACCTTATATAGTTCGAGGGGCAGGATTATAAGTCGGTTAGATATGAGAGATAACCAGAAAGTAATAACAGATTACAAGAATCTTGGGATCATACGTATCCTAATAGATCTTGTAGTATCTTCAGGATATCTTCCTAGTGTCTTGTGAAAGGCGCCGAGCAGAGTCATGCCCTGCAAGGCTTCATCTTGTGGGCTAGGCCGCCCCTAGGGGCGCAGCCCATGTGGTATGCCATGGGTCCCCCACAGAGTTGGTCCTAGATCGGTCTTCCATGAGCGACAAATTTCCCACACTCTGAGATCACCAAGTCACTGCAACCGAGCGACCTGCTCGGTCACATCGTTCAAGGCAGCTAGATTTTGATCTAGTGATCATGGCTACCCTAGAAGGACGTATGGTGCGACGCCGACCACTTCTTGCAATTGGCCTATGATTGGCCAATTACGATGCTTTGATGGAGGACCCGTCGAAGCCCTATCCCTTTGGGCTAGAGGGTGTAGGATCTACGTACCATAACACCGTCCACCACCTCTTCGCTGACAACATTGAGTGCGACCATGCCACCAACCTTTACATGATCGACCCGACTGACTATGGTCAGCCCACGCCCGTGGATAACATGGTCGCTATTTGCTGGCTCTCGGATTATTCCTCTCTTCTAATCGAATCTCTCCACAATGTTCTGGATGAGAGCTTCGACAATTATTCTGAGAGCTCAACCAAGACTGTATCAAGCTACCCTACTTTCCCTCTAGTGTTTGGGGGCATGATTTTCCATGTCAACCATGATAGCATCACCAAGGATAGCAAAACCACTAAAGAGCGCGAAGCTCCTCTAGCAAAGAACACCAATCGCCAATGTCGCCGAGATGCAGAAGCAACTCAAGGGGCCAACGAGGATGGTCATGGCCCACCCCACCATCAATGTAATCTAGAGGATGCATTTGACATGGTGGGTGACCAGCTAGTCTACCAGACTCCAAGCACCAATCTAGCCATTGCTTTCAACGAGCTCGACAAACTCCCTCACACTCTGGAGGTCGAGAAGGTCCAAGCACATATCATAGCCACGCAAGTCCAAGTCAATGAGTTCTAGAATGATGCCCCATCTTATTCCACCATGTTAGCTCATTGCAGTTGCTCCTATCACGATGATGGAGGCCAGCATCATGGTGCCAAGGGCCCCTGACCTCAGGCTAGTGGTCCCTACCTCTATAGAGGGTCTAGAGGCAACTATGAAGCTCATTCCCGCCATGATGGCCACCCTCCATGCCCCTAGGGAGGTCGAGGCGGCAACCACAACTAGGAGGTCAATCAACCCATCCCTCATGACCTTCGTGACCACATTAATGCCGGCACCGATGTCCGTGGCCGCATCAAAAATAGCAGGTCCGCACGCTATGAAGCAGAGATGGAGCGTCGTCGGCAATTCAATGCCGAACATGAGGGATTTGCTACCCATCAAGCACCACTCCCTACCGACACATTAGGACTTTTCCCCTTCATAGAAAGGCTCTGAGCCATTCGGTGGCCTATGGGTTTCAAGGTTATTGGTGTTAGGACCTATGAATGAAAGGCCAACCCTGCTCAGTGGCTAACTCTATACAAGATTACTATGAGAGTTGTGGGCAGAAATGAAGACGTCATGGTGAACTATCTTCCCATCATGCTTAACCAGTCTACAAACAACTAGCTCCTCAACCTATGGGAGAACTCCATCTGATCTTGGGATGACCTCAAAAAAGTCTTCACCGACAACTACATAGCTACGTGCGAGCAGCCTAGCACCAAGTATGACCTAGAGAAGCTTCATCAATCCTCTAGGGAGTCCCTACATGACTTCATTAGGCACTTCTCGGAGACAAGAAATTCCATTCCCAACATCACTGACGCTGAGGCCATCGCCGATTTCACCAAAGGGCTCCGGCACGAGCAGCTCCATGGCAAGCTATATCGCAAGAGGCCCACAACCATTGGCAAACTGATACAAATAGCAAACAGATATGCCAACACTGAAGAAGCCAAATGGACTGCCCATTCTGCTCACCACAAACACTATGATGATGACCACCACCGTGATGATCAAGACCGCCACGACGACCACGACTGTCGCTAAGATAACCACGAGCCTCGGTGTGATGACCACTCAGATAGCACAAGAGGTAGACAGGGTTGCCGTCGTCGGTCTGATAGCTCCATCAACACCATCAACACACGTGCCAAGCGCACTTACGATGCTAACTTCAGCAAGCTACTGGACGGCCTATGCCCTATCCACAAGGATGCCAAGCACATCATGAGAGAGTTTAGAGGCCTAAAGACAGCGCTCGGTGGTGATACATCAAGAAAGCCATGGTGTGATGACAATGAGACTGAAGACGGTCAAGGTGGAGAATGAGGCAAGAACAAGGGCCCCACCTACTAGGACCCCACCAAGACCATTGCCACCATCTTTGGTGGGAGAGCTGTATCCGAAGACAAGCGGGAGTAGAAACTTGTAGCCTAATGTGTCATGTCGGTCACTACATATGATGGCCCCGTCGCTGATCCCAAGTACCTCGACTAGTCAGAGCACCCGATCACCTTCTCTAGGGCTGATCAGTGGTCAGACATCCCATACCCAAGGCATTTCCCACTCATCCTAGATCCCATAATCAAGGACATGCGTTTCTAGAAGGTCCTCATCGATAGAGGGAGTGCCCTCAACATCCTCTTCATTAGATCTCTAGAGGAGCTAGGGCTCAAGAAGGAAGACCTCACCCCTATGGACTCTCTATTCTAGGGAATCATTCCTAGGAAGGCGTCCCTACCATTAGGACAGATTACATTGTCGGTATAGTTCGGCACCGCCAAGCACTTCCACGTCGATTACGTCAACTTCCTCGCCACTGACTTCAACATGGCATACCATGCCATCCTAGGCTGACTAGCTCTTGCCAAGTTCATGGCCATGCCACACTATACGTACCTATTGTTGAAGATGTCGATGGAGCAGTGGATCCTCTCCCTATGCGCCAACCTCGATGTCACCTACAACTATGAGAAGGAAAGCTTCACGCTCGTTGAGGCAACTGACATCTCCATCCACATGCAAGACTGCATCGTGACTTCATAGCAGATCTCTCTAGAGGACCTAGAGATCCTAACCATTGAGGCCGCTCGAGCATCAACCAAGTCCAAGGAGGTGAAGGAAGTGGCCCTCGTCCCCGACGACTAGTCCAAGATTGCTCAGATCGGGGCCGGCCTCGAACCTAAATAGGAAGACATGCTCATTAGCTTCCTAAGGGACCATGTCGACATGTTCACGTCCTGCGAACATGCCCAGCATACCTCAGGAGCTAATCGAGCACTCCTTAAATGTCTCGGCGACCGCTAAGCCGATCAAGCAGAAGCTTCGATGATTTGTGCAGGACAAAAATGAGGCCATTAGGGTAGAAATAACCTAGCTCTTAGCTATTGGTTTTATTAAAGAGGTGTATCATCTGGAGTGGTTAGCCAACTCTATTCTTGTAAGAATAAGGAATAAAGAATGGAGAATGTGTGTTGATTACACTGATCCCAACAAATGCTGCCCTAAAGAACCCTTTCGCCTACCTCCCATTGACGAGGTCATAGATTCCACAGCTGCTTGTGAGCTCTTCTGTTTTTTAGATTGCTACTCTGGTTACCACCAGATTGCGCTGAAGGAAGAAGACCAGATCAAGGCATCATTCATAATGCCCTTCGGCGCCTACTGCTACATGACCATGTCCTTTTGGCTCAATAACGTGGGTATGACTTATCAAAGAGCCATCTAGTGTTGCCTCAAGGACCAGATTAGAAAGAACATCTAATGTATGTTGATGCCAGCACCCTCATCGCTAACCTCACCAAAGTATCCTACTAGGCAACATCAGTCAGCCACCATAGCATCAAAGCCAACCCAAAGAAGATCGCAGCAGTGACCAATATGAAGCCTCCGACCTATGTCAAGGAAGTCCAGAAGCTAACGGCAGTGCATGGCGGCTTTAAGTCAGTTTCATATCCCATCTTGGGCAAAAAGGGACTTCCATTCTTTAAGCTACTTAAGGCTCAGGAGAAGTTTGTCTGGTTAGAGGATGCTGACAAGGCCTTCGCTGAGCTCAAGCAGTTTCTCACCACACCTCCAATCATGATTGCTCCCCAAAAGGATGAAACCTTGCTAATCTACATCGCGACGACTAGCCAGGTAGTCAGCACCTGCCATCATTGTTGAACATGAAGAGGTCAGACATGCCTACAAAGTCCAGCGTCCTGTCTATTTCATCAGTGAGGTCCTAAACGAGTCCTAGGACTCACTACCCCCAGGTCTCGAAGCTACTGTATGCCATCCTAATCATGTCTTGGAAGCTCTACCACTACTTCAATGCCTATCACATAGCAATAGTGATAGAGTACCACTCAGTGACATCCTCCACAATAAGGAAGCTAGTGGCTGCATCATTAAATGGGTGGTCGAGCTTGGCACCTACACCATCAAATTCAGGCCTCGCCACATGATCAAGTCATAGGCGCTCATCGATTTCATCATCGAGTGGACGAACATGCAGACACCTATCCCGGTCGACCACCTCGAGCACTAGACCATGTACTTCGACAAGTCCCTCAACCTCGATGGTGCTGGGGTAGGTGTATACTTCATCTCCCCATCAGGGGATAAGCTTCGCTACATCCTCCGTTTACACTTCCGAGCATCCAACAATACCGCCGAATATGAGGCGGCACTCCACGGTCTAGGTATAGCTGTCAAGCTCGGTATCAAATGCCTACAGGTGTATGGTGACTCCACACTCATGATCAACCAGCTGAACAAAGACTAGAATTGCACCAACGAGAAGATAGGACGCTTACTGTGCTACGATAAGAAAATTAGAAGACAATTCTATGGCATTCGAATACCACCACGTGGTCCGGGCCAATAATCAAGCAGCCGATGAGCTATCAAAGATAGGTTCAACCCGGGTAGAAGTTCTAGCTAGGAGTATTCATCTAGGACCTTATGGCCCCTTCCATCAAGCAGGAATAAGAAGGAGTTGAAGAAAAACCACCTGCTGAGCAGATAGTCGCCACAGGTCCCTGGGCTAAGCAGTGATTGGAGAGAACCCTTCATCAAATACCTAACCACTACAGACATTCTAGCTGATAACACATAGAGAGAACACCTTACCCGCCACCATAAGCATTATGTCCTAGTTGAAGGGAAGTTGTACAACAAAAACACCAAAGACAAGCTACTCCAGAAGTGCGTCTTCGTGCAAGAAGGCGAGAAGATACTCAAGGAGATCCATGCCAGCACCAGTGGCAACCACGCAACCTCTAGAACTCTAGTCGGAAAAGCTTTCTAAGCCAATTTCTATTGGCCCTCAGCCATAGCCGATGTTGAAGCACTCGTTCACCGATGTGAGAACTACTAGCTTTTCGCTAAACAAATCCACATCCCAACTCAGGCCTTGCAAATGATTCCTGCATCATGGCCCTTTGCATGCTAGGGACTAGATATGATTAGGGCCCTTCTAGCCCTGCGCTGAGAGGTTTTCGCTGGGTCTACGTCTGCATCGACAAATTCTCCAAGTGGATCAAATACAAACCCATGGTCCAAGCTACAGCGAAGAAGGCAGCCGAGCTGCTTGACTGACATCATTCACTGATTCGGCCTACCAAACAGCATCATCACTGACCTAGGGGTCCACATTCACTGGTGCTGATTTCTGTGACTTCTATGATGAAAGGTGCATCTCAGTTAAGTATGTCTCGGTGGCACACCCTAGGGCTAATGGCCAAGTTGAGCGCACCAACGGCATGATTCTCGACACATTGAAGAAGAGGCTCTACAAGAACGAGCAGAAGCACCCTGGCAAGTGGCTCAAGGAATCACCAGCTATGGTCTAGGGGACTATGGACCTAGCCTAGTTACAACACTGGTGTCTCCCCATACTTCATGGTTTTTGGCTCTGAGGCCGTTTTACCAGCCGACATCGCTTTCTGAGCACCCAGAGTGGAGAACTACAATGAAGAAAACTCAGATCAAGCCTGGTTCATTGAGTTGGACAACCTAGAGGAGGAGCGCCTGGTTTCATGTGTTCAGACGGTGAAGTACCTTGACAAGCATGCGAAGATACTACAACTGCAACATCAATGATCAATTCTTTATGGCTGGAGACCTAGTGCTCCGCAAGAAGTAGAAGACCGATGGAATGCACAAGCTATCTTCACCCTGGGAGGGCCCCTTCATTGTCAAGGCGGTCACCCAACTAGGTTCGTATAGACTACGTGACATGGATGAAAAAGATGTCCCAAATTCTTGGCACATCGATCTTCTTAGGTGCTTCTACCCTTGAAGGGTCTCCTTTCAAAGACATGTACCTTTCATATTTGAGTATTCAATAAAATTTTTGTCCTAATGTTTCTCCTGTATTATTATATTTGTGCTTTTTCCGCTAAGCGATTCTGTTTCTACATACAACATCTTAAAGATGACACGCCACCTACGCCTAAGGCAAATACCTAAACAGACACATTAGCATTCGGATGCCTTCAGAGATGACCCTGTCTTCAACTTCTCCCTGACATGTGCATGAGCGTTCGACCTCTACATCATGGGTGGTCAGGAGTGGTTCCTTAGCGATGCCCTATTCTTCCCACACGCACATAGCTCTTTGCGCCCCGTGTTACTGGTTAACAGGCTAGCTAGGGCTAGGGACTTAGCTATACACTACTGATTAGATGGTTTATATCAAATATAAACACAAACATACCATAACAACAAGTGCTCAACAAAAGTTGCTAAGCACTTTTATACAACGATTCAACATGAGTTTTTTCTACTCTACGGACCATTGCTCTCCCCTTCACCGAATAGCTCGACATCTTTGGCCAACCTCTTCGCTGGCTCCTTCGCATCATCTTCTAGCTTGGCGATCTTCTTTGCATTCATGCCCTACGCGTATCCGGTTGCCACCCATTGGAGATCCACCGAAGGGTAGTGTGACATTAGCTACCCAAGTGCATGCACGACAACTTCATGGACGATGCTGCATGTGAACTCTTTGAAGTTCGACCATGTCATTCAGCACCGGTCCATGATTGACCGAGCTAGCGGGTCTCCAAGCAGCCGCTCTCTCCCTTCAGATGGTTCAAAGCCAATACAGTCAAGTACGGGCTTGATCCCTACCTCCATCGCCTCAATCATCTCATCCTATGCTTTCACCTGGTCTCCAAAGACCTTAAGCTATGTGTGCGCCTGGTACCGATACTTTGCAAAAAAATTAGGCTTGTGCTAAGCATGCGTCCAACACTGCGCAAGTAAAAATAAAGTGGCAAGTACTTACGTCGAAGATCTTTAGCGATCTGCTCGGCCATCTCCTCTGCCTCCTCATTCTCCACAATCAGCTATGCGATGGCCTCCCGAGAAAGGCCGAGCTCCATCTCCAGCGCTGCATACCACAGCCGGACGTCTCATAACACTGAGTGTTAATGAAACAGGATCCAGAATCATACCTTTCTGCTGGTCGGTACTGTGGCTAAGTTGCTCGACCAGCAACTGGCTCTCTGCCTCCATCTGCCAAAACTCCTTCTCTAATGCTAGGACTTTCACCTCCAGATCTTCTCTGTGGTGGCATTCTTGGAGTAGGAGTGCTTGGAGGTCATTTACCGATGCCTATAGGGTCTTAATTTCATCCAGCACCAAGGGCCATCTCCTCTAGTTGCCGTCGACGCTGCTTGGACACCTTCATGACATTCTACAAAGCTCAAGGTGTCAAAATATAGCAATCTTCAAGGCACACAATGGAAGGATTTTTCGGGCTTACCTCAATGCGGCTGATCATTGTCGCCAGGTCGGTTCTCAGCCTTTTCGTCTCTGTGCTCACCTCCCCTCCTCTAGCATTTCAAATCTCTTCACCATGCTGGATAACTATGCAGAGTAGGCTCTCGCATAATTTCTTCAACTTCCACAGTAGCCGCCTATAGAGATGCCCTAATCGGTCATTGCTGTGCTTAGATGGCTTGTCTGAGCCTTACCTCCATTATCGACGATGCCGATGCCACTGTGGGTGGATCCTACGTTGTGTTGCCCAGCGCATCCCCTATGGTCCCTACTTCTACTCTGGTAGGGTCAATCGACATCGCCACTGTGCTCTAGAACACCTCGTCACCCGGATCACCCTCGCTGTGTGCCCCACTGCCAGGCGAGGTTGGTCCTGGTAACTAGTGGCTCCTGCATTATGGGGGTGGCCAGTTCCATGGCCGCTAGTTGCTCCACGATGGGGGCAACTGGATCTGCTTCCCCTTGTCCCTACGGGGTGTGGGGAGCCTTCGGCTCTACCACACGCCCCTCATCATCAGTAGCAGTAGGCCGCAGGTCCTTATTCGACTCCCTACTTCGGCAAGCAAACAACTCAGTCAGGAAACAAAACACCATGCCAAAGAGGAATCATGCACAAAGAAGGGAATTTATAATTGGGACTCCCATCATGCTGTTCGGAATTGGCATGCTTGCCAAGTACCGCTCGGTCTAGCTCCCGAATTGCCAGCGGCTCCACTCCTAGGAACTACGGTGGATGCCTGCACTGTCGCTACTAGAGTCGTTCGCATGGTCTCGAGGACTATGGTAGTCGCCTAGGCTATCGCTGCTAGTGCCACTAGAGTTGCCACCACTTGTGTCGCCCGAGTAGTGTCGGGCATCGCCATCGTGGCCTCCCATGTCTGCCACCTCTCACGTGTCTTAGCCCTAGTAGACGCATATGGTAGAGGCGTCATGGCCCTCAGTGATGGAGGCATCATTGGTCCATCATCATCTGATGAGCTCAACACCACCAGCTGGCATCTTCGGCGTTGGTCGGTAGCTCCAATGCTCACTGGCCTCTCCTCATGATGAGATGACCCGGTTGTCTTCCTTCTCTTTGGGGATGGCTCCTCGCCAGCAGGCCGCTTCCCCCGGAGTTTCTCATGGACATGTGACATCCGCTTGCCTCCACCTTCGTTGTTATGATCATCCAAGCTATCCCCACTAGCTTTTGAGCTGGCTCGATGCTGGGGACTGCTCGGCCGAGCATCAACACCCCTCGGACCAGTCAGCCAATGGCACCACCAAGAAGTACACCGCCTGGTCCTACCCACGAATCTTCAAGATCACAAATGACTATATTGCAATAGATAAGGAATCAAGCAAAACCAGAAAGAAGGCTCTTACCCATGGTGGGAGGTTCCCTACACTAAAGGCCCTCTACTGGTCATCGATCCTACGACGCCCTGCGAGGTTAAACAACAACACAATCCGCCATATGACTTCGTCCCAGTCAATCAGCTCGGGCACCTCACGGGCCCCATCAGTACCTCCCCAGAATTCATACTAGGGATGTGCCCTCTCCTTGCTAGGCTGGCATCGCCGAAAAGTGAAATTCATTGCTACTATGACCCCATCCACCCTTCTCTGGTCGATCAGTGTCAAGAGCTCTGTCACTTGCTCCATTCCATTGACACCAGGTCTCTCCGACCACTTGCATTGCTCACAGGAATCCGATCAATATCGCATGCCACATAGTGTTCCCCCCTATGGCATGTAGAACCATCGCTGCACCCAATACTTCACATTTGTGTTCAAACGGGGTGGTGATGTATTTGCCAACCATCCCATCCTAAAGCTGCTAAGTATGCACTGCCTATGATCCTAGATCTAGATCCCCCCGAGCTTTCAAACAGAAGAAGTGGTGGAAGAGATCAAAATGTGGAAGAATGCCAAGATAGGCTTACCATAAATGGATAAAGACAGAGACATGAAGGATGGAATTTGGGCCTAGATTGCAAAGACTAATCCCGTAATAGTTAATCAACCCATGGAGGAACGAATGGATCAGAACACCAAATCCGCTGATAGAAGTAATCTTCAAAAACTACTAATTCATCAGCAGCAAAGAGTAGGAAAGCTCTCATCGCGAGCCGGAATGCCACCCCATCATCACCCTATCAGGCAACACGTCATGCACCACCAACTGATTGAGCATCGCCTCATTGTTGACGGACTCCACCCATTCCTTAGCGCAATTGAGCTCGCACGGATGCTCTACTCGAGCTGCCATGGTTACTTTTGGGCACCATCTAACAGATCTGTGGCCTGGAGGAGACTATGTGCTTGCTGTTGCTTTAATGGTGGAGCAGTTGCTAGCTGCTGCTGGTGTGGGCGTGACGAAGAAGACGAAGTGGCAAAGGAATGATGGGGAATGTGCACTGGGGCCATGGCGCTCTTATAACGGTTCGACCCCTAACCCTCTGCCTTCCAGGGTTTTTGGGAAACCACACCTGCCCCACCACATTCTCTCCAAAAATCTCTAGGTGTCGATGGGCCACCGAATGGCCCTAGTGGGCCATCGCATCAAACTGCGTTGGACATAGAACGATGAAACAAAGTTCAATGTTAAGCGTTGTTTGATGGAGTTTTTAGACATTTATGTCAAGATATTTTCTGACCCTTCTACAAGATACCTTTGCAATCTTCCAGCAGGCTTGGGGACTACATGTGTACACATCATCTTGCGATGACTGTACTTATTTCCACACTGCTTTCTCTTAGCTAAGCTGGGGATTGGTTTCCAGCTAAGCTGGGGACTGGGTTCGCACCTGAAGACTATTACTTTGGACCCTGGCACCATGTGGCTACTTCACCTACTACCAGGCTCAGAGACTAAGTGGGCACACTTCACCTTGAGGTGAATGTGCTTATTTCTAGGACCCAGGTCTCTTCAAAATGACTAAGTCGTGGATGATAATTGTCATTGCTCTCTGTTTGGCTCTAAGAGTTAATTCTGCCTACGGCATGGGTGCTAAGCACTTATCTTTGCCCTCGAGGGACTAAGTTTCCTCCGTGCTAACTAAGTCAGGGACGCTAAGCGTCCTACTTCACCGCCCGAACCTAAGTGGGCACACTTCACCTACGATGGATACTTCAAAAAAATTTAACTTGAGCCCCTTACATCCTTCTAACAAACCTCAACTTTAAGCGAGTCCAGTTTCATTGGCCCGTCTAACTACTTGGACATCTACCTCAATAGCTCGGACACTCGTTCAATAGCTCAAACGCTCGTTCAATAGCTCGGACGCTTCAATAGCTCAGCTCCTAGTTAAATTGGTCGGAAGCCTGCACCTGATGATTGGCAACAAGTTGGATAGCTCAGACAAGCTCAAGACGGTGTTGCTTAGTGGATATAAGGCGCTCGGGGACTAGCTGTGGGGGTATGACCCCTGATACCCATAGGGCTATACATGGGCCGAGCCGCCAGGGGAGGCCTAGCCCACAAGACTATGTCGCGCAAAGCATGGCATAGGTTGGCGTGCCTCGCAAGACTGCGTGAAGATCCTTGGTGATCAAGGATGATCTATTCAGATATGCTAGATTCTGCAATCTCTATAATTCCTATCTTGTAAACCGATCATGATAGAAACAATTGACCTATAACCCTACCCCTCGGGCTATATAAGGTGGGTAGGGCCCCCCTCGTTTTCATCTGAATATACATAATACAACTCACCAAAAGATACAGGACGTAGGGTATTACACCAAGTCGATGGCCTGAACCTGCCTAATCGTTGTCTCTTGCGTTCTGTGTCACCGTCCTATACCCTCACGTGCACCTTCATGGATTCATCTACTACCATGGGCATATCCCTCGGTAGTCCGCCGGCCATATCTCATCGATAGAAAGAGAAACCAACAAGAACAAATATGATAGCATAAGTCTCAACAACAACAAGTACGTGGGACACAAGGATTTATCCCGAGGTTTGGCAACCTCACAAAGGAGCTCCTACGTCCTTGTTGTTCAGGTGACCACAAAGGTCGAAGTCACTTTCACCTCCTTGCCTCTCTCAAGAAAACCACAAAGGTCACTTGAGCTTTTCACTAAGAAATCAAGGGTAATACAAACTTCCAAAGGCTCTTCCACAAGATGGAAGCCCTTAGGCGATGAATAGCCAGCTAGGAGCAAAGCTCCAAGAGTAATAGACGCAAATCCAACTGGCTTGATGAAGAAATTCGAGTGCTCAAGCTTGCCAAAGTGATTCTCTCACTCAATCCCACTCTCTTTTCACTCAAAACCATAGGAGAATCAAAGATTGGAGCAAAGGAGAGAGGAGAGGGGTGCCTTGAATGCTTGGGAGTTGTTTTGGACGAAGGTTGGTAATCAATGAATGAGTTGGTAATGGTTAGAAGAGAGGAGAGAGCTATTTATACTCATAGGCAAATCCAACCATTCAAATCTGCGTCGAAAGTTTTCGACATAGATCGCTGGGCTTTCGGCTCTTCTACAAAACATTGTTCACTAGCATAGACCAAAGGGCTGGCTCGGCTAGAGTCAGAACTCCTAGCGGCTGTTGGGACTTCTGGTAGCTAGGACTTCTGACTCAAACCGAGACTTCCGACGGTCAGCCGAGCCTGGCGGCTAAGTTCAAGAGCACAGGGACTTCCGGCTCGAGCCTAGACTTTCGATAGTCAGTCAAGCTTGGTGGCTAAGTTCAAGAGCGCCGGGACTTCCGGCTCATGTTGGGACTTCCGGCAACCAAAAGTCCACAAACTATATCTAGGTGTTCGTGAGGTGATTAAGTGTCACTCTTTTGTTTTTATTTTTATGCTTAAGCACTCTATCTTTCTCAGACCACCTAAACTTGCATCCCTCTTTATAGTGTGGCGGAACCTAAACTCAACAAAAGGTAAAACTTTGGAGAGCGCTTTGAGTTTGTCCGCCTTTTTTAACTTCAAGAATTGAGGGATACTATTTCATCTTAGATCAACTCTTTAAAACTTTCATGGGACTAAAGCTGTAATATATCTCATTAAGACCTCATTAGTCCCTAATTTGGATGTCATCAGTACACCAAAACCCACATATGGGGCAAATGCACTTTCACATACTGAGTAGAACATTGTGCGTAATCTTCACGATGATGGTGTGAAGGATGATTTCAGGTATTTCCTTTATGATTGTTGCTCCATAGAAGAGATTGAGAGAAAATGGTTGAAATTCTTGGATAAGCATAACGTTACAGATAAGGAGTCATGGTTGTATCCAATGTATGAGATGAGGGAAACCTGGTGTGCTACGTATCATGTTGGTAAGTGCTATTTAGGACTCCAGCGGAGTGAGAGCCTAAACTCTAGGCTTTCGGTAAATCTAGATTGTAAAATGACACTGTTTGAGCTGGTAGAGCACTTTGACCACTGCCTTTCACGACTGCATAGTAATGAAGCGTATCTGAACTTTGAAGCATCGAATTTTGAACCATGCTTAGAACTGGATGCTTCAATTATTGAGAAAGAGGCTACGAAATTGTTCACTCCAAGAGTTTTTGCCAAGGTGTAGTTCAGCATAAAAGCAGCCAACAAGTGTTTTCTGATTATGATTCTAGATGGCTATGATACGATCAAGTATATTATGGGTAGGGAGGATAAAAGGAGACAGACATTACTATGTGGAATGTGAGATATGTGTTGATGAAGGCAATATGAAGGGAATTTCTTGTTCTTGTCATAAGTTACAGTCCCTTGAACCCCCTGCTCATACATGTTCTTTGTATTGGGCAAACGATGTGCATATAATATTGCCATCAATGGGAACTCCAACCATCGCTGCGGCTAGCACGAAAGTAACTCCAGCATCCCCTGCGCCCAGCATGAAAGAAAGCAAAGGAAGGAAAGGAATGAAAGGAGGGGAAGGAAATACAGCATGAGGATGAGGGGAAGGAAATACATCATCAGGAGGAGGGGAAGGAAATACAACATCGGGGGCTAAAAATAGGAAAAGAGGACGAGACAATGCGAAGGATTGACCAAACTCATCCTAGTCACTAAAACTGTCGTGGACCAATTCAGCACCGAATATATGACTAAATGAGCTAAACTAGAGCGAGGCGCAGACAAAAGGGTCATCAATCGAGGGCCATACAATGGTAGCCCTTGGAAGAAATAATTGTATAGTAGGTTTAAAGCAGTCAGCATAGCAGGTTTAATGCAGTGAGCACCAATTTACCTGCTTTGCACTTTCCCCTGTGGCTTGACCAGATGGTTTCGAATGCTGTTTGAAAAGGTTGCTTCTCATGTCTAACATTGGTTAGCAGGGCAACATCAGGCACTAAGTGTTGTGCACATCCTGCGGCGATGAGCCATACCTGCATGCAAAAATAAGAGCTAAATCAATCATCTAATTTCTTTTTTCTCAAACAATCAAGAGAACTAGCCCATCATTATATTAAGAAGGTGAAAATCATCCAAACAATAGTTAACCAGCATATAAAAGCTAAGACAAGTAAAGAGAGATCACCTTCCGTGCTTGTTGTTCATCATTCCCTTCATGTGTATCATTCTTGGGGATTTCAATAAACTTCTCATCTTCTGGTGCCCATTTCAATGTTCTGAAAACATATTCATATGTGTGGCTACACCCACAAGCTGCTACTCAGCTTCGCCCCTGCCTATTACCTAACTCTAGAGACAACCCTAACAATGGGATGATAAAAGTGTAGCTGTTTCATGGCTTTATGGCTAGTTAGTGACATGATCATGTGAGGCATGAAGACTTGCTTGCACAAAAAACAATGAAACAATTGACCAATCGGCGCTTGCATGATTACATAGTATATCAAATTCTCTTATTGTACTCTCCATAAATCATAATCTATCGATAAGATTGTTGAAATATATGATCTACAAGCCGATCACCACATGCGAATGACTTCAATGAAGATTTTTTTTTGTCCAAGACAAATAAATAGAATCAGAATTCAGACCACACAACAAAGTACCTCGATCTGGTGTCCAGGCATAAGTGCCAATAAGATGTGATTGTCAGACTAGCTACGACTAAGTTTGCCACCACCAATTTTGATAGTATAAGGCTCTAGGTGGTGGCGAGTAAGGGTTGCCAATGATAGAGTGAGGTTGCTAGCAGGTTTGTTGCACGTTCGTCTTAGATAATATGTAGAGAACTAAGGAAGAGAAAACTAAGGAAGAGAATGATACGATGGGCTAGTTGTTTCCCTCATCATTAATCGAGTAAGCAAGCTATTAAAATGATTAACATACCCTAGTTCTTGATCTAGATTAATCGGTTTTTGGCCATGATTTTTAAAGTACCGACTTATGACTTAGTTAGGTACACTCTATTGGGTAGCTCTCATCTTCTAATCATTTTGTAGAAGTTCTTGCTAAATTAGTAATCACGAAAGTAGTTATATGATGAATGCGCATAGTAATATCAACTATACTGTGTGAACATGTAACATTTCATATATTGATGAGCTAAATTCAAAAAATCAGGAGTATTGGCTCTTTCATGTAACATTTCATATATTGATGAGCTAAATTCAAAAAAATCAGGAGTATTGGCTCTTTCGTTTAAAGATGGTAGTGTTGGGTGAAAGTAATCAAACAAGCATCGAGAGACAAAGTGAACTCAATTGAGTCCCATTTGTACATGTCAGGAGGTATTTATAGAGGTATTGGCCTTCGTTAATCTTACTAATAATAATGTCTAAAATACCCACGATTCCATTACATATAACCCCTTTTGTGTTTAAGGGTGAACTGGTCGTTACATCTTTGATACAATATCTTAACATGTTCTAAGCGATCTCCATAAGAAGGATTGTTTGTGATGGTCCGGTTGTCTTCACCCTTCATTCAAATCACTCCTTGTCTTCGTTCTTAAGCGAAGTAACTTGACTGGCTTCTCATCCTTCCTTTCTTCCAATACAAACTCCTCGGTTTTGCCAGATGAAGACAATCCTGGGGGACGAGCACTAACAAAGAAATCGTTAGTCTGAGAATTATGGATGAAGCATCGAGGATTACGTTTGTCCGACGTTAAATCGCCAACAAGTAGCATTCATCAACAATGTCCATTACACCATGGACTAAAAAGGCAACAAATAAAATGTAATCTATGTGTGACTATTTTGCAAGACAATCTACTCATATCATTTTGACGCTCAAACTCAAAATCTAAAAGGTATTTCTATAGTTAAAATTTGAATAGTTGATTTCAGACTAAAATAAATTTAACCTATTGTGAGTGATGGACCAATTACACACAGATCTCGATGAATGTACTCAGGGTTAGGCAGGTAAGCAAAGAAGGAAAACCGGTGGATTTTCGCAGCCAGAAAAAGAAAAGTTTACCTGTCATTAGTCACATGCTCAAAGTCAACGGTCCACGGCATCCCAGAGCAAGATCACAGACCGTCCAAGCCACGGAGGGAAAACATCACAAGCCACACGATCTCTCGACGAATCCAGCGGGCACCCGGCGAAGAAAACGCCCTGCCCCGGAGCCGGAGGAGCCAGCTGCTGGGCTCGTGACTCGTGAGTGTCGCCGTCTCGGGCCGACCCGAACGCCGAACCCCACAAGGCTCGCGACCGCGACACTCGTGTGTCCTCCTCCTCCTCCCCAGATCTCGCCGCCGGCGGCATGCTCCCCTCCTCCGGCGGCGGCCTGGGCCGCGGCCGCCACCTCCTGCTCGGCTTCGGCCTCGCCCTCGCTGCCCTGCTCGCGCTCGCCTCCGCCTCCGAGTCCGACCACAAGGTGCGTGCCCACGACCCTACCACGCGGCCTCTCCGTGCCCCGGATCCAAGTCTCTGCTCGCGGCTATCCCTGTTAGATCGCTCGAGTCGCGCTGGATCTGGACCGCCTCGTCGGTCGGATCTCACGCTGTTGGGTTGGTGGCGCCGGCTCCTCGCTCGGGGTTGTTCTAATGTGAGGTTCGGTTGGGTTCGTTTCGGTTGGAGCTGATGCGATGAGAGAGTTCCTGGTGTTCGACAGTCGAGGACGCGTTTAGAGGATGGCTACGGCTTATAGAGTAGTAAGACTCGATGTGGGAGTGCTGGTATAACGGGCATGCTGGCATTTTGTGATGAAAGCTTAATAGCTCATGGGTTTTGAATTTGGGAGTAGCAGATGGCTGCGGTGCTTACTCATGCAGTCATGCTCCGGGTTGTGATGCATAGGAATGTAGAGCTTAGTGTTGCTAAGGAAATATTTTTTGTACATTTCGGTGTTTTGGACACTTGTATTGACTGTATTGCGTGTGTCGTTTACCTTCGATTGCATATTGTAGGTTTTTTTTTTTTTTTTTTTTTTTTTTGCGTTATGCTCCCTGTCAATGATATTATGATAATTCACCCTACATGCTATGTGCTGTCCTGAATCTGTGGATCTGTTTGATCAGAATTGCTTCGATGCTCACTCAGCTTTTACCTTTGTCCAACAAGAATGCCACAGACTACTATGCACACTCACCTATACCTTTGTTGAATCAAGTTTAATGTGGATGTGTCTTGGAGTTTTTTTTTTATCGCAAACAAAAAAACTTCCTTGTAGCCATTCTTTTGAATTTAAGTCGCATAAAATT
Organism: Miscanthus floridulus; assembly: GCF_019320115.1. Taxonomy (NCBI): domain Eukaryota; kingdom Viridiplantae; phylum Streptophyta; class Magnoliopsida; order Poales; family Poaceae; genus Miscanthus; species Miscanthus floridulus. The sequence goes on from NC_089594.1 coordinate 28,487,101, forward strand.
ATGCTCGATATCACACTGGTTCCAACATCCTTCAGATTTTTATGTCTCGCTGCAAATGTTTCCAACTATTAGTGCATTGTGTTATATAGAAGGTGGGAAAAACCTTAACCTAATTAGGCACCTATACGACCAAATTACAACTTGCTGATTGACAATGATGCAGCACTGGTGTAACAGTTAATGCTGTTGCGTTGTCGCTGGTAGCTTAATACTGTCAGGAGTGAGGTCCACTACATTTTATCTTAGTTAGTTAGCTATGCTGCCAATTTGATCACATCATAAATTCATAATGGCATCTATATCATGTAGCTTTTCAATTTTGGTTTTTGAAGGAACGCTAGAACTAGTTCAATGCAGTCTGAAGTTTGGACAATTTATGATAGCCCTTGACTTCTATTTGAAGAAAGAACAAATTGTTTTCTGTAACATAAATCAACAAATTGTTTTCTGTAACTTAAAAAGTCTCAATGACAGCTGTTATCTGTAATAGTTACTAATAACCCAATGTCTTCTTATGTCTAAATCTAGATAGAACATTACAAATAAATATCGATATGTCAATCCCTGAGAAATAAATCACCACAGAAATTCGTAGCAGAGATCATTCGCAGTACCTGACAGATTTTACTTATGTGGTTGCTGCTTGAATGTTGTTTCTTTATGCTTCCTACATGCAGTGCAAATATGTTCCGAACTCAAAAGTTCTCATCCCTTTTAATGCTTCTTACATGCAGTACAAAACTGAAGAGCCAGTTAAGCTTTGGGTGAATAAAGTGGGCCCTTACAATAATCCTCAAGAAACTTACAACTATTACAGCCTTCCATTTTGTCAACCTGTCTGAGAACCCTACACATAAATGGGGTGGTCTTGGAGAGGTCCTGGGTGGAAATGAGCTGATTGATAGTCAGCTTGAAATAAAGTTCTTAAGTATGCCCATATTGTTCTCATTTCATCCTTGCTTTTATCTACTGTTTATTGGAAAGCTGATCTAATATGTGCTTTTCGTGTAAGTATAACTTTTTTTGTCTTACTGACTGTATAAATGTTATTTTGGTCTAGAAAATGTGGAGAAGGGCTTCATTTGTTCACTTGAGCTAGATGCTAAAAAGGTCCAGCAGTTTGCTGATGCCATTGAAAGCTCATATTGGTTCGAATTTTTTATAGGTATGTGGATCCACCTTTGATCCATCATGTTCTATAGTATTATGATAATTTGGGATGTATTTCTTATTTCTAACGTTGTCATTCATCTTTGTGGGTAAATTGCTTTTTCGTTGCCTGCTGCCATATTCTTCTAGATGATCTGCCTCTTTGGGGTAGGCTCTTCTCAACATAGTATTTTCTTTTCTCAATGTGTCTACCTGTTTTGCTATATGATATGATAGTCGCTCTATGTTTGGAACAGGTTTTGTTGGGGAGACTGACAAGAACAGTGAAAACAAGCATTATCTTTACACACACAAGAACATCCTTGTTAAATACAATGATAACAGGGTATGCTATATTGCGTTTTTCCAGAACGTTAACACATCAATTTGGATGCAGCTAAATAACATGATCTGATGTGATTTTTGTTTTAGATAATTCATGTAAATCTCACCCAAGAGTCTCCTAAGCTTCTTGAAGATGGTAAGAAATTGGAAATGACATATTCAGTGAAGTGGGTAGCAACAGATGTATCATTTGCACGCCGTTTTGAAGTGTACCTGGACTATCCTTTCTTTGAACACCAGGTGATACTTTGTTTGTACAACTGACAACTTTCTAGTTTCTATTCAGCTTTATCTTCCCTTTTAACTAACTATTAGAAGTCCTAAGCTCTGTTCATATTTCACATTTTCAGATTCACTGGTTCTCCATTTTCAACTCTTTCATGATGGTTATTTTCCTAACTGGTTTGGTTTCGATGATATTGATGCGGACTTTGAGAAATGATTATGCCAAATATGCTCGTGAAGATGATGATCTAGAGTCCCTGGTGAGTAGGATCTGAATTCTGGTGCACCTACTGTTTAACTGTATACTTAATAGCTAGAGAAATGTTTTCACTAGATTTTGTTGGCTTCCCCACTCCATTGTTGCTTAAGTTGATGCACCTTTGTAGGAGAGAGATGTGAATGAGGAATCAGGATGGAAGCTTGTCCATGGTGATGTATTTCGGCCTCCCCGAAGTTTGATGTTTCTTTCTGCAGTTGTTGGTATCGGCACCCAATTGGCAGCTCTTATCCTACTTGTGATTGTTTTGGCCATCGTTGGCATGCTATACATTGGGTACACTCAACATACACCCCTTTTCTGTCCTCCTTGCATGCACAACATATTGCTTGAAATATCTGAGAGAGCAATAATTCATTAGCAGAAAAAACCTATAAGTAAATGCACAATACATGGTATAGGACTACAATGACTATTTGAAATTTTATAGGGACTTCTTTTGGGGGGTGGGTGGGAGGGACTGCCCTTATGAACCAATGTGATGAATTATAAGCCAGATTATTTCTTCGACACATTTGAACAATTTAAGCAGAAGCATAATCCTCTACACAATGCTTTTCTCTAACTTCAATTGGATGGTGTTTGTCAGGCGAGGGGCTATCATCACAACCTTCATTGTGTGCTATGCTCTTACATCGTTTATTTCTGGATATGTTAGTGGTGGTCTTTACTCAAGGAATGGTGGTATGGTTCTGCACAATTTTCTATTAATTCTCATGTTTGCGCAATCCAGTTTCTTTGCAATATCTGTTCCCATGTTGTACCTTCATGTTCTTCTCTTTTAAAAGGAGTCTACAGTTTAAATTATCATGTATGGAATCCTCACCTCACAATTTATGGCTTATCGAATGGTTCTTGAATTCATGGCAGGCAAAAACTGGATTAAAGCGATGGTTCTTACAGCATCCCTCTTTCCGTTCTTGTGTTTTTCAATTGGCTTCGCATTGAATACAATTGCCATCTTCTACCGCTCATTAGCAGCAATACCATTTGGCACAATGGTTGTCATGTTTGTACTTTGGGCTTTCATCTCCTTTCCCTTGGTGCTTTTGGGAACTGTCGTTGGTAGGAACTGGAGTGGTGCTCCTAACAAGCCCCTGCCGTGTAAAGTCTATTCCACGGCCTATTCCTGAGAAGAAGTGGTACCTTACACCTTCTGTCATCTCATTGATGGGTGGTCTGCTTCCCTTTGGTAGCATCTTCATTGAGATGTACTTTGTGTTCACATCATTCTGGAACTATAAGGTAAACAAACAAATACTTTTTTAATATTTTGTACTCCTGACATCGCTTTCTTTTACAACTGCGATCTTGTACTGTAAGGTGTGCATGATTGGTTATTTTATGTTCCTCTGGCGATTCCAAGTGATGTCCATGCTTCATAGTGCATTTCTCCATCGATTTATCTGTACCATATTTGCAATTTTGATTTGACCAAGTTTACAACCATGACACAATTTTGGGGCTTCTTTGCAGGTGTATTATGTCTATGGTTTCATGTTGCTAGGTCTTCGTCATCCTTCTAATAGTCACCATCTGCGTCACTATTGTGGGTACTTATTTCTTGCTGAACGCCGAGAACTATCATTGGCAATGGACGTCGTTTTCCTCTGCAGCATCAACCGCTTTGTATGTGTATCTGTACTCCATCTACTACTACCATGTGAAAACAAAGATGTCAGGCTTCTTCCAGACAAGTTTCTACTTTGGCTACACACTGATGTTCTGCCTTGGTCTAGGCATACTTTGTGGTAAGCTTACCCTTTAACCAAAGATTGTGCCTTGGCAATATATGTGACTGTTTTCAGTTTTTGACCTGTCTACTTTTGTTGGTGATTCAGGTGCTATTGGGTATCTAGGGTCAACCCTTTTTGTAAGGAGAATCTACAGAAATATCAAATGTGATTAAATCCCTGCTACTTACTAGCAGCAGAAAGATCATATGTATTGTCAGTGGAAGCATGGCCTCAAAAATGGATTTTAATGGTAGACCCTGAATAGGTTTTTGAAACTGCTGAGGACTTGCTCCCTTTGTTCGCTGTTATACGCATTTTTGTTTGCCTGCTTATTTCTGTGAAATCGTCCTCATAATGTGTACCTGTGGTAGTTGAGGATTAGTCTGAAGCACCTGTTTTCATCATTTTCTTTTCCTTTTGTTTTTATTGTTACTTCATTCGGTAGGATGTAGTCAGTGAATGTTGATGCGGCGCGAGCCCAATTAGGACTTTTTCGTTTAAATCATTCTCTATATGAGGATCGATGGGGTTGAACTTATTTGTCACCTCAATCGTCCAATCCGTACAAGCTCTTGAGTCTTAACACTAGGGTAGATCCATTTGACCATTTCGTCCCAATATGTGGACTGGAAGGGGAGTTAAGCAAAATTTACCCGTCGCCCAATCTATTGCAATCGAAATGACGAAAGAAAAGATTTAGGGTCTGTTTAGTTTGCAAAATTTTTGGCGAAATGGTATTGTAGCACTTTCGTTGTTATTTGGTAATTAGTGTTCAATCATAGTCTAATTAGGCTTAAAAGTTTGTCTCGTGAATTTCGTCTAAACTGTGTAATTAGTTTTATTTTTTATTTATATTTAATGCTTTATACATGCGTTCAAAGATTCGATGTGACGAAGAATCTTAAAAATTTTTGTAAAATGAAGTGGAACTAAACGGTACCTTATTCAAAAGGCAAAGAGCCCATATCTGAAATTTTCCCTCCAATGCATCGTGGCATCCAGTTAAAATGTTACCTTTTTGAAAACTCATATAAAACATTAAACCCAGATTACAAGGGTCGGAAAGCAATCCTGGTTGTATGATTCCTATGCAGTCTGTTCGTTTGGCTGTGGCTTGTCGTAAATGATCGTAAATTTTTAGTCGGAATAGTATTTTTCTCTCACACAAATCAGCCAGCAATATTTCTTCATGAACCAGCAACGATATGAACCAGCCAACCGAACATGCTGATGGTAAGCAACCGCCCTAGCACAGAATGACAGGGTAAAGATGAATCGCAAAAAAAAGGACAGGGTAAAGAAAATTGCACAAGATCCCTAAAAAAAGTACAAGATATGATGTTGCTTGCAAGTATAAATGGCCAAATTGGTCGGCCTGTTGGACAACTTGTTGAAAGCTCTGTTTGGTTTTGGTGAATTGATGAAACCCTAAGTGCTCTAGTGATTATGAGATATGTAGCACTATTCCATATGGTGGAGCAATGGTGAAGATCATGATGATGGTGTGACATGGTGATGATCAAGTGCTCGGCTTAGAAAAGAAGAAAGAGAAAAACAAAAAGCTCAAGGCAAACGTGATATCCATAGGAGCTTTTTGGTTTGGTGATCGAGACACTTAGCGAGTGTGATCACATTTAGCATCGATAGCCGTACTATTAAGAGAGGTAAACTCGTATCGAAATACGGTTATCAAAGTGCCACTAGATGCTCTAACTCATTGCATATGCATTTAGATCTAGTGGAGTGCTAATACCCTTGAAAATATTTGTGAAAATATGCTAACACACGTGCACAAGGTGTTGCACTTGGTGGTTGGCACATTCAAGCAAGGATGGAGAAGTTGGTGAAGTAGAGGAGGTGTTTGTCACTGTTTTTCAGTGACCGGACGTTGAGCTCGGTGTGACCGAACTCAGTCGGTGCGTCCGGTCAGTACTGAGCAGTGAAGTGCTTAGCCTCAGTGTGTGATCGGACGCTGGAGTAAAAAGCGACCGGACTCGACAGAGGTGCATTCGGTCAACCGTGACATACGCTGACGTTAGTCTTGTGACTTGGCTCGCAGAGGAGAAGAAGGATCGGATGCCGGTCCGCATCCGGCCAGGGTGAACCTGACGCGTCTAGTCACGATTTGCTGGCTCTGGAACCTCTTTGAAGTCGATCGGACTCTGCGTTATCGTTGGCAGCGGCGCGTCCGATCTCGGTGACATTGGCTCGGGTGAGTGTGTGAGAGGACGCTGCTCTGGTGCGTCCGGCCTTGCGGTTCTGCTCAGGTCATGACTTAACCATGCGGGTGATCAAATTGACCGTTGAAATCACATGGACGAGGTTGAACCGAGGGCCACGTGGCGCGCATCGTGCAACCGGACGCTGGGTGGCGTGCGTCCGGTCATCCCGACCTGCGCGTCCGATCGATGCACAGTGGTCTGCTCTGTGAGCCCAACGGCTCTATTCGTGGGGCTCTCTATTTAAGCCCCATGACCAGCTCAAGCTCACCCTCTTGGCCACTTGTATTGACATAACAACCTTATGAGCTTAGCCAAAGCCCTCCCACTCATCTCCATCATTGATTCATCATCTTTGTGAGATTGTGAGTGAATCCAAGTGTATTGCTTGAGTGATTGCGTCTAGAGGCACTTGGTGTTCGTGTTTCGCTGTGGAATTCACTTGTTTCTCTTGGTGGTTGCCGCAACCTAGATGACTTGGTGCAACGAGGATCGTTGAGCGGAGGAAGGTGATTGTCTCCGTCTCCAATCATGGTGATTGTGAGGGGTTCTTGACCTTTCTCCGGCAGAGAGCCAAAAGGTACTCTAGTGGATTGCTCGTGGCTTGTGTGATCCTCATCTTGTGTTGATTGTGCGGCACCCGGTTGTGGGTTTGACGTGTGATGCCAATTAGAGCGTGAACCTCTAAATGAGTGAATCGCCACAACGAGGACTAGCTTGCCGGCAAGCAAGTGAACCTCGGTAAAAAATCTTGTGTCACATTATCCCTGAGGATTTCATTGGTTATCTTGTGATTGATTGATTGATTGATTGGTTCCATCTTGTGATTGGCTCACTCCTCTACACATCGGTATAAACACCACTACCTTACTCTTGTATTTACATTCCTAGTGTGTAAGCTAAGCTCTTTAGTGTAATTAGTTTTGAGAGCTAGCTTGCGTCGGGTCTAGTGGTTAGTGAGGCTCTTTAGTTAGTCTTTAAGAGCTCAATAACTTAGTGGTAGTGACCTAACATTGTGTAGATAGAGACTATAGATATTAGAATTGTGGTAGGTGGCTTGCACTTTTAGTAGGCTAGCGCAACACTTGCTTTGCCTGTTTAATTGTCTAACATCTTTGCTAAGTATTGTTGTAGAAATTTTAATAGGCTATTTACCCCCTCTTCTAGCCTATTAGGATCCTTTCAAGTGGTATCAGAGTCGTGGTCACCGTGATTTGAGGCTTAACAACCTTCGGTGTCAAAATGGCTCAAATCAACAACATCAAGAAGCCACCCCAATTTGATGGCTCAAATTATCCATATTGGAAGGCAAAAAATGACCACCTACATTAAGTCAATCAATAGAAAGGTATGGAAGGTGGTGGAGACCAAGATTGAGGTTGCCACTGAGGAGGCTCCCACCATCGCCAAAGAAGTGCTACTCCAAAATAATGATATTGCTCTTAGTGTCATTCATGATGCTTTGGATGAGAGAATATTTGAGCAAATCAAGAACATTGAGAGGGCTCATGAGGCATGGAAAAAGTTGGAGGAGTCATTTGAGGGCACTCAAGCCATGAAGGGTGCAAAGGTATACATTCTCAAGGAGAAGTTTGCAAGCTTCAAGATGAAGGATGATGAGAGTGTGCCAGAGATGTTCTATAGGCTTCAAGTGCTTGTCAATGATCTCAAAGCACTTAGAGAAGAGGTGAAGGATAAGGACTTCTCTCATAAGTTCTTAAGATGCTTACCTTGAGATTTGGCACATTGGTCACTAATTCTAGTGAGAAGTGGTTTGGACACCATGACACCAAACCAAGTGTTGGGAGATGTGATGACTGATGACACTTATAGAGATGATGATGAGAAGGAAGAAAAGAAGGAGAAGAAAGATGAGAAGAAGAATGACAAGAATAAGAGTGTGGCATTCAAGGCCACATCATCCAAGGGCAAGGCAAAGCAAGAATCATCAAGTGAAGATAAAGACTTGAGCTTTGATGAGATGGATGAATGAGAAGATGACTCTCTTTGCCAAAAGATTTGGCAAGTTCATGGTGAAGAAGGGCTACCGTGCTAGAAGGAAGAAGTCTTCATCCAAGAACTAGGAAGAGTCAAGAAGGTGCTTCAAGTGTGGAAGCAAGGATCATCTTGTTGCTCAATGCCCATACAACTAGCGACAATGATGATGATGACAAGAAGAGCAAGAAGAAGGATACAGAAGAAAAAGAAAGAGAAGAAGGACAATATGACCATCAAGAAGAAGAAGAAGGGTGGTTCATATGTGGTCACTTGGGATAGTGATGCTTTCGTCAAGTGATGATGATGACAAGACCACTAAGAAGAAGGCTCTTGCAAGTATTGCTATCAATGAGAAGCCTTCTCTCTTCGACACTCCATCATGCTTCATGGCTAAGGCCACTAAGGTACAAACTTGTGATGATGGATGTGATGAGAAACATGATAATGAAAGTGAAAGTGACAATAATGATGAACCAACTAAGGATGAACTATCTGACATGTTAGATGATGCTAATGAATATTTTGACATTAAGAGAAGAAAATGCAAAGACTTATGAGAGGAACTAAAAGCCCTTAAGCAAGCCTTTGATGAGCTCAACACATCTCATGAGAGGGTAGATGAAGCCCATGAGAAGTTTGGCAAGGCTCACAAGAAGCTTGAAAAAGCTTATTCCTCTCTACTTAATGAGCAAATTGTGAAAGAGCATGTTGTGACATTTGATGTAGGCTTAACTTGTGATATAATTGACGAATCATTCTATAAGCCTATCATTGTTGTTCCCACTAACTCTTCTTGTAGCACTTCCACTTCTACCTCATCTAGTAGTGACGGTTTCACTTGTGATGCCTCACTAATGGTTGAGATTGAGACCCTCAAGAAGGAGGTTAATGAGCTCACTCGTGCCTTAGGCAAAGCCTATGCTGATGAGGACCGCTTGCTTATGGGCTTGGGTAGCCAAATAGCTTCTCTCTAAAAAGAAGGATTGGGCTATACCCCCAAGAAAGGCAAGGTCGGTCTTTGCTCCTCACAAGACTAGTTTTATGAAGAACAATGGTCGATTTTGCACTAGATGCAAGCAAGTTTGTCATAAAGAGCATGATTGCAAGAACAAGAACAAAAATGCTAATGTATCCTTAATTAAGCTTGATTCTTTCTATGTGCTTACTAAGGGTATAAGTGGTGTGAAGGCTAAGTTCATTAGTGCACCATGGATGGGCTCAAAGAAGAAAGCCATTTGGGTGCCAAAGAGCTTAGTAACTAACCTTTAAGGACCCAAGCAAGTTTGGGTACAAAAAAGAATTGATATTTTATAGGTCAATTACAAAGCCAAAGGAAGGCATTGGGTTCTTGATAGTGGGTGCACTAAAGACATGACCGGTGATGCAAGAATGTTCAACTCAATCAATACCAATGGTAATGATGATTATGATAGTATCACATTTGATGACAATGGCAAAGGCAAGGTCAAAGAGCTTGGTAAGATTGCAATATCCAATGATATGAGTATTTCCAATATGTTGCTAGTTGAGAGCTTGAACTTCAATTTGTTATCCGTGGCTCAATTGTGTGATCTTGGATTCAAATGCATATTTGGGGTAGATGATGTAGAGATCATAAGTGTAGATGACTCTAACTTGATCTTCAAAGGCTTTAGATATAAGAATCTATACTTGGTTGATTTCAATGCTAGTGATGCTCAATTATCAACATGCTTATTCACTAAGTCTAGTATTGGTTGGTTATGACATAGAAGGCTTGGTCATGTTGGAATGAAACAATTGAATAGATTGGTTAAGCATGACTTGGTTAGGGGCTTGAAAGATGTTGTGTTTGAAAAGGATAAGCTTTGTAGCTCTTATCAAGCTAGCAAACAAGATGAAAATACCCATCCTAAGAAGAGCATTATGAGCACTAGTAAAGCATTTGAGTTGTTGCACATGGATTTTTTTGGGCCAACACAATACACTAGCATCGATGGAAACAAATATGGTTTTGTGATAGTGGATGATTACACTAGATACACTTGGGCATTCTTTCTAGTAGACAAGAGTGATATGTTTGCAACATTCAAATTATTTGTTAAAGGCATTCACAATGAGCTTAAAACAACCATCAAGAGAGTTAGAAGTGACAATGGTAGTGAGTTTAAGAACACTAGAATTGATGAGTTGTGTGATGAATTTGGAATTAGACATCAATTCTCGGCCAAATACACTCCACAATCAAATGGCCTTATTGAGAGGAAGAATAGAACACTCATTGATATGGTAAGACCTATGCTTAGTGAGTACAATGTGAGTCAATATTTTTGGGCCGAAGCTATCAACATGGCTTGCTATTATAGCAACCGCTTATATTGTCACCCATTGAAAGAGAAGACACCTTATGAGCTCTTGAATGATAGAAAGCCCTAATATTACATATTTTCGGGCCTTAGGTTGTAAATGCTATATCTTGAAGAAATGCACTAGATTGAGCTAGTTTGATAAGAAATGTGATGAAGGATTCTTGCTTGGATACTCAACCACTAGCAAAGCATATAGAGTTCAGAATTTGGCAAATAGTACTCTTGAGGAAGTTCATGATGTGGAATTTAATGAAACCAAGGGTTTCTAAGATGAGAATGAGAACTTGGAAGATGTTAGAGGCATTCAACTTTCAAATACCATGAAGAACATGGATGTTGGTGAATTGAGGCCTAGGCAAGTGAATGATGATGAAGATGATCAAGTGCAAGTGCTCTTTAACTCAAATATACAAGTTGATACAAATCAAGCTAGTACAAGTGGATCTCATGATAATGTGCAAGATCAACAAGTGGCTAGTACATCATCTCAACCCAATGATCAAGCAAGTGCAAGCAATGTTCCAATACTCCAACCAACTCATATTGCAAGAGATCATCTATTGGACACTATAATTAGAGATATTTCTAGAGGTGTGCAAACTAGATCAAGATTGGCTTCATTTTGTGAGCATTTCTCATTTATGTCATCCATTGAACCAATGAAGATAGATGAAGCATTGAATGATGTTGATTGGGTGAATGCAGTGCATGAAGAATTGAACAACTTCACAAGAAATCAAGTATGAGAACTAGTAGAGAAGCCTAAGGGACACAATGTGATTGGAACCAAATGGGTCTATAGAAACAAGCAAGATCAAGATGGGATAGTAATAAGGAACAAAGCAAGATTGGTAGCACAAGGCTATACATAAGTTAAATGTCTTGACTTTGGAGAAACATATGCCCTGGTTGCTAGATTGGAAGCAATTAGAATCTTGCTAGCCTATGCTTGTGCCCACAACATCAAGCTCTATCAAATGGATTTCAAAAGTGCATTTCTCAATGGCTACATCAATGAAGAAGTTTATATTGAGCAACCTCTTAGTTTTGAAGATGACAAGAAGCTCGACCATGTGTACAAGTTGAAAAAGGCATTATATGGCTTGAAGCAAGCACCTAGAGCAAGGTATAAGAGGTTGAGGGACTTCCTACTCTCAAATGGATTCATGATGGGCTAAGGTTGACACCATACTTTTCATCAAGAAGATTGGCAAGGACTTAGTTTGTATTGTAAATCTATGTTGATGAACATCATATTTGGATAAACCAATCAAGACTTTTGTGAAGAGTTTGGAAAGATGATGGCTAATGAGTTTGAGATGTCCATGATTAGAGAGTTGAGTTACTTCCCTAGTCTTCAAATTCAAATAATTAAGAATGGTACTATTTGTGAGTCAAGGCAAGTACATCAAAGACATGCTCAAGAAGTTTGGCATAAATGAAGCAAAGGCCATAAGTACACCAATAGAAACAAATAGGAAATTTGGATAGTAATACAAGTGGAAAAATGGTGGATCAAAAGTTGTATCGGTCTATGATTGGAAGCCTATTCTATGTGACCGCATCAAGGCCGGATATCATGTTTAGTGTATGCATGTGTGCTAGATTTCAAGCCTCACCAAGAGAAAGTAATTTGAAGGCAACAAAGAGAATATTGAGGTACTTGAAGTATACATAAAATGTTGGTTTATGATATTCGAAAGGAGCAAAGTTTGAACTTGTTGGATATTCGGACTCTGACTATGTGGGATGCAAGGTTGAAAGGAAGAGCACTACGGGCACATGTCAATTGTTGGGAAGATCACTTGTTTCATGGTCATCAAAGAAGCAAAATAGTATTGCATTATCAACCGCTGAAGCCGAATACATATTCGCCGGATAGTTGTTGTGCACAAATACTTTGGATGAAGGCCACCTTGAATGACTTTAGAATTTAGTTCAAGAAAGTGGCATTTCTATGTGACAATGAGAGTGCTACCAAGCTCAACATGCAAGAACAAAGCACATTGATGTCCACCACCATTTCATTAGAGATCTATAACACCCTAAAATATCATTTGCAAATTAGTAATTAACTTTGAGCATTTATTTGATTTTCTATGTATTTTTAACCTAGGCCAAATAATAAATTTTGGTTAATTAAAATTAACTATAAGGTATAAAAACATGTTTGTTGCATTCATGCCGAAGCATACTATTTTTGGTTGAGTGTAGGGCTAGATTGTTTGAGGTTGGATTCAAATTTCATTTGAATTTGATCAACTTTCAAAGCTATAGAAATAGAAAAGGATTTGATTATGGAAAAAACTCTTTTCTCTCTCTTTCCAGCCCAAACCCAGGCGTGGCTCGACCTTTTCTTCCTCCCCTTCCCAGCCTAGCCTGCTGGCGGCCCAGCTAGCGCCTCCCCTCCCTTCCCCTCCTCCAGCGCACAGCCCGCTTTGCGTCGGCCTGCTCCGCACTGGCCCGCTGCGTGCGGCCTACTTCGGCGCCTACGTGCGCACCTGTTGCTCCCTCGCCTAGCCTAGCTCGATGCCATGGCCTGCTTCAGCCTTCACCACCAGCGCCCACACCCGCACGCGCTCCACTCCCTTCTCCCTTGCTGAGACACGGGACCCGCTCGTTAGCGTCCGTGCTCCTTTCCTTTCTTCACCGCCAATGATGGCGCTACCACCTACGACAAGTCACCACCGTCGCGCCGTATGGAAGGCATCCAAAATCACCGTGCCATGCTCCTTGCCATCTACCGCCTGCCGCCCGCCTACAAAACCCCAAGCTAGACCCCTTTCTCTCTCCTTTCTCCGTTTGCCGCTCGAGCTCACTCACCGCCGCCCGCAATTCACCATTCCAGTGCGTCAATCGCCGTCGCCGATGCCTCCTGAAGCTTCGCCATACTCCCCCACATCCGTAGGTGGCCTCAATTCTTTGATTAGGACTTGAATCGCTCAGATTTCCTCACCCACGCCTTGTTTTCTCTTTCTAGTTGCCGCCACCATCGACCCGTGCCTTCGGAGCCCTCCCAGACGTCGCGATCACTTCCTTCGACCTCACGGTGAGCTCCTCCACCTACCCGTGCTTTTCCGTTCATTGAATGACACCTAGAACGCCATACCGGCGAGTTCTAGTCATGCCAGCCATGGCGCCGTCATAGGATCATCGCCTCAACGTGTTCCCCGCCCTAGATTTTCACATCATTGAGTCCGCGAGATCTTGGGCTACGCGTAGGTGTGTTTGGTTTCGATTGGGATGGACCAGAATGCCGTACCGATGTTCGTCGTAGTGCATGGCTCGTCGCCGACCATGGCGGCCTCATCGAAGGTGCTGGGTAGCTGGCGGGGGATCTCCCGACCACACATGCGTTGTCGGATTTGCGTGGACGGCCACGATTAAAACGTACCGGTCCAGTGTGTAACCGGTCCACCGTGGACCATGGACTCGGTCCACAGCGCCGCGTCAGCACATGCCCATGCATGCATGGTGCACCGCGCCACTCACACGCTAACGCGTGGCGTCTAGTCAGCAGCCACGCGGGTCAACACACGGTCATCCATGCATGTTTTGTAGATTAGCCCCTTGGTTTCTAGAGAATCAACCCGCAGTCCAGTCCAGTTCAAAAGAAATACATTTCAGTCCTATTTTTATTCGCTTTAGACCCTATAGTTCTAAAAAATAGTATGCTCTGTCCATAAACCTAGTAAATTTAGATTTTAATTGTTTTAATTCATAAATAAGTTCAGTTTATTTATAGAAATGCCATTGGAACCTTATTTCCTACATAACTTTTGTGTTTAAGTCCGATTTGAGTGATTCTTTTGCTCACATGTTCGTAGCAGTACATAGAATAGTTTTATAAGCTTTTCAATCAATGTTTCTACTGTTTGGTATACTGTTCTAATAGAAGTCTATTTGTATGCATGTAATGATGGGATTGGATGCTTGATTGGTGAATTGGAACACTGTTTAGAGGGTGAGCAGTTCGTGGTGACTAAGAACCAGCAAGAGGATCAATAGTACCTAGAAGAGAACTTTGAGGAAGGCAAGTGTACCAAAGGCCCCTTGTACCTATGAACTTTACAATTCATATTCATGCATGTGTCTAAATTGAAATACCTTAAGGACTTTACCTAGATTATTACTTGTACCACATATCCTTGTTACCTAGGGTTTAGGGGTATGCAATTTTGGATAGATGCTGCAAGCGCTTAACATAAAATAATTGTTAAACATGACTAAAGGCATTATGCAATGTGATAAAATGGAGCTTTTTAGCAACATTTAGGGGTCTAGAGTACTGGGGTTGAGTGCTCTAGTGCCTCTCCATAAGGACTTAATCCTAAGCGGCCACCTATGAGGTTTTGTACAACCCCGAGTGTCATATGGCTCTGACTTTAACCTATTAACTAGATTGTACTAGCTCGTCTGTAGCTTTCCATAAGAGCAAGAGGGGGGCACTAGTTGGTATGTTTCCTTACCTGCTAGGGTGTGTGTACCATGTTGTGACCACTGCAGTGCCACTCCTAGAGGAGGGCCACATACGGCTTGACGGCTAAAACCTTAGCAGCTACGACTTGTTAGTGTGACTAGCGAAGGGTTACGTAGTGAAATCCTGCCACACTTCCTAGGTAGAGGTGTAGTGGGCTTTGACAAACCCTGGCATTGGGAATCACAGCTCGGTGGGTAAAGTTGTACAATTTCTACAGAAATATTTGATCTGTTATAATAGCCGTGCTCACGGATACGAGCGATCTAGATCCTTCATGATTAGTGGTTACTGTGGATGGTTGGGAATTGATATGAACTTGATTATACATTAATATCACTTGGGATTTGGTATTGTTCAATAAAGTAGTGATTCAGGATGCTAAAACTTGATCAACTAAAATTGTGAATCGCAGTCAAACTATGTCTAGCCTTTGAGCCTCGTAGAACCCTTTGATATACTTGCTAAGCATGGTGAGCTTACACTTGCTTTACATTCAATGAGAATCCTAGATGGGTAACAGATAACTTGTATGAGGAGTTTCCAGGAGGATGTCCAGGACTACTAGAATGATGTTCACCAGTTGGAGTCCCTGTAGCAATTGGGTCTAGTTATTCCGCTATGTGTGTAATAATGTCGCCAATGAGCAAAACTATATATTAACATTATGATGATATATGCGATGTAATAAGTACTTTACTTTGATATTATTACAATTTGATGGTATATGTGTGTTTGGACATCCTTGGGCACACATATATGAGTACTTGATTTTGCTATGCAAAATTGGGTGCGATAAATTGGTATCAGAGCTATAACTGACTGTAGGACGATCAACCTAGTTAGAAATGGACTATTTTTAGGATCACATTATCTTTATTTTGCTACCTTTAATTTACTATAAATTTTTGCTTATATTCTATCCTTTATCTATTGCAAAAATTATCTTATTCTAATACTCAACCTTTTCAATCTTATAGATGACCCACACCAAGCTGACACCCCGCAAGAGGACCATCGTGATGCCCACAAGGAGGACAAGGTTCACATTGGGCAAGCGTGTTCCTACACATCTGGTGGAGGTTCTGATGGGGCATGGAAGAGGAACCGCCGATGGAGGTGCCTATGGAGGAACCTCTGGAGTACATGATGGAAGATGAGCCCATGGACGAAGAGACAGAAGAGGGGACCCATGTTTGGGGAGCCCATAGAGATAGAAGAATTCGGAGAGGAGCTAGATGTCATGGGGAAAGCATACCTGTAGCTTGCCCAGTGACAATGCTACATTGAAGCAACATCAAGGAGGTCCTGATGTGGAAGCGCCAGGTGTTCCTGACTCAATCACCCCCGAGGAATAGAGGAGAATTTGGAGACCCCAACACCAGCACCAACATCGACCCATAGGAGGATTTTCCTAAAAATATGTAATAAATACACATAGATGCGCTGAGAGAGTGTTTAGTTTCTTTTTCTTTTAATGGTTGAACAATTGTCATTTGAATGGTTGGATGATTGTCATGATGAACAATGTTTGATTTGGATTTTTGACATGATTGTGATGACTTGTGGGCATGTCCACGGTCATTTAGTTTAAGATTAAGGCTTCATGATGATATGAATAAATAGTTGGGTTTCTTTTTAACTTGCTGTCCATTCTGTATCATTCTGAGCAGTCCACATTTATCATTTCATATCTCATGTTCTAGATGTCCAATGGTCCATAACAATTTTATGGAGATAAGTAGACTTCTACATCTTTCTTTTGGCTCTGAAATCACCTCAATAACTATTATGAATTGAGAGATACAGCTGTTGTAAGTTGAGGTTTCTGTGCTGTCAGAATTCTAGAGTAGTACTAGTTTGTCGTCTATTTTTTTCCTGATTAAACATCAGAATATGAAAAAGTGTTCTAAATGAAAGTTGTAGAAAATTTCATAAGCTTTCCATAAAGGATAAAATTCGCATATAGATGATAAATAGAGAGTGAGATATGCTTGTTTTACTGCACTGCTGTTTGTCCAACTCACCGAAAAAGTTCAGAACAATTATCTTCTTGTGTACCCTACATATATCTCTTGCCTTGATCTTGTGATACCTACTCTTAATAGACCATTATCTCTTAAAGGTTATACATTATGGACATATAAGACTTATATGATGTATCTATAGATGGTGAACACCTAGGAGGAACAACCAGGGAGGCGATGACCTACCACCATCACCTCCTGTCACTATAGGAGCAGCTGATGATGATGCAAACCCAGTTGCTTCAGCAGATGGCTCAGAACATGCAGAATATGGAGCATGGGAATGAGAATGCACCCCCTCAAGTCAGAGATAAGAGGGGAGAGTTTCTGAAAGGACATCCACCTGTCTTCAAGCACTCCACTGACCCACTCTAGGCTGACGATTGGCTATGTGCTATTGAGAGGCAACTTGAGATTGCCCAGTGCGATGACAAAGAGAAGGTCTTGTATGCTTCTGGACAGCTTGCAAGGAGCTGCACTTGATTGGTGAGACTCCTTCTGCTTTGGCCGTACCGAAGCTAATCCCATCACCTGTCAAGAGTTTTACGGTGCCTTCCGCTCTCATCATGTGCCTGCTGGATTGATGAAGCTGAAGAAGAAGGAATTCTTGGCTCTCAAGCAGGCGAGCATGTCTGTAGAAGAATATCATGACAAGTTCATACAATTGTCATGGTACGCACCTACTGAGGTGGATGAGGATGAGAAGAGACATGAGCTATTCATGGAAGGTTTGAATGATAGTCTCCAGTACCAACTGCTGTCCCATACCTTTGCTAGTTTTCAGCAACTGGTGGACAAGGCCTTGGTTATAGAAAACAAGCGCCACCAAATGGAAGACAAGAAGAGAAAGTTCTAGGGGCAACTAACAAGGGAGTAACTCTCGTGTCCGCACTGCTCCTTAGCAAGCTTACCCATAGCAGTGCTATGAAGGTCAGTCTAGTCTAGTCAATCATAACCAGCAACCGCAACATGCGCAACAGTAGCAGCAGCAGCAGTATAAAGCACCAGCTCAGTGCCAGTAGCAAGTCAACAATGTTCCTATGAGGAATAATGTCCCAAATGCTCCATAGAAGAATGGCGCACCAAAGGCGCCAAATGCAGTTAATGATAATAGATGCTTCAATTGTGGAGAACCAGGACATTACTCCAACAGATGCCCTAAGAGAACGACTAACATGCATCAAAACTATGTCTAGGGAAAGGTCAACCATGTAACTACAGAAATAGCTCAGGAGGCACTGGATGTAGTGATCGGTACGTTTCCAGTCAACTCAAACTCAGCTATAGTACTTTTTGATTCTAGGTGCTTTGCATTCCTTCATAGCATGCTTTTATAAAGAAGCATGGTATTCCTATATGTGTTATGAAGAAACCCATGTTAGTAAACTCACCTAGAGGGGAAATGAAAGCAAATTGGATATGCTTAGCTGCTAGTCTCAACATAAGGGGGGTAGAATTTCAAGCCAACCTTGTAGTCATAGACTCATCTGGTATTGATGTTATCTTGGGTATGGATTGGTTGAGGTCTTAGGAAGGCAGTTATTAATTATGGAAATAGTTCCGTGAATCTTACCACTCCATCCGGAGAGAAAGTTGAGTATGTGGCAACACAGTCAGCCACGGAAATCTGTCGGGATAATCAATTGGAGGGCACAACTATAGAGGATATACAAATAGTAAATGAGTATCCAGATGTCTTCCCTGAGGAGTTACCAGGTATGCCACCTGAATGAGATATTGAGTTTATAATTGAACTTTTACCTGGAACTGCACCCATAACTAAGAGACCTTATAGAATAGGGAGTGAATGAATTAGCAGAACTTAAGAAACAAATAAGGGAATTGCTAGATAAGGGTTATGTCCAACCTAGTTCTTCACCTTGGGGTGCACCAATATTGTTTGTAGAGAAGAAAGATGGTACACAAAGAATGTGCATAGATTATAGATCACTTAATGAGGTCACAATTAAGAACAAGTATCCACTACCTAGAATCGATGACCTATTTGACTAGTTGAAAGGAGCTTGTGTGTTTTCCAAGATCGACCTCCGATCTAGATACCATCAGTTGAGAATAAGACATTTCTGACATTCCTAAAACTGCTTTTGTGACCCGATATGGACTATATGAGTTCACAGTCATGTCCTTTGGTCTGACAAACGCACCTGCTTACTTCATGTACTTGATGAAAAAAGTATTCATGGAGTACCTTGACAAGTTTGTCATTGTGTTCATTGATGATATATTAGTCTACTCTAAGAATGACGAAGAACATGAGGGACATTTGAGGTTAGTATTGCAAAAGTTTAGAGAACATCAGCTCTATGCTAAGTTTAGCAAATGTGAGTTCTGGCTAAAAGAAGTATCTTTCCTTGGTCACATAATCTCTAATGGAGGAGTAGCAGTAGATCTGAAGAAGGTTAGAGATGTGTTGAGTTGGAAGCCACCTCAGGATGTCAGTGAGATTCGAGTTTCCTTGGTATGGCTAGGTACTATAGGAGATTCATTGAGGGATTTTCTAAGTTAGCCAAACCTATGACTGATCTGTTAGAGAAGAATGCCAAATTTGTATGGTCTAAGCAATGTCAGGATAGTTTTGAGGAGTTGAAGAAGAGACTGACTTCTACCCTAGTGCTTATCTTACCTGATCTTACCAAAAGCTTCTCTATCTATTGTGATGCCTCACGGCAAGGTCTAGGCTGTGTTCTTATGCAAGAGGGTAGAGTTGTTGCCTATGCATCCAGACAGCTGAGAAAACATGAGTTAAATTATCCAACTCATGATCTAGAGTTAGCAGCCGTGGTACATGCTCTCAAGATTTGGAGGCATTACCTGATTGGTCATAAGTGTGAGATTTATACAGATCATAAGAGTTTGAAGTATATATTCACACAGTCAGATCTGAATTTGAGGCAGTGCAGATGGTTAGAGTTAATCAAGGATTATGATTTAGGAGATACACTATCACCTAGGAAAGGCTAACGTTGTAGCAGATGCTCTGAGTAGGAGGAATTATGTGAACATGACCTATACAACTCAGATACCTAGAGAGTTGTGTGAGGAGTTCGAATACCTAAATTTGGGTATTGTGGCTAACACCATGGAGTTAGAGGTAGAACCTACTCTAGAATGAGAGATTCATAAAGGACAGTTGAATGATGAAAGGATCAAGGATATTGCTGAACGTATAGTGATTGGTAAAGCCCTAGGATTCCACATGGATGATCAAGGAACATTAGTGGTTTGGTAAAAGGATTTGTGTGCCAGAAGTGAATTCTATTAGATAGTCTATTTTGAGGGAAGCTCATGACTCGGCCTATTCCATACACCCAGGGAGTACTAAAATGTATCTTGATCTTAAAGAGAGATATTGGTGGTATGGACTAAAAAGAGATGTAGCTGAATATGTGGCCATATGTAATACATGCCAAAGAGTAAAGGCAGAGCATCAGAGGCCAGTAGGTTTACTACAACCTATGAAGATACCCGAGTGGAAATGGGAAGAAGTTGGAATGGATTTCATAGTGGGATTACCCCATACACAGAGAGGATATGACTCTATCTGGGTAATTGTAGACCATCTGACAAAAGTGGCACATTTCATTCCTATCAACACAACTTATTCTGGTGCAAAGTTGGTAGAGCTATACATGGAAAGGATTGTATGTTTACATGGAGTACCAAAGAAGATTGTTTCAGATAGGGGTACATAGTTCACATCCCATTTTTGGCAGAAATTGCATGAGTCCATGGATACGAAGTTGAACTTTAGCTTCAGCTTATCATCCTCAGACAGATGGGCAGACAAAGAGGACAAATCAAATTTTAGAGGATATGCTGAGAGCTTGTGCTCTATAGTATGGAACAAGTTGGGATAAGAGTTTGCCCTATGCCGAATTCTCTTATAATAATAGCTACCAGAAAAGTCTTAAGATGGCACCATTTGAGGCGTTGTATGTCAGAAAGTGCAGGACACCACTATTTTGGAATCAAACAGGGGGAAAGTGAAATCTTTGGACCAAAAGTTTTGCAACTGGCAGAGAAACATGTACAAACAATAAGGCAAAACTTGAAGGTTGCACAGTCTCAGCAGAAAAGCTATGCTGACACGAGAAGAAGGGATTTGGTGTTTGAGATTGGTGACTTTGTTTATCTCAAAGTTACACCTATGAGAGGAGTTAAGAGGTTTCATACCAAGGGAAAGTTGTCACCTAGGTATGTGGGACCCTTCAAGATCATCAATAGAAGAGGAGAAGTTGCTTACCAGCTGGAATTACCGAAACAACTCTCAGGTGTTCATGATGTATTCCATGTATCGCAACTTAAGAAATGTTTGAGAGTACCTAAGGAACAGTTACCCTTGGATGAACTAGATATCCAAGAGGATCTATCATACAAAGAATATCCAGTAAGAATCTTAGGAAACAGCGGAGAGAATCACAAGAAGAAGGATAATAAGAATGTGTAAGGTTCAGTGGAACAAACACTCTGTGGATGAGGCAACTTGAGAAAGAGAAGATGATCTAAAATCCGACTATCCCAATCTTTTTGAACCATCCGAATCTCAAGGACAAGATTCATCTTAAGGGGGGTAGGTTTGTAACACCCTAAAATATCATTTCCAAATTAGTAATTAACTTTGAGCATTTATTTGTTTTTCTATGTATTTTTAACCTAGGCCAAATAATAAATTTTGGTTAATTAAAATTAACTATAAGGCATAAAAACATGTTTGTTGCATTCATGCCGAAGCATACTATTTTTGGTTTAGTGTAGGGCTAGATTGTTTGAGGTTAGATTCAAATTTCATTTGAATCTGATCAACTTTCAAAGCTATATAAATAGAAAAGGATTTGATTTTGGAAAAAAAACTCTTTTCTCTCTCTTTCCTAGCCCAAACCCAGGCATGGCCTGGCCTTTTCTTCCTCCCCTTCCTGGCTTGGCCTGCTGGCAGCCCAGCCAGCGCCTCCCCTCCCTTCTCCTCCTCCCGCGCTTAGCCCGCTTCGCGTCGTCCTGCTCCACACCGGCCCACTACTTGTGGCCTACTTCGGCACCTACGCGTGCGCCTACTGCTCGCTCCACACGGCCTAGCTCGATGCCATGGCCCGCTTCGTCCTTCACCGCTAGCACCCACACCTGCACGTGCTCCAGTCCCTTCTCCCTCGCTATGATGTGGGACCCACCCATCAGCGCTCGTGCTCCTTTCCTTTCTTCACCGCCGGTGATGGCGCTACCACCTATAGCAAGTCGCCGTCGTTGCGCTCGTATGGAAGGCATCCAAAATCACCACATCATGCTCCTTGCCTTCTACTACATGCCGCCCACCTACAAAACCCTGAGCCAGACCCCTCCCTCTCTCCTTTCTCCATTCGCCGCTTGAGCTCACTCAACGCTGCCCATAATTCACCGTTCCAACGCCTCAATCGCCATCGCCGACGCCTCCCAGAGGTCCGCCATACTCCCCCACATCTATAGGTGGCCTCAATTCTTTGATTTGGTCTTGAATCGCTTGGATTTCCTCACCCGCACCATGTTTTCTCTCTCTAGTCGCCGCCGCCATCGGCCCGTGCCTTCGGAGCCTTCCCAGACGCCGCGATCACTTCCTTTGACCTCACGGTGAGCTCCTCCACCTACCCATGCTTTCTGTTCATTGAATGACACCCTAGAATGCCATATTGGGAAGTTCTAGTCATGCCGGCCATGGCACCGCCACGGGATCATTGCCTCAACATCTTCCTCACCCTAGATTTTCACTTCATTGAGTCCACAGGATCTCGGGTTATGCGTAGGTGTGTTTGGCTTCGATCGGGATGGACCGGAACATTGTACCGGCGTTTGCCGTAGCGCATGGCTCGCCACCGGCCATGGTGAGCTCGACAAAGGTGCTAGGCAGCCGGCGAGGGATCTCCCGATCACACCTGCGCTGTCGAATTTGCTTGGACGGCCATGATTAAAATGTATCGATCCAGTGTGTAACCGGCCCATAGCGCTGCATCAACACGTGCCCAGACACGCATGGTGCACCACGCCACTCACATGCTGACACGTGGCATCCAGTCAGTAGCCACATGGGTCAACACACGGCCAGCCGCGCATGTTTTACACATTAGCCTCTCGGTTTCCAGAGAATCTACCCACAGTCTAGTTCAGTTCAAAAGAAATACATTTCAGTCCTATTTTTATTCGCTTTAGACCCTATAGTTCTCAAAATAGTACACATAGTCCATAAACCGAGTAAATTTAGATTTTAATTGTTTTAATTCATAAATAAGTTCAGTTTATTTATAGAAATGCCATTGGAACCTTATTTCCTACATAACTTTTGTGTTTAAGTCCAATTTGAGTGATTCTTTTGCTCACATGTTCGTAGCAGTACATAGAATAGTTTTATAAGCTTTTCAATCAATGTTTCTACTATTTGGCATACTGTTCTAATAGAAGTTTATTTGTATGCATGTAATGATTGGATTGGATGCTTGATTGGTGAATTGAAACACTTTTAGAGGGTGAGCAGTTCGTGGTGACTGAGGACCAGCAAGTGGATCAGTAGTACCTAGAAGAGAACTTTGAGGAAGGCAAGTGTACCAAAGGCCCCTTGTACCTATGAACTTTACAATTCATATTCATGCTTGTGTCTAAATTGAAATACCTTAAGGACTTTACCTAGATTATTACTTGTACCACATATCCTTGTTACCTAGGGTTTGGGGTATGCATTTTGGATAGATGCTACAGCGCTTAACATAAAATAATTGTTAAACATGACTAAAGGCATTATGCAATGTGATAAAATGGAGCGTTTTAGCAACATTTAGGGGTCTAGAGTATGGGGTTGAGTGCTCTAGTGCCTCTCCATAAGGACTTAATCCTGAAGCGGCCACCTAGGAGGTTTTGTACAACCCCGAGTGTCATATGGCTCTGACTTTAACCTATTAACTAGATTGTACTAGCTCATTTGTAGCTTTCCATAAGGGCAAGAGGGTGGCACTAGTTGGTATGTTTCCTTACCTGCTAGGGTGTGTGTACCATGCCGCAACCACGCGTGCCACTCCTAGAGGTGGGCCACATACGGCTAGATGGATGAAACCTTAGCAGCTATGACTTGTTAGTGTGACTAGCGAAGGGTTACGTAGTGAAACCCTGCCACACTTCCTATGTAGAGGTGTAGTGGGCTTTGCAAACCCCAACATTGGGAATCACGGCTCGGTGGGTAAAGTTGTACAATTTCTACAGAAATATTTTACCTGTTATAACAGTCGTGCTCATGGATACGAGCGATCTGGATCCTTCATGATTAGAGATTATTGTGGATGGTTGGGAATTGATATGAACTTGATTATGCATTAATATCACTTGGGATTTGGGATTGTTCACTAAAGTAGTGATTCAGGAGGATAAAACTTGATCAACTAAAATTGCGAACCACAGTCAAACCATGTCTAGCCTTTGAGCCTCATAGAACCCTTTGATATACTTGCTAAGCATGGTGAGCTTACACTTGCCTTACATTCAATGAAAATCCCATATGGGTAACAGATAACGTGGATGAGGAGTTTTCCGGTGGATGTCCAGGACTACTAGGATGATGTTCACCAGTTGGAGTCCCTATGGCAGATTGGGTCTATTTATTCCGCTGTGTGTGTAATAATGTCGCCAATGAGCAAAACTACGTATTAACATTATGATGAGATATGCGATGTAATAAGTACTTTACTTTGATATTATTACAATTTGATGGTATATGTGTGTTTGGACATCCTGGGCACACATATATGAGTACTTGATTTTGCTATGCAAAATTGGGTGCGATAAGATCATCAACAAAAGGGGGAGATTTGCATTGATAGCGTGGGCACCGAAGATCAACTTGCTGACATATTCACCAAGCCATTGGATGAGAAAAGGTTTTGCAAGCTAAGGAATGTGTTGAACATATTGGATTTCTCAAATATGTGTTGATGCACCCCCACTTATATGACATGCCTCTCCTTCGAGCAATCGAAGGTAAAAGTTGATTGGAATGCATACATCCTTTGCTAAGGACATGTTTAGTGCACCTAGTCATTCCTCATGTCTTATAGGCTCATTCATGAAAATCAAATGATTTTGATGCTTGTATGGTACCACTATTGTTTCTATGCCTGACTTGATCTAGTCGTTGCATATGACATGGACATGTTTGTGGGCTTGTGAACCTAGTGTTTGATCTAGAAAATGAGCTATAAGTGTTCAACTCAACATGGTATAAGATAACCCTTGAAATGAGGTGTGAAGAAGCTTGTCCTTGGATCAAACTGAGTTAAATATCTTTGGCAAGTGTTCTAGATTAGACCAAATTTAGGAAAATGATCCTCACCCCTATTGATTGACATTGATAATCTTAACCTATCTAAAATTTATACCTTTATGGTCATTGATGACAAAGGGGGAGAAATTGCACAAAGATAAGGAAAAGATGACAAAGGGGGAGAGCTTTGACATAGGGGGAGAAATATAAAAGTAAGGGGATGAATTAAAATTTTGAGCACACAAGTAGGGGGAGCAAGCTCACAAACATGACTGATGCATTTGAATGTGCATTTCATATGTTTGCTTGCATGGCACAAGTTTTTAAATTAAAATTCCATGCTTGTGTGGTGTATGCTAGTTGTAGGTTTGAATGATGAAATGAAAAACAAGCATGCATAGGTGATAGTTAGACATGCCTTGCTTCGCTTTCACAAGTGGTACTAGAACCTTGCATATAATGTTGATCTCACAAGGTATCTAGTTCTTGTCTTTGCAAGTGATATCTAATTAGCAATGGTGCTAAGGATGGTATATTTGGTGCACTCCAATTGGTATCATGCTTCAAAGAACCATCTCTTATACCTTAGCATCATTTGGTAGACATTACTCTCCCACAACTCAAATCCATGCATATGTGCAAGCTTTCAATCCAAACTCTGAACACATATGTAGGGGGAGCAAATGCTACCAATGGGGGTTCATGAAACTTGTCCATATCCTTTTACACATGGTAAATATGCTTGGGCAAGAAAAATGGATTCAAATGAATTTAAATTTATATCTTTGTGAAAGAGTTGTCATCAATTACCAAAAAGGGGGAGATTGAAAGCTCTAGTTTGGTTTTGGTGAATTGATGAAACCCTAAGTGCTAACCTATGTGCTCTAGTGATCATGAGATAGGTAGCACTATTCCAAGTGGTGGAGCAATGGTGAAGATCATGATGATGGTGTGACCATGGTGATGATCAGTGCTCGGCTTGGAAAAGAAGAAAGAGAAAAACAAAAAGCTCAAGGCAAAGGTGATATCCATAGGAGCTTTTTGGTTTGGTGATCGAGACACTTAGCGAGTGTGATCACATTTAGGATCGATAGCCATACTATTAATAGGGGTGAAACTCATATCAAAAAGCGGTTATCAAAGTGCCACTAGAAGTCTAACTCATTGCATATGCATTTAGATCTAGTGGAGTGCTAATACCCTTGAAAATGTTTATGAAAATATGCTAACACACGTGCACAAGGTGTTACACTTGGTGGTTGGCACATTCAAGCAAGGGTGGAGAAGTTGGTGAAGTAGAGGAGGTGTTTGTCACTGTTTTTTAGTGACCGAACGCTGAGCTCGGTGTGACCAAACTCAGCCGGTGCATCCGATCAGTACTAAGCAGTGAAGTGCTCAGCCTTGGTGTGTGATCGGACGTTGGAGCAAAAAGCGATCGGACTCAACAGAGGTGTGTCCGGTCAGCCATGACGTACGCTGACGTCAGTCTTGTCACTTGGCTTGTAGAGGAGAAGAAGGATCAGACGCTGGGTCTGTGTCCGGTCAGGGTGAACCTAACGCGTCTGATCACTATTTGCCGGCTCTAGAACCTCTTTTTAGTTGATCGGACTCCGCATTGTCACTGGTAGTGGCGTTTCCGATCTCGGTGATGTTGGCTTAGGCGAGTGTGTGAGCGGACGCAGCTCTGGTGCATCCGGTCTCACGGATCTACATCAGGTTGTGACTTAACCATGCAGGTGATCAAGTTGACCATTGAAATCGCATGGACAAGGTTGAACCGAGGGCCACATGGCGCGTATCATGTGACCGAACGTTGGGTGGTGTGCGTTCGGTCATCCTGACCTATGCATCCGATCGATGCGCAGTGGGTTGCTCTGTGAGCCCAATGGCCAGCTCAAGCTCACCCTCTTGGCCATTTGCATTGACATAGGAACCTTATGAGCTTAGCCAAAGCCGTCCCACTCATCTCATCCTCGATTCATCATCTTTGTGAGATTGGGAGTGAATTCAAGTGCATTGCTTGAGTCATTGCATCTAGAGGCACTTGGTGTTCGTGTTTTGCTATAGAATTAACTTGTTTCTCTTGGTGGTTGCCGCCACCTAGATGGCTTGGTGCAGCGAGGATTGTTGAGCGGAGAAAGGTGATTATCTCCGGCTTCCGATCATGGTGATTGTGAGGGGTTCTTGATCTTTCCCCTGGTAGAGAGCCAAAAGGTACTCTAGTGGATTGCTTGTGGCTTGTATGATCCTCATCTTGTGTTGGTTGTGCGACACTCGGTTGTGGTTTTGGCGTGTGATGCCAATTAGCACGTGAACCTCCAAGTGAGTGAATCGCTACAACAAGAACTAGCTTGCCGGCAAGCAAGTGAACCTCGGTAAAAAACCTTGTGTCACCCTATCCCGAGGATTTTATTAGTTATCTTGTGATTGATTTGGCTCCATCTTGTGATTGGCTCACTCCTCTACACGTCGGTATAAACACCACTACCTTACTCTCGTATTTACATTCCTAGTGTGTAAGCTAAGCTCTTTAGTGTAATTAGTTTTGAGAGCTAGCTTGCATCGGGTCTAGTGGTTAGTGAGGCTCTTTAGTTAGTCTTTGAGAGCTCACCAACTTAGTGGTAGTGACCTAGCATTGTGTGGATAGAGACTATAGATACTAGAATTGTGGTAGGTGGCTTGCACTTTTAGTAGGCTAGTGCACAACACTTGCTTCACCATTTAATTGTCTACCATCTTTGCTAAGTGTTGTTGTAGAAATTTTAATAGGCTATTCACCCTCTCTAGGCATTAGGACCTTTCACTCGCACGACAGTCGCAGGGCCTGGCCCAACGGTTGTAGTACAAGTGCTGGCAAGGGCACTAGCATAGGGAATTCCTTGGGCCGACAAGCCAGCCCATAATGCCGGGCCCAGGCACAACATGACTATTAGGCTAACACTATGCCGGTCTGATCTCTCTTAGCCATTAGATGATCTCAAGTGTTGCTAAAAAAGATGACCTTAGGTAGACAAGTAAACCACAATTGTTGGATTCACATGGAGTGGCATGTATAAACATCCCCCTCTCTAGAAACCCTAGCTCCTTCCTCTCCTCTCAGCCTCACGTATAAGTTTGGGCCGCCGACATTTCCCTGACTCCCTTTTGACCTTGCACATGTTGCCCTATGCACAATGATAGCAGTGTGGGAGATGCGGCCCCGTGCACAGCAATGGTGGAGCAGCCTTGCAAGAGGTGGCTCCCAAAAACTTGCTATGACTTAACTGAAATTTGATGATAACTTGCTATAACTTGCTAAGTATCATTCCTTAGCACTTTTTTGTATTATGCTTTTGTGACTAGTTTTACCTATGATTCCTTTTTCAAACTGTCCTGCTTAATTTATTTGAGGACACAAGCAATTTGTTCACTATCCTTCTTTAGTTTAATTCATGTATGTTAGGTTGAAATTAACTACAACTTGATGATAACTTACTGCAAATTAACGAGAATTTCTTGTTGAACTTATTATGACTTGTTAAGCTTGTAATAACTAGACTGAATAAAACTTTAGGATAACTTGACATAAATGAACTAAAACTTGAAGATAACTTGCTATGATTGAACGGAAATTTGATGATAACTTGACATGAC
This sequence comes from Miscanthus floridulus, assembly GCF_019320115.1. NCBI lineage: Eukaryota > Viridiplantae > Streptophyta > Magnoliopsida > Poales > Poaceae > Miscanthus > Miscanthus floridulus. The sequence continues at coordinate 28,515,822 of NC_089594.1, forward strand.
TTAACAGTTATTTGATGATAACACTAGTAGGAATATCCACTTCTATGACGATCAACTTTCATCACTGAATGAGCCAAATTCATCATAATTTTAGTTTTATGATGAATTTATGATGAAAACCGGTTCGTCATAGAAGTCGTGTCACACTTGAAATTCTATGACTGATTTTCGCAAAACTGTCATTGAAGTGGCTTGAGCTGTGACTGATAACATAATGTTATAGAACTATTTTGGCAAGCGTGGTAGGGGGACTACCACATTGGTGGGTTCTTTCATTGGAGATGCTTTCCACATGTACAATGCTATAGCCAGGTTGCATTAGAGATGGTTTTGGTAAGTGTTACCTTTTTATTGCACAACATGGCCATCTCTGGTTCTTGCATGTTTTAGGTTCTTACTAGACCACATGTCGTGTTCCTGTTGTTCCACATGTTAGTTTTCTACGGGCAAACGTGTCATGTTATGGTTGGATCACGTGTCACTTCTTCATTGGACCATGTGGCGTATTGTTATTGGTCCACGTGGCCATTTCTTATTCGACCACATTTCACATTTTTATTTGGCCACGTGGCTTGATGACATCCTTCCACGTGTTAGATTTTTAATAGCCCACGTGTCGTGCTCTGGCTATTTCATGTGTCATGCATTAGTTCCTCAACATGTCATATTTTTATTTGATCACGTGGCCTATTCTGGTTCTACCGCGTGGAGTACAATCAATTCATCATAGAAGTAATTCAAGATCATCACTACTGCACAGATTGACTACATAACAATTCAGCCTGGCAATCAAATAACCACAATTAACATTTCACACGTCAGCAACAAACCCCTGATAGAGTATCACAACATCAAACCATCACATTCGTCCACACAACATACCACAAATGTTCACCGCATCAAGTTGCAGGAGTTGAAGACAGAGAGTTAATTACCTAGAGAGCTTAAGCACAAGACTAGCTCACTGAGCCTATTGTACTCCTCGTGTTGCTATTACTTGAATTCCTCAAGCTCCCTTTCAGCCTTTTCTATCCTCACCTTTAGTTCATCCACTAGTTCGATGAGCTTAGATGTACCCTATTCACCAGCAAGCTGCTCCTGAAGTGTCATCTCCACCGATGTCTCTGCTCTGGTGGAGCTTTTCAGGATACTAGCATTCCTCAAAAAAGGTTTTTGTTGCTTGCCTAGGAGAGGCGCTTGCCCTGGTAGAGGCAAAGAACCTTGGAAACAACATTAGCACTAGTCATTGGTTGCTGCCCATCAGTAATAGGTTCTGCTTGCATAGCTTGCATAGCTTCGTGCGAAATTCAATCAGTAAAACATTAGGTTACGAATTGTGAAAGAGGACTTCAACTGAAAACCCAAGAGATTAATTCATAACAAGTAATGCATAGGACTTTCTCAGGACAATGCATAGGTCTTTTGCAGCCTACTATCGATATAGATTACATAAGCACAATGTACATGTACCATATTGAATGGTGTAAAATTGCAACTACAAAATTAAATTATGTTGTCACATTAGGCTCCTGCTGCGTTTCCTTCTTTTATTGCAATGGGTTCAGTAGATTTCAAGGAAAGCAAATGAAGGTATTTACAACTGCTGCTCTTGCTGCATCGCTCAGGACCTTTTTCATACTGGTATGGAAGTCCTTGAAGACTTCCATAGCATTAACATCTTCATCAGGTCGTCCATGTTGTTCAAGTCCTGCATCATGTTGTTCATCAAGTCCTTAATCGTGTTCTGCGGCCTTTCTCTTGTTCTCCTTCTGTTCACATTGCACATGAGTTTCTATTTATATATATACAAAGGCTAGAGTAACAATAAAACACAACCATCACTTACAAATGTTTGCAGCTGGACAACATAGGAGCGAGATCCTGTAGACTGGTGGTACTTCACTTTTGCACGGTTTCGCTTGTTCGTCTCAGATGTTTCCTATAGCTTCATTTGTGTTAGACTACAGCACAAGTAGACCATAACAAGACTAGACAGGAAATCGATGGGTTCAGACACACACCTTATTCTTAGCACTAGATCAAGTCTGGACAAGTTGACACCACTGTGCATCGCTCATGCATGGGACAGGAGAGGTCGTACGGATTAGCAGGGATGCCATTGAAGTAGGTTTGCTTCAACCTGTAGCATGCCTGCCATACCCCACACTACAATACATTCTAGCAAGCTTCTTGCATGCATGGGTGAGCCTTGTCAATGTCCAGCCTTGACTACACGTAGTAGTGTGAATGAAAAGTAAATGCGTTAAAGTTGCTCAAAGCAGAGTTGAATGTCAAGAGAGAATACCCATACATATAGTTAGCCTCTCCACAAAATTCCTGTAATGGACGACACCAGAGGGTTTCTTGTAATGTTTCTAATGTGTCAAAATTGGTATTTGATGCCTGACTACTACACCTGGCTCTAAGGCAAACTTGGCAGCTTACACTAGATCATGTGGCCTTCTATTCCCCTCGGCAATAGAGATGGGCATCCTTATTCCTCCCATTGATTTACTCATTTTGTCAAGCAAAATTCCATGAGTTTGAGGCCTCGGCTTCCTCGCACTTCTTGGCAGTGGTACTATAAAGTTTTCATACATTCAGATTGTTAGAAAATTAACATAGATATCAAATAGCTAGTGCGAATTGATTGATAGACATCTATAAGGTAATACCAACCTAGGTAACTTTCATTGTTTTGCGGGTGGGTGGAGACGGGAGTTTGCTCAGAGGGCTCCTCTTCGGCATGGCTATCATCATCTGGCTGTGGGTAGTCTCTCATAGGGATAGGTAGCTCAGAGGGCTCCTTTTTGGCATGGCTATCATCATCAGGTCGTGGGCACTCTATCACAGGGCTAGGTAGGGAGCCATCCCAACAAATGTCTCCAGTCAATTCATGAAGTTTGAATTGTTCCCTGGGTACAGTTGTCCATGGTGATGGAGAATTATGTTCACCTATTGCGAATATCTCCACCCTTTTGCCAGCGGCAACCCTCTGAGTACAAACTCTAAGAGCAAACTCTCCTGGTCATGTTGAATTCACTCACTTGAAGTGCCTTCACCCAAGACTCATGTCAGCGTTGTCTTTTGTCCTGCTGGCAGAGCCTCCTCTATGACTCCTTTGATCCAAACACTAAATTGAAGATACAAACTTAAGCATCAAGCATGTATAAATTGCATTGCTATCCAAATAGTAAAGCATTGCATTGCTACATACCCCCTCTGAACTAAATACAAGATAGAACAAGCACCTCAATTGCTAGGGGTATTGGCTCATCTTCTAAATCTAAATCTATTTCATCTATAACATCAAATCTCTCAACTACCTCCCCTGGTTCAGGGATATATTCTAAATCTTCACTGTGTCTACCCTTTGTGCTTTACTTTTTTGCCTTTGGGGACACAGGTTTTGGGCCCACACGTATTCTAAGTTCTTCCATCTTTCTAGATTACAAATGCATTTATTATTAACTAAAGCTTCTACAGAATGTCAACACAACAGAGCAAGAGTGTGCAAATAAGCGCCTAACTAGTACGTAACTACAGCTTATACGAAAGTCATTAATCCAATAAAGCACATGTTAGCTACACTCAACTATAGGAAATATGTAACCCCATCGCTATCTACATATCCTTGGTTCAGCCTCTACAATAAATCGCACATCATAAAAGGAATTTGGGTACCTCTTCCTCCATGTCCATGTTTAGATCCAATCTTGTCATCCTAGTCACAGAGCTGGTGTGGCCGGCGTTGACGTAGGGTTAATAGATCTAGCTCCGGTAAGGGTTCAGATCTGGTCAGTTGTGGCAGGTGCCAAGGTAGGGGATCTAGATCTGGCTTGTACCATCGTCGAGGCTAGGGTTCAGAAATGTATGAGAGAGGGTGCGGCTAAAGAGTCGAGAGAGAGTCGAGCTGCTGTGCCAATGGCGCCTAGGGTCTAGAGCAGGGTGGTAGAGGGGGCGGCTGGAGAGTGGAGAGGGAGGCCATGGGACTAGGATTTGGAGCTGAAGGAGAGACAATGCAGGTGGAGAATGGAGATAGAGGTGGAGACAATGACTTTTTGCGCTTTTATGTGACCATCATATTACCACAAATGCCCTTGTCTGAAATCGATGGCGTGGTAAACCTATTTTCCGCGCGGAGGGCAAAAGGGAGACATCTAATTTTCGATGCGTGTTGGTGGGACTGCTTGGCGCGATTTGAAATCAAATTTTCAAGGGTGTGCTGGTGGGACTGCTCGGCGCGGTGCTCAGCAAAGACCGGAATTTATTCTGTGTTTTAATAGAAAATGATTACGACAAAATGTTACTTACCTAATATCCGTCTTTTCATTTTTTTTCTCCTGTGCACCTGTTTATATATCCGATGAGTTAGTTGTTGCCTTTTTGTTTTTCTCATAATAATATAAATAAACATAAAACTAAAAGAGGATGATAATAAATAAATAATTAAAAGATGCATGAATTTGACACCTAAAAATTACCAAAAAACTACTCGATGTAGCTTGTTGCGCTGCATCTGTCGATTATTTTTTTATGTGTGTGACTGCATGTGTGGCTATTTGAACTAAGGACTATAATGTGGAAGCAAGTGGAAGGCAGGCCCAGGGATGGAAAACCCTCCATAAATAACTAAATGGGTTATTGGATTTCCCAACTTGGAAAAGTCATTAATTCTAAGAGGAATTTGAGTTTCTAGAGAAAGAGAAAAAAAGCATCCTCCTCCTTGCTAGTGCTCTGGCGATTCAGTCGACTCGCCAGACTCGTCGCTGGACTGAGTCGTAGTACTCTGGATCATCCTCCTCCTCGCTGGAGTCACATGTCGATTCTATACATGCCATCGCTCGAGTACGTTCCCATTGCTCGTCGCTGTTACTACTCAAATCACTAGTGTAGTAGTCGAGGGGTTGACGCATTTTCCTGCTCTGATAACGAGAAAGTCCACTGGCTCTGTGTATTTAACGTGTCGAACTTTCTCGTAATCAGAGAAGGAAAACGCGCCAACCCCTCGACTACTACTCTGACTGCTTGTATTCTAAATCCTATTTTATTAGTAATTAGTAACACTACAGGGACTCACTGTTTTCTAATGTTTGTTAGCGTCTGTGTCGAGTATAAATATCCTTCCTGGTCTCTTTTACTTATCACTCGCAAGTGGCTAGCCAAGGAAAGTAGGTAGTGTTACAACTTCGTTAGTAGCTATTGCCCATAGAACAACAGTGATCGTCCTTGTTGAGGTGAGTTTTAGTTTCTTGTCATTTTATTCTAGTCAGGATCTCAATTGGGGCTAAGATATGGCCTAGGCAATATTCTATTGCTTTGTGCTGGTTCTTGCTTGTTCAAGGTGTAGGGTTTCATAAATGTTTTTTTCTAATGATTGTTTCCTTGTGTTTGTTTTGTTCTGTATGTATACAGAGAGATGTCGTCGTACCACAACATCCATGTTTACTCCATCAAGCAAGCTTGCGCTTTGGCATCTAGGAGTGTCGCCTAGGTATCGTACAAGGGGTGCTTGTTGCTTGGGGATGTCATGTTCATCAAAAGCCCTGACGGATCATTGTTGAAGCTGCAGTTCATTATATGCTTGGTAAAGATTGCTTTGTTATAGTTGTCAAAGACTATGATAGTGGTGAGATTTTTGTTCGTGTTAGGAATTTTGAGCAAATGAAAAGACTTGGTAGTGTTACTGTGTTTATGGGAGGAGACTCTCTCATCTTCACTCATATTGATCGACTGAATGAAATTTGTCAACCGTCTAACATGAGTCCCCTTGGTAAGATGAGTTATTTTAGACATTAGAGATTAGAGAAAAACTATGTAATGTACTTTTCTCTATAATGGAATGAAGTTTTTATTTGATTAAGCTATATTTATCTTCCTTTATTTCTTTCATACTTCATACACTTCGGTTGATTCTTATTACATTGAGTTTTTTTATTTTGTCAAATTTGACAATCTGACTCGTTGATTTGGGATGGAGGGAGTAGTTGAATTCAGATTTGGGCTGATCGCAACCATCAAAGGATGGATGCACAACTGTTGAAATGTTTTGCACCCTATAGATAGAACGATCCTTTAAAATTTTCACTAGTCGGACATTAGTGGAGCGATAAGATTTATCACAGAAGGTCCTGGTAGTTTGAAATTGTGACTACCCGGATAGTATTGATGAATGTCGTGCGGCGTCCGTTTTTCATCTTGTAGGCTCCTGGATTCCCGTGCAGGCACGCGCACTTGGGTGGCGTCAGTAGACAGTTCTAGTAGGGACGTTGCCTCATGGCCCATCACATTAATGTGATGGGGCGTGGGGTGGTTCCACAAGCCCCCAAACTATAGAAGACACAAGGGCATGAGAGGGAAGGTTATCTGCTGCCTTCTGCGATCATCTATCTTCCCTCCCCAGATCTCCTCCTTCCATCCGAAAGCTTTTGCCCTTCACCCTACTGCACCCTTGCGCCACCGATGCCTCCTGTGAGGATCATGACCACGCTAGTGGACAAAGTCGTCTATCTACCGCAAGACATTCGACGAGCTGTGACTAAACGCGGTGATCCCAAAGGCCGCCAACACGATCGGGTGGAGAGTCCCGCTGAGAACTGAAGTGAAGACAAGGCCAGAGGAGAATGAGGTCAGTCTCTTTCTCCCATTTCCACTCTTTTGGGTTTAGGGGTGCCAGCGCACCCCTTACTCCGGTGGTTGTTGTACTACTACCTGGCTCCGCCTCCATGACTTGACCCCAAAGGGGATCCTCCACCTCTTTCGTCTTCATCATGCTGTGCGAGGGCTTCCTAGGAATCCCTGCCCACTATATGAGCTATGGCTATCATTATTCTAGGTGGTTCGCTCAGCGCCTGGGGGGTCCATCTTCCTTAGATGGGGGGGTGCGTTGATCTAACTTCATCCTAGATTAGAGGACACGTACCTGAGCCTTGACCTCTACCCTTCCATAGACTTTGGGTAGCAAAAGTTGTGGCTCTATGTCCCCAATGAGAGCCCACCACTGCCGTCTTATTCTCCTGATCGGCTGCGTGGTGACCTCCCGGAGTCATGGGAGGAACTACCGCCCCTGAAGGCCTACAAGCACCATGTGCCCAACTTGTTGGATGTGATCAAGGACCTAAAGGACCGGGGCCTGACGAGATCGGTCATCGGGTCCTCCCCTTGAAGATGAGGCACCACCCCTAGTGGGAGTTCCAAGGCCCAATGGACCCTACAATCGAGTCGAGGGTCACCATCCATGAGGATGACCTAGACCAATGGGTGATGAAGGTTATGGGAGAGTACACGATGAGGTTCATGTTGTTTCTCTTCATTAAATTAACTAGAGTCTGCAAGTAATGCTCATACTAGTATTTGTGTTCATGCTGCTTTATTTAACTAGTATCTAGAAATTGTCTACTTTCTCAACAGGTGGACGTGGGCATGATGGCGTCCCGAGGATCGTTGGCCCTGGAGCCAGGTTCTTTGTCCGCGGTCGCGCTCAGAAAGTGACCCCGGGAACCATCCCCGGTGGGGGTAGCCACCAGCGATGATTCCATCCCATGTTGCTCCGGACAGTCCGGTGAGTCATTTGTCTTCTCAATTAGATCGCTCTCTCCCTTATCCTATGGGCTTGAACTTGGCTTGCATTGTGCAGAGAGACGTCCCATCGCCACACACCATTACCGATCCCATCTAACCCCAGACAATCTTCTAGTGATGCATCGTCAGACCATGAAGTCCTATCTGACCCCGGACAGTCTTCTAGTGATGCATTAGTTAGACCACGAAGAGCACTTTAAGTTAAAGGAGGCCTCAAGGTCACAGACTTGTACTCAGGGGCTAGTCAGGACACCGACAAGCTGCCTGATAAGCTGAAGGCCACACGCGCCGCACTTGGTGTCGCCCAACAAGCTGCCCAGGCATGAGATGAGTAGGCGGCCGCTGAGGCAGAGGTCTAGAACCTACTTGTCGACGCAACTACTGCCTGTGATGCCACCTTCCCAGTGCAGACAACGGACGATCCGGTCACTGCACCAGAGGAGCGCCTCTGAGCTCTATCGGCCCACATTCGGGCCATCGCATCCGAAGCCATCCGTCAAGGGGATGCCATAGCGCTGGTGGCTGCCTAGATTGAGTTTGGCGCAGTGGTGAAAGTTCGGGTGGTACAACAGGCTTTTCCACCGGCACCAAAAGACAAAGATTATATTGATGATCTATTCAAGCACGTCAAGCCAGCTGCCAATGCTGTCTTAGCAAAGGTGAATAGGGATGAGATCCTGCATGACCACCTTGACCGTTGATCTATGGGACGTATCAGTAGTACAAGTCATGACTAGGTTTGGTCTGTGGGACAATCGTATGTGAAGTCTTAATTATTTGCATGCATGTCTGTGTTAACTTTTGTTGAACTTTGTATTAGGTCTGTTAAACTCTGTTGAGCATGGTGTAGCTCAATTCCTTTGGTTATTTGGTAACTTGTTTCTAGCCCCTATTGGTTTCTTTTGCTTGCAGATTTCTTCCGAGTTCTTTTTCTAATCTGTAATATACTAACGGTGGTCTCCGTTTCTGATAAGAGGACGTGGGTGTATAGATGTTGATATTTTCTTTGATAAAATTTGTTGAACTTGAAAGAACCATGCAACGAGGACTTCATCTAAACAAGTCTCGCCTCGATCTAATGCATAATAGATAAGCCATAGCTATTGACTTTTACTGTGAACGCAAGAAAGTACGCTCGCTATGTATTTGATCTTGTAGGACAATATAAAGTGTCATAGCAATTAGTCTACCCCTCGACTGCTGTGACTACTTGGATTATAGTGAAATAAGTATAGAAAGGACCTATCACAACCGCACCAGGCATTCAAGTGTCAAGCATGTCATGGTGGTCAAAAGCTCTTTTTTATTCACTTCTTGTGTCCAGCTTTTCTACCACATTCGCTTCACTCTTGTCAGCCGTGCAAGGTCTATATGAATGGAGCATCCACCCTTCCCTCATCCAATAGCGTGCATTGCATCAATCACCATACTAGGGATGTGTACTCTACAACTATCGACCACAACTTTCCCCGACCACGTCCCTCTAGTATATTAGACGAAATGACATTTACCTATTTCTTGTAAACCGTATGCTCGCCTGATAGTTTGAGTAGCAAAAATTTGAACGGACCAGACATGTAACTCTTGTACAACTATGAGTAGAAATTTTGCCTGATCGGCTGTGCTATAAACATGAGCTGCACCGTCTGTGGCTGCAAGCATGAATCCTAAAGCGACAACTTCAAACACAGTTGAGGGAGTGCAGACGATCAGAATCTATGAAACCATGTAATTTGGCCATCTCTAGCTAGATGCTGCCCTCGACTGTGAGCCTACGACTGCTTAGATAGGACTGCACTGTATAGTCACCGGATGATAGAAGCTCTGACCCGACTAAAATATTCATTACTCGGATACTAGTAATGTTGAACATGGTGCGCTCACGTCAGAAGCCTATTCTAGCCCTGGCATCCCTGTGTGTACAAAGCCTAGCCTCACTCCCATTGTTTGACTCCAACTATTGCCCTGGCCTCCTCCTCAATCAATGTACGGCACACCACTCTGCCTCTCCAGCCCTCTGGCTCGCCGCCGGCCACATGCCGTAGCTCAATCCATGCGGCAATCATGTTGCTGACGGCACTCCCGACCAAGGTGTAAATTGTGATTGTGGCCCACCTCGCTGTGAACTTAGAGTGGCCCATGGATGACCTCCATAGCCTACGGGCGACCTCCATGCGCACCTTGCTAGCCTGACCCAAGTCGGTAACCCGAAGGCTTGCTTCCTCACTGAGATACAAACCGTATTCATGGAAAAGCACAGCCCTCGGCCATGCCTCGATGATCTCACCCGCGTCGCTGATGGCAGGCACAATCTAGCGGCCTATCTGGTTGCCCTATTGCTTTATAGGCACAATGGCGATGCCGGTGACGATGACAATGCAAGGCCATACATAAGACGGGTCGAGGGCGAGGAAGTATCATGGGCGGCGGCGTGGGCAGCGGTGGTGGACCAACGAGTAGGTGGCTAAGCGACAAGGGGTGTGTGCTGTGCCACTTATCGGCTGTCGAGGAGGTCCTCTGAATGACGTGGGGCAAGTTTTCGCTGCCACCACCAGCATAGGTGCACGGTGATCTTCCGTGCGCAGGCGACATCTGCATCTATGTAGACAGATGTGAAAGAAGGGCTCTGTATTACAGCGAGGACTATAGGCTTTGCCAAGAAATCCATTTTTTCGAATGGGAAATTGGAATAAGAACTAGTAATTCACTCTTTTCAAATGTAGTGTATTCTAGCATTAGAAATTTGTTCTCAAATATAGTGGATTGAGATGAATACATGTGTATCCAAACAAGGCCTTAGGGATTCAACGAAAGTCTGTATAACATGAGATGTGTCCAGCCTGGTCAGATCTACAATGCTCGAACTTTCTTATATGTCTAGTAAACTTCGAGTAGCTATGTGGCACCTCCGTTAGGCATTAGATCGATGGGAGACTTGATTGGATGAACTCTATTACGCATATTTACCATACTACAGATCAGAAAGAGGACTAGAAAGAAACTAGCAGGCAAACCAACCAACAAGGGCTAGAAAATGGCTACCAAATGACCTAATCTACACCACGTTCAATAGAGTTTAACCCAAACAATCGCTATGTCTGCGTTAACTTTTGTTGAACTTTGTATTAGGTGGGTTAAACTCTGTCTAGCCCCTGTTGGTTGCTTTTGCATGCAGTTCTCCTTCTAGTTTTCTTTCTGATCTATAGTATACTAATGGTGTTCACCCTTTCTGATCAGAGGACGTGGGCGTATAGATGTTGATATTTTCTAGAGCCTAAGATAGTCTGATCCTAGGAAATATAGATGATCTGGATCACTATGAGTCGATGAACAATGAAATACAGTGATGTCAACTATTAGGGGCCATCCAACTAGTCCATAGAACCCAACAATTAGTTCATGATATAAACAGGTATGGACTAATAAAACAACTAATTGGATAATTTTTAGCCATGGCTAACTATTCGCAGTTCATCCAAACCGGGCCTAAGACAGTCCGGTACTTAGAAATCTTGATAGGCCAGATAATACTATTGATAAAACAACAAAATATAGATCATGTCAACTCTTGCGTCGAGTTCACCGCCTCCATCCGCCATTTGTCTTGCACACCTCCACCTTGAGCTTAGCTTCATTGTCCTCCAGCTCCTCCTCCCATTCCTCATCATTGTCATTGCTGCAGGTGGCCTCGCGGATCACGCTAAAGAAGCAGGTGTCACCGACGTTGAGGTTGTTATCAGCGCAGAAGGCACCCCACCCGTACTTGTATGATACTCGCAAGACTTTGTTCGTGTGGGTCCTTTCTAAGCCCATGAACTTGGACTACCCAGCCATCTATAGCTTGACCATGCGTCACTACTTATAGTCATGCGCTCACTCAAACTCCACTGGCACGCTCTTCGCCTCGCACAAAAAAAGACTGATGACAAAGAGAACAATGGTAACTTGTGACATTGTTGGTATGTTCTGTGTCTCGTGTGAGTGCTCATCAGATACTTCGCTTTGAGGTGGTACTTCTTTAGGATCACTACAAAACTCCTTGGCTCTGCCATGGGTAGAGAGAGCTGACTACCACCAGCCTCAAAGTCATGCGGGTACTGCTTGCGGCTGGTGGTAAGGTCAAAGACCTTGACGTTAATCTGTGACCAGCCGTCATACCGCAATACAAGAGTGAACCTATCTTGGAGGTCGAGGGCGCAGGCGAAGTGCTTCCATCCCTAGTGAAGGTACAAGTGACCGCCATCAGGGAACACCTTCACCTTCCACTAGGCTAGGCTCTGCTCGTCATCCAGACAAAGCTCGAGTTTTCGGTGACCTCCAATGGCCTAAGCCATTATAGTTGGTAGTTTCTACGTGCACAACGATCAGCATCGCCAGATAGAGGGATAAGTTCATTCCCAAAGGCAAACCCCATCAGATTGGATTCAACACATAGAAAATGGGCACTTACCAATGTTTCTGCATACAATCTAGGAAGAAGGATCTTCATGCACTCCAGGTCACTCTGGCTCGGTCCTACCATGTCTTCTTGTAGCCCCACAGTGCCAACTAGGGAACTTGATAGTCTTGAGGAATCCTTGCTGGTATGTCTCTGTTCTCGTTCTCCTCTCGTGGTGGTGGTAGTGGGAGGGCTTTCCTTTTCTTTGTTTCTAGTGTTGTCACAAATGCAAGGAGTGCACACACTATTGGGGCATCAGTGGAGGAGCTAACAGGTAATAAAAACCAGCGCCGACACTGACGCCATCTCATCGGTGTAAATGGAGGAGACATGCTCTGTTTTCATCAGTGTACGCTTGGGAACATCAATACTCCTACATCTCTGGTCGAACACACCTTCTGTCATACGACTGGTTGAGGTTCTCGAGTGAGTGTGACAGCACCCAAGGTGAAGCACACCGGTTGAAAAAAAATCTTTATCTTGCCTTAACCTAGAGTCCCTATGATGGTCCGAGCATTGTAAATCTGACCGAGCTGGACACGCCTTTAGTCTACCCCTCGACTGCTATGACTGCTTGGATTGGAATCAAATAAGTACAGAAAAGACCTATCACAATCGCACTAGGCATTCAAGTCTCAAGCGTGTTAAAAGCTCCTTTTCTCGAATCACTTCTTGTGTCTAGCTTTCCTGGCGCATTCGCTTCACTCTCATATTTTACTGCACTCGCAAGCAAGTTCAAATACGACACATTTGATCTCGTCGAGCACTATACAATATAGAGCTATGAGTAAAACTATTGCCTATAGAGTGCACTTGGTCACAACATTTATATCAATAGTAGTTGTAGTCATGAGTGGCTTTGATCTGTGTTGAACCCAACTCGTCTTATTTTCGTGTATTTGATAAGATTTGTTGAACTTGCAAAAACCATGCATCAATGATTATTTTTATTCAAAAACTTTATACTTTATAGGATCACACAAGGTTTGGCCGTCTAAAATCTTGACTACCCGGATGACGTGCTCCTACATTCCCACATCCCCGCAGAGGCGCGCGCTCGTGGGTGGTGTCAGTAGCCTATTGTAGTAGGGGATGTTGCCTCCTAGCCCATTGCATTGACGTGATTGGGCGAAGCCCCATTGCCCACCCACGCAAATGTCTTGGTCATGGGGTGATCGACGGCCCCCAAACTATAATAGCAGAGACTAGGGCAAGAGGGAAGGTTATACCTGCTGCCTTCTCTCTCTAGAGCTCCTAATTCCATTCCAAAGCTTTTGCCTTCCACCCTACTACACCGTCGACGTCTCTAGCCAGGACCATGGCAGAGCAGATGAGGTCATCTATCGATGTGGAGTCCCTAGAGGCCTTCAACGCCGGCAATCCTCCACCGACAGATAGATCTCTCATTGGCCTGCTCTTTAACCCACTAGTTCCCCCTTTTGAGGTGGATCATCACCGCTCTTCATGTTGTTTATCTTCATTTAACCAGAGTATGCGAGCAATGCTCACACTAGTATTTGTGTTCATGCTGTTTAATTTAACTAGTATTTGGAATTTGCCTACTATCTCAATAGGTATTCATGGGCATGATGGCATCTCGAGCCTTGTTTGCCCTAGTGCCCGGTTCTTCGTCTGTGGTCACGCTCGGAAAGGGGCCCCACGAGGCATCACCCAATGGAGGTAGCCACCCATGATTCCGTGCCATGTTGCGCCATTTAGTTCGGTAAAAGTAGTTTGCCTTCTCAATCAGATCGCTCTCTCCCTTATCCTATATGGGATTAAACTTGGCTTGTAATGTGCAGTGCTTCCTCCATGGTAGCGCCATCCTAGGTCATGGGGCTTTCCCTCGGTGGTGCCAGAGAGTCGTCCCATCGCCGCTTGCCACCGCCGAGCCCGTCTGTCCCCACACAGCCCTCTGGTTCTGAAGTGGGCGAATCATCAAAAGAGCATGAATCCTCAGACGACGTAGAGTACCATCAGTTATTGAAGGATTACCATGAGGTCCAAGTGGATTTGTCATCGACCAGGCTAAATGCCGAGACGTTGCACGGTGAGCTGGACGCCGCATGCGACGCACTTCAAGCTTCTAAGAATCTAGCCTTCTAGGCACGAGCCGACTTGGCGATCACCCAGCAGTAGGCCCAATAGATGATGAACCTTGTTATGGTACTGAGCACATAGGTCGACACGCTATAGATGTCCGTGCTGGCCGCCTGTAATGCGGCCTTCCCCATTGGTAGAGTGGATAATCTATTGCCGCAGAGGAGCACCTCCGAGCCCTGCCGATCCGAATTCTTGCTATGATGACCGAAGCCATTCATCAGGGGGCTGACACGGTGCTGGCTGCTAGCCAGCTTTGAATTGGCATAGCGGTGAAGCTCGGAGTGGCGGAGCATTGTTTTTCACCGCGTTCAACGAACGATGACATCGCCGATCTGATCAAGAGTTTCGAGCCATCCGCTAACACCGTCTTACCCAAGGTGGACATGGATGAGATCCTGCATGCCAACCTCGACCCTTGATCTATGGGACATATCAATATTATTAGTAGTCATGAATAAGTTTGATCTACAGGACACCCTTGCAAAATATGTGTACTCTTATTTGCATGTTGGTGTTAACTTTTGTTGAACTTTGTATTAGGCCTTATTTGGATGCATGTGTATCCACATCAATCCACATGTGTTGGAGTGGAATATAATGGAATTTAGTTTAATTCCACTCCAATCCACTTCAACACATGTGGATCGAGATGAATATATGTGCATCCAAAGAAGGCCTTAGGTGGGATAAACTCTATTGAGCGTGGCATAGCTCAGGTCCTTTGGTCATTTTGTAGCTAGTTTGTAGCCCCTATTGGTTGCTTTTTGCTACAGATTTCTTTCTAGTTATCATTGATCTGATCTATAATATGCTAAACATTCATGAGTGCATTTGATCTTTGTTGAAGCTAACTCGTATCTTTGATAAAATTTGTTGAACTTGAAAGAACCAAGCAGTGAGGAGTTCATTTGAACAAGTCTAGAATATTATTTTTGCTTTTGCTTTTCTGTTGTTTTGTTTCAATTTTATTTGTTTCCTTGAGGGGTTCAACGAAAGTGCTCGTACAAAACAGGTTTCCATGTATAACATGGGATGTGTTCGGCCTGGTCAGATTTATGATGCTGGGACTTTCTTTCGTGCATAGTAAATTTGAATACCTATGTGGCTCCCTAAAGGAAATAAATCTAAAGAAGGTACATGTGACAACCATTACAATTTCAGTACCAGGAGCAAGTCTCACACTTACAATTTGTTGAGCACGGTGTAGTTCAATTTGTTTGTTTTTTTGTTTGTTTTTTGTTGTCTTGGTGTCTTTGTCAATCTTTGTTGAACTTGCAAGAACCTTGTAGTGAGGAGCAAGTCTCACCTCAGTGTAATGCAGACCAGAGGAGTCATTGGTGTTGAAATGTTATTGCACACATAAGAAAGTCTGACCGCAAGTCTCGCCCCAGTCTAATGCAGAGCAGAGGAGCCATTGGTGTTGAAATGTTATTGCACACGTAAGAAAGTTCGACCTCTATACATTTGAACGTGTTTGACAGTATCCTCTGTAGTTTTCCTTGTCTTCCTATGATGCTTAATACTGTGTCATTTACAATTTTAAGTTTGGCTAACTTAATAGTAGCATAGCCAAGTAGTACAATATGGTGGGTGTATTGTAGTGCTTTTGGAGTGTCATTTTTTTATATTTTGGAGTGCCCTCATCATCATACCCCATGTACCCATGACATTAGAAATCAATATAAGTATTGTACGATAGCTGAATTAATGGATGAAACAACGATGGGAGCTATAACACCACTATAACACATGTGCGCACCAAACAAATAATTCAATTTGCAAACAAAACAAAGATGGCACACTAGTTTAGCTGAAATAATGACAACATCCATCATTGAGGAAATTAACATGTCCATAGACAAGCAAACAATATTGGTCCATTTAAAATGCATGACAAAGAGATACATCAAATGCAGCTTTATTTACTGCTCTGCTAATGAATCTAAGAATAAGGGAACATAAGGAAGATAGTATGGTCTGCAGATGAACTCTTTTTTAATGGTACATCTACCATACCGAAAGACACAGATAGGGATGACATGAACTTTTTTGTGGTAACCAAATCTAATATTAATCCATCCAAACATGATCGACGTGGTGACCATATGCTTCAATATCCAGTTATCAGTACCATAGTCTTCAAGGATCCAGATTGAAAACTTGGATTCATTGGGACCATCAACTAGTACATAAACACGAGTGACCCTGAGCTTGATGCATGGAGTGGTGAAGACCATCGGGCATATCAATTTTCCTCCATGTGCTTCCCTCCATATCCACAGCAAATATCATAGAGTACCTCCCAGAGTGCCCCATAATGTGCAGACAACCGTTAAGAAACACACTTGGTTATCTGTAAAATATCACATCAGTATGCTCACCCCATTCCGATTCTTTATAGATCCATGCTGCTGTTTGAGATGAGTAGATCTCCACACCTATGCACATAGCGTTGACATCCACATATTCAACTACATGGAAGTGTGAGGAGGCTATCGGATCGAATGAAAAGCGAGCCTCACCAACATCATGGGTGCTAGGTGGTAGAATTTTAAACTTCTGGGTCATTGGATTGCAGACAACATAGTGGTATCCATCAGCCCCAAGGCACCAACATAGGATGAGAATCGTTGCAGCAATTTGAGAGAGCTACATTGTCAATATTGAAGGACAAGAATTCCAAGGAGCAAGGGCATACACCACGAACGACACTGGTGAAGTTTTGATTACCGTTCTCACTGTCGTAGAAGAAGCCGGCCACAGTCTGGGGCAACTTCTTATGGTTGTTGGGGTCTGAGATGAGGTCTTTACTAGGACCGATAGACACATTTGTAGCAGAATAAGGAGTAGGTAGGGAGGCGGCGAAGGATCTCCAAAACGACATCCTCCGCGAGGCTGGCCAGTGCGTTCCTCTTGTTAGGGGCCTTCTCCATTTCATCAGTGTGCAGTACGATGAGAGCTTCCTCAGTAATGAGATCATTGAAGAGGAAAATAATCCAATGAAGATCCATCAGTGAAGTCCACAACTCATACCAAAGTGCAACTATTAACAATTTTCATGGTATGACCTCATGTAAATTGAGAGTAGCACCACATAGATATATATAACTCAAACTAGAGTAGCAGTTAATGAAGCTATAGCCAATACAATTTTAGCAGTTAATTGAGCTTCCTCAGTTTTCACAAGTAGAATGTCAGTGAACAAGTGGTAATGATCATCATTGGCATTAGTAGCAACATGTGCAACTTAAACATTATTGGCCACAGTGATGTGAATGATGGACACAAAGCATTGATTTGCTTTCGATGCCTTCCTCTTGTTTGGAACCAAATGGATAACTTGGCTTGTCAACAAGGAGAAGACACAGAAAGCAAATATATGAGCTTGCATCCTAATACATCCAACATCCATGTAGACACCATTGGCATAGAAATGTGGCCTCAGATATGTTACAAGTTCAAAATATCATAAGGACTCACTGGTGGCACTAGAGCATACGAAATAGAAATGTAGAATCAAGCAAGCACTAGACAGAAAAAATAGTTTAAGGCAGAAGTGAAGGGCCTCTATGTTTGCCTAGACAGATAGGTATAATCAAGCCTAGTTGCACACAGGCCTAGTTGCACACAGGCATTTATAGTAAGAATACTAAACATATGCAGAAAACCAAGACACCAACAGAAAACCAACCAGTGCCACCTCCTAGTTCTTTTCATTAGCATTGGCCTAACCAGATCTGCAATGCTACAATGTTTCTTGTATACCTCATGTTCAAGCAAGGACCAAAACAGTGAAGCGAACAGGAAAAGGCTGAGAAAGGAGACCTACAGGATCGGATCTGTCGCCTCTGCCATGGCTCATGATGAACATGGACGCCAATGCCACGCGCTCCACCAGGGAAGACCCACCGCCTAGTCTCCAAAAGGATTCCTGAGCCACCATAGCACACCAGGGTATCCTGCCGCTGCCACCGCCGCAAGTCCAACAGGCATAGATTTGTTTCCACTTACAGGGGATATACATCGAATATAGAAGTTAACCTATCCACACAGAGAACATATACTACTATTAGGACTGCAAAGACATGTCAACACAACCAAGTGTCTAGTGCAATGGTGAAGATTGTCTATTCCTTGATTTGGGTACCTAGTTCGACTCCTAGGTCTCATGTATTTTTTAGTTTGAATTTATTAAACCCCGGCGACAACAAGTGACACGCAAGCTTGTCGGAGTCCCATAGGTTCGGATGGAGATGGAGAAATGTCCCACATGTACACATGACACGTGAGCCATCGAGTCCCACAGGTCAGATGGTCCCACAGGTACACAGGGACACGCAAGCCGTCCGGTCCCACAAGTCGGATGGAGATGGAGAACGGTTCCACAGGTACACTTGACACGTAAGTCGTTGGGTCCCATAGGTCGGATGCTGAAGGGTCCCGTAGATACACGTTGGACGGAGAAAGGACCGAGCGGAGACTTTTATGATGAATTACAAGCATCATGGATGAGTAACTGCAGGTCCTACAAGTACACGTCGCGTGGAGATATGATCAAGCGAAGACTTTTATGACGAATTGCAAGCATCACGGATGAGTAACTGCAGGTCCCACAGGTACACGTCGGATCGACAAAGTACCGTGTGGAGATCTATGACAAAGCCGTTCGTTACGATCGAATATTGTTCGTCATAGTTGAATGACGAAGCCCTGTTCGTCACTAGGTTTAAAGGAGATCATCACAGATGAGTCACGCGAGTGATCTGTGACTGAAACCCTACGCTCTTCTTTGATGTCTTTTGTGACGATGCCTTATTTCATCATAGAAAGCGAGGGTTGCAGGATCAGTCACCACTGATCTATGACGAAACAAAAATATTTGTCATAAAAAGCGATCTTCTATGACGATTTCGGATTCGTCATTAAGATTTTCGTCATAGAAGTGGATATTTCTAGTAGTGTAACTAGCTATGACTTAACGGTAATGAAGGTACCTGCTGCTAACTAGTGAGGAGGAAACCGAGGAAGACGAGGCTACTGAAGACGAGTCCGAAGAGTCAGAGTCTCATGAGAAGGAGTCCGAAGAGGATGACGGCATTGATGAAAACCTGCGCGACGTTCGCTGGAGGGTCCTGCTGGCCAGGGACTGACATCAATGACCTCTTCGATGAGCACTGCCAGGAGATGATGCGCCGAGCATAGAGGAGGTTTAGGAGGCTGTACAATGACATTACTAATGAAAGAGAAGCAGACAAGAAGCTCAAAAAGGACCCCTCACAAGAAATGAAGTACGTGGTCTACTAGCTGGTTCTTTTGAAGCTAGTGTTGGTTGTTTTGGATGTATAGCGGTGGCTGCAACTTGTGGTGGCTAGCTGTAGTGCATGATGTAGTAATGGTGGCTGGACATGATACTTGGAAGTGGATGCATGCATAAGGATGCATGTTTGGAACAACTAGACTTGTATAGATTACAGTTATGTATATCCTGTCATCTATTATTAACTATTAATCTGGAACTTCTGGATGACTATCATGCCATCTATTAACTAGTCATGTGTATGTTTATCTATGTGTATGTTTACCTTTTGGCTGTGTGTATGTTTTAGAATGGATCAAGTTTCTAGAATGAGAAGAGCATATTAGTGGTATGCCAGGAATGAACAATAGAGACGACTGTGAAACAACAACCTGCCTCTGTAAAAGGTATTTATAGAGGCGGCTCTAAATTGTAGCTACTTTTGCAAATAGATTTGTAGAGGCGGCTGACTACAAATACTATTACTAGAGGCGGCTAGACATCTGTGTTTACAAATGCTGGTATGTTGTAGAGGCAGGAAAAGTAGAGGCGGCTGGCAGAACCGCTTCTATAGAGGCTTTCAGCTGCCTCTACCTGTGAATTTTTGTAGTAGTGAATAGCACACCTCCCTCTGTTGAGTCCTGTATTACAAATAGGATTCGAGTCACTATACAACAATGCACAATATAGACCAACACACATTTGGAACCATATATGCATCTACGTGACATCATACATGCTTTCACGACATGTATTATGTATATAAGTTCCCGGTAGCTACGTGGAGATGTGAACACATTGGGGGTGTCATTTAGAAAATTAATAAGGTTGTTGAAATGCTTGAATCAGATCACACACGCTTGGGTCGATTCATCGAACAGTTACATTGATCAACTCTCATGCCTATTAAAAAAAATGGAAAACAGTAGTCAAAAGATGTATATATAACACGTTGGGGCTGTCATTTAGAAAATTAATAATGTGCTTGGTTTAAGGAACGTAGCCTTCTCATTTCTCATGCGTTTTAATTTAATTAAATTGCATTGAGTAATAGGATATTTTGATCTATTATCATCTTATTATTATTCTCGACAAATTTCATTTAGGATGAGTAAATACCTCAAACCAAACATTCTCATAGTCATAGGTCATTATAATCATGACAAGAAATTTAATCGACTAGCTAGCCAAATAATGGTTACCAATATCATATAAGTAGTAGTAAGGCGTAGTGACTGTCAATGGATTGTGTCACCACAATGT
Source organism: Miscanthus floridulus (assembly GCF_019320115.1). Classification (NCBI taxonomy): domain Eukaryota; kingdom Viridiplantae; phylum Streptophyta; class Magnoliopsida; order Poales; family Poaceae; genus Miscanthus; species Miscanthus floridulus. The sequence goes on from NC_089594.1 coordinate 28,536,503, forward strand.
ACAAGTGACTACGTACAGAAGCATCTTACAAAAAAAAAAACTATTTTTTCGATCAGTTTAACAACGCTGTGACACATGCAAAAGAAATTGTTGTTTGGAGCTTGACGTGCCAATATGATCCGTGCACGTAATGTGAACATATGGAGATTACATTTTCATACAAAATCAAGAAATTGTTATTATTGTGTTCGTGCCCTAGCTATAATGATGACGTTGGTGAAAAGAAGATTGAGACGATGCATCATTTGTCTGCGTGACTTGTCACGGCTATGCCCCTTTTTCTTTTCTCCGTGAATTTCCTTGTAATTTCTCAACAAATATTTTGTGGGGTTTGGTCTCAGAGAGGCCAAGCCTAGAGCAGAAGGCCTAGCAGCAAGGCATGCATACGAAAATTTTCTACAATTTTCAAACTAAAATAAGCTATACAGTGTAGATTTCTAAGGTAAGTTTTATCGTCATACTTGTGTCGTATGGTGCATAATAATAATAACTAAACGTACTAAAGGTGATATATATATTCAACAATTAAAGTGTCATAGTTATACAAATGCTGGATTTGTGATCATACAAGAAAGAGCCAAGTATGGAACTCTACATACATGCAAGAAAAAAACAAGTTTGGAACTACACAACAATTGTGCATTGCAATTTAGTAAATCTCTGGTTTAGCTACTTTTCCTTTTATTTCATCCTGTGTAATATAAGACAAGCATAAACATTCATGTACACATTATCAAAAAAACACATTCATGTACACACTCCCCTATATATGAACTCACGCACGCACATGCATACCCACACTATTGTTACCCGTGGGCCTCAGCCCCACGCTGATCCACATGTGACCAGGCGTCTCCAGCGGCGCATGGTGGATGGAGTGTTCCGACACTTGCCCTACTTCTCATATATTTATGCGAACACACGGCTGATATGTGCCCATGTGTCACTTGGTGATCGGTCGGTTGAGGACAAGCGGGACACACATCGACATCAGTGGACAAGGCGTAGCGGCTGCCCGATTCCAACTGGTTTGGCGGTTTAATTTGGGCCTCAAAACCACGGGCAGTAGGTTTGCTGGGTTTGGGCCTCAAAAACCTCAAGGAAGATCTCGAGGCAGCATCGGACATCATCGAGAGCTTGCGTCGAGGCGAAGTGACTTCGTGAAGGACCTATGGCCGTTTGATGTAAGGAACCCAACTTGGACCATTATGCCCCTGTGGCTAAGTGGTTTAAGTAAAGCATCTAGGGGTAGTCTTGGATTGTATAATAGCCCTATAAATAAGGATAGTGGCTGCCCAAGACAACCATCTATCCCACCTAAATTTATTTCTTTATTAGGCTAGCCAAGAGCTCATCGCTTAGAGAGGATTAGAGTAGAGAGGGTCAAGACCTGTTGCTTCTAGTTTTCCAGATCTAGAGGGAGGATGGAGGGTGGACGCCAGACCTCGTTCTTGTAAACTTGTTCTGGTGTTTAATAAATCAAGTTGTCCCAAGTCTAATTTCCATCTCTTGTATTTGCTCTTTTGATTCAGTTTTTTTGAGATTTTGTGTAGTTCTTCGATTTGAGGTTTTGGGGATATCTTTGGGTCGATCTCTAGGTAAAATGATTTTTTGGAACTATTATAGCCATTAGTTCAACCAGTTTTCCCTCGAGCACCTCAAATTCAACTTTGCAAGAATTTGGAGAAAACCCCATTTGGAGAGCCTCCAGTTAGATCAACATTGATCCCAGACATCAGTCACGCACATAAGTTGACAAATTACAAAGCATCATCATAAGTGTTTATTACATCACGATTAATAATTCATTACAATAGTATCAAGTCTATAATAAAAGCGAAAGAACTAGATAACTACTCTCCACTGAGAGCCTCCAACTCCACAGGGACATCGACTGGTGAACCATAAGTCTAGTAATCCTCAGGAAAATCCTCATAACCATTGCCATCTATTACCCATCCGGGATTTTTATCCAACTAATAAAAATAAACAAGTATAAGTACATCTCGTACTTAACAAGAATAACATGGGGTTATGAAGCTCAAAAGGCAGACGCTAGTTGTACTGCGGTTAGCATTTTTATTAAGTCACAAATTTTAACACTATTTTAGCATTTAATTATGCTTAAGCCCCAATTATACCATATGATCATATAAAGCAATATTTAATCTCATAATTAATCATCAACAATAATAGTCCTCTATTCTAATGAGTTTTTTCGGGCCGCTTGTGTCCGTGAGCACGGCTGATATACTAGTTTTACACTCTGCAGAGGTTGTACACTTTCACCACGAGCCGTGATTTATCCTTTCGCCCGAGGTAGCTAATCTCTTAGCCCACTACCAAGGAAGGTCGACAGGGTTCACTATGAAGCCTTTCAAAGGTTTCCCTAACAAATTAGTAGCCGCTAGGTTTCCAATCGGCAAGCAGATGTAGAGCTCCCCTTCTAAATGACAAATTCCGCGCAGGCTATACACATAAAGACAGATGCTGCACTATACCCAACTCATCAAGCCCCTTTTACGCTCTTTCGGGTAACCACTAACAAGCTAGAAAAAGTTCCGCTACTAAGCTAAAGCCAGAGCCATGTGGCACTCCTGGTTGTACTGTATGTCTCAGCTTTTGCCGATAGATAAGTCCTTAGGAAGGGCCAAGAGCATCATGATAAAACTAGAGCTCTCTTGACCTATGTTCAAGTTGCTCAAAAGCAAGTTTTAACATTTGTTGCATATAACCATTAGTCATTGTTCAGATCAGGTATAATTAAAATTGAGCCCTAGCAAACTACCCATATGCAAGTATAACCCATTGGTATCAAGGAACAAGATAACAAGTAACTAGGATGTCCTTACGGGTAACAAATTGACACATGCATATGACTAATTAATTAATTGTGAATAGGACATCAAGAAGACCCCATGCTATACTTGTCTTGCTCAAAATAGTCGTACTGGTTCTAGGTCTTTAAAATACTGCTCCCAATCACCAACGAATTGCTCACCGTCTATACTCGATCACGTTAAAGCACCACACAAGCATTCGGAGCCAATCAAGCATAACAAACAAGGACTATAATTAGAACAGTACACAAACAGAGGAAAAACATGTAAAGTTTATAAAACTAATCTATGCATTACCCCTGATCACATAAACGTAAATTGCACTGAAATCGAATTTAAAAAGGAGAAGACATGATGAAAAAGGCTCTGGATGGCAGTTCTGTAAACAACGTGAACTAATTTATGAATTAAAATAAATCAAAATCAGGATTTTACATCGGCTGAGGACTGTAGGTACAATTACTAGAAAGCCGAGGGGCTCTTTAATAAGAATGCAACGAAGGGGTATGGAGAGATCTAGACGGTTATATCTTGATTGAAATGGCTCAGATTAGAAATGGGGAAGGGAGAGGGAAGCTGCCGGCCATCTACAGGAAGACCGGCCGGTGGCGCCATTGCCGACGAGCACGGGAAACAAGGCCTATGGGCCACGGTTTAACTCGGAGAAGGCATAGGGAGATAGAGCGGACAAAGGCAAGCTCTCCGAGGAGGTTTTCGCGGTCGGAGTCAAGATGGAGACTGCGTGTAACACCCTAAAATTTGCATATTTTTGAAATAGGAGAAAATGAGTAATTATGCATTTTGTGGGAAATTGAGTTAGGGGAAAATAATAAATTTTATTAAATTAAAATCAAATGTAGGTTCACAATCATGTGTGTGCATTCATGCTGCTGCATAATGATTTTTGAATGGTTTGATTTGAAATCAAATTTCTACTTGATTTGAATTTTGCCTTCAAAATTGGTTTGAAAAATAGAAAAGGGATTTCTTTCTTCCTTCCTCGCTTTCGCCCTGGTTGTCCTGCTTCTGCGCCCGTGGCCCATTTCCTCTACGCCGGCCTAGCTCCCGCGGGCCATTCCTTTCCTTCCCGCTCAGGCTAGAGCCCACCTCGGTTTCTTTCCCCCGCCGTGGCTTTTCCTCTGCACGGCCCAGCAAGGCGGCTGGCCCAGCTCCGCATGCCCGCGCCGCACGTCTTCCCCAGCTGACGCACCGGGGCCACCAGTCAGGTGCCTCTCCTTCCTCTCACTCGTGGCTGGCTTGGACACTACGCCGACACCACCGTGTCCGGCTCTGCTATGCCCTGCGCCGTGCCTCTCAAGTAATCCCTGCCTCATAAATAGCCGGTCGATCCCGCTCCGCCTCCTTATCCCGCCTCGCAACAAGCTTTCCACCTCGCCCTAGCGCCGCTGCAAGCTTGGGAAAGCCATCCACTATTCGTCGAAGCGCCGCGCAGCCTACATCATTTCCCAATCGCTTCTTTCGGTTCGGGTGAGTTCCCCACCCCCTCCTCTCTCTACTAGACTTTTTCTTTCGTCGAACCAAGCACCGTAGACCGAAAATCGAAAGCTCCGGCAAGCTCTTCCATGGCGCCGCCGCCGTTAACCCACCGCCGGTCCTGTTCTGGCCGGCAACGTTTTTTTTCCACCCAGCCAGATCCTAATCTCAGCCCTCCAATTCTAATCCGACGGCCCAGGATGAAGGATACCCCTTTGTTTTAGAATTTTGCATAAGAGCCCTTACAATTACTTCAGTCTTAACCCACCAGTCCCTAGCGTCTTTTCAGATTTCTGTTTTCTTTTTCTAAAAGCATACTTTGGTTTGGTCAGATTGAAAATACGTTTTCAGCTATTTATAGTTTTGCCACTAGATTTGTTTTAGCCATAAAATCTCCGTTCTAACTCCGATTTGATCCGTTCAAGTTGCGTTAGGTTCGTAATTTCATAATCTACATGTTCATACTACTGTTAAGTAGGTTTTCAACTTTTAAAATTTGAGGTTAGATTTAATCTATTATTTTACTATAGGAAATCTTGTTTAATTCATAACTTCTTCGTTTTAGCTCCGATTTTTGTGATCTTCGCGTTTGTGTGTTCGTAGCGAGACGTAGATTGGTTTTCCAAAATTTTCATCTTGATTTTATGCTGATGGTGTACTATTCTAATCTATAGCTCTGTTTGCTATGCATGATTGCTCCTGGATGCTTGTATGTTGCTGTGATTATCGAGTATAGACGGTGAGCAATTCGTGGGAGATCAAGGGTACTACTTTGACGAGCAGGATCAGCAGGAGTACTTTGCTCAAGGCAAGTATAGCATGAGATCATCCTTGTTTCCTATTCACTTTAATTCATTAAATTCATGTGCATGTGTCACCTTGATAGGGATTCCCTAGAATTGAACTTTTACCTTGTCACATACGGGTTATGCATTGGGTAGCTTTTCTAGTGCTCAATTAAGCCATGATCTTGTAACTTGACTAATGGTATATGCAATAAACATTAAAATATGACTTTTTAGCAACTTGGAAACATGGGGCTAGGAGTATTTAGCTACTTTCTAAATGCTTTAGATTCCTCTCCCTAAGGACGTATCTATAAGTGATCATCCGAGACTTACAGTACAACTGTGAGGGCTACATGGCTCTGGCTTTAGCTCAGTATGAGGACCTTTTCTAGCTTGTTAGTGGTTACCTTTATTGGCGTAAGAATGGCTTGCCGAATCAGGTATAGGACAACCTCTACTCTTATGTGTATAGCCACGATGGATTTGTGTCCATTCGACAGGGGGGTTCCTATATCTGTTTGCCGAGTGAATCTAATGGCCCTAACTTGTTAGACGAACCTTTGAAAGGCTTCATAGTGACCCCTGCCTACTCACCTTGGAAGTTTTTAGGAGTAATTAACCCGGGCATATGGGTATCATGACTCATAGTGAAAGTGTACAACCTCTACAAAGTGTAAAACTGGTATATCAGTCCGTGCTCACGGTCACAAGTGGCCTTGGAACATTTACAGAATAGATGAACACTAAGAATTATTTGTTTATGCTATTCATTATTCATGTTTACATTGATCATGTGTTTTGCATTGGGAAATTAAAACAACTTGTTGCTACTCTTAAGCTAAAATTGTGACAACTAAAAGCTGAATGTTGTAAACCTATGTCAAGCCTTTGAGCCTCATGAACCCCATGTTACACTTGTTGAGTACGACATGTACTTACGCTTGTTTATTTTCATTATTTGGATAAAAATCCTAGATGGGTAACAGATGGCTATGGGTATGATGATTTTCCTGAGCACTTCTAGACTTGTGGTCAACCAGTCGACTGTCCCTGTGAAATGGAGCTTCACGAGAGATCTTTTTATTATACTTCCGCTATATCTATGTGAAGACTTGGTCTTAATATTCGTGATGTAATAAACACTTGTGATGATACTATTTATAATTTGTCGGCTTGTGTGTGTGATTGATCTCTGGGTGCACATAAGATTTTGCATCATATTTTATCCTTAAAATTGGGTGTGACAGATTAGTATCAGAGTTGTGTTAACTGTAGGACGCAACCCTAGTTAGCAATGGTCGTTTTAGCTTCTTTTGCTTCACTCATTTCATGCTTTCTATCTCACCCTTGTTATTTGCTAAAGTTTTATGCTTCTTTTGCCCTACTCTATTATGAAAATTATTGCTTCTAATCTAATCTAACTAAATCTAATTCTGTAGATGCCTCATGCCAGTAAGACTGCCCGCATTAGCACTAAAGGTTACTACCCGCCTTGCGTGTTGTCCATGGAGCCTGAGGAGGAGGAACCTTAGGAACAAGAATTTGATTCACCAACATCTGTACCTATGCCTAAGCCAGTCTAGGAGGAACCCGAAGAAGTTGAGGTCGTCCAACTATCCAACGATGATGATGAGGAAGACGTCGTTGAAGAGGATGAGTCGATCCCACCTCTAGGATGGACGACAAAAGTTTGATATAAGCTAGGATGTGAATCCTCCGTTTCACACCATCGACTCATGAGCATGCTTCAGACCTACTACGGTGACTATGATGCAGCTGTGGAGTACGTCTGTGAAGAACATACACACCCTCTAGAAGACACCTATTGGAAGACCAGGGTGTGCATCTCCATCAAGGACGAACAGAAGGGCGCATATCAGTTGGATTCAAACTATGTGCATCATGCTCACTGTGCCACCATGGAGGATAGCATAGAAGATGCAGCCGCTAAAGCTTGCATAGGCCTCCGTGGTCATCGATTCGAGGATATAAAGAATGACCAATATCGACTCCTCCCTCACCAACACCTAGATTTAGGATGGGCAATGATGGACCCGCAGGGCATGGATCCAACAACCCAAGTGATGGTACACTTTGGCTATGAGTCCATAGCAAAGATTCATCGACTGGAGGATCAGTTGAAGGCACAGCAGAAAACCATTAAGAGACACTGACAGGTGATAGATGAACAAAGGGTGTGCCTCAACTTGCCAAAGATGTATGAGGAGCTTCCCCATAAACCTTGTCCATAGATGTTGGAGTCCCTTTTATGTAATAAAATGATAGTAGAACGAGTCAAGTTAAGTCTAGTTGAGTCTATTAGTGCGGTGTGAACATTGGTGTGCCTAGTTGATTTGTTATTATATTTATGTGTAAGTTGGATCTTTGTGATGAGTGCTGGAACTTTGTGGGCATGTCCGCAAGTTTTATAGTTAAGAATATTAAAGTTTGGGTCAATAAATAAATAGTTGGGTTTGATATATCTTGTTCTCTTGGAATCTATTTTTCGGAGCAGTCTGCCTTTATCTAAATTCCAATTAAAATCTACTTGACCAAAAATTATGAAATTTTTATAGGAATAACTATACTTAAGTATCTTTCCAATGCCTCTGGAATCACCCTCATATCTGATCTGGTTTGTGAGATATCGCTGTTTCAAGATAAAGTTTCTGCACAGTCTGGAATCTAGGAACAGTTTCGGTTGTATCGTGTTTTTGAGTAAACTAACGATAGAATCCGGGAATGTGGTCTGAATAAAAGTTGTAGATAATTTCTTAAGCTTTCCACCCATATAAAGTACTCCTCATTTGGATTTCTGTATGTTGATATATGACTGTTTTACAAAGCTTCTGATGTTGAGACTCGTCCAGAAAATTTTCAAAATGTATTCTAACATGGAAATCTCTAAATCTTGAATATTTGTTTTGGATGTCAGATGTCTGGAAGAGGAAGAGGCCGAGGTCATGGAGGTGTTCCCCCACATCCACCACCACCACCGGCATTGACTATTGAGCAACTCTTGGCAGTACAGACACAGCTCATGCAAGCGTTGGTGTAGAATCAGCAGAACCAACAGGTTGGTGAAGCGCCGTGTGATAAGCGTGGTGAATTTTTGAAGGGCCGTGCCCCGGTGTTCTCTCATGCCACTGATCCACTGGAAGTAGATGATTGACTTCGTGCAGTGGAGAAGCAACTTAACATAGCACAGTGCGATGATCAGCAGAAGGTGTTGTACGCTTCAAGACAGCTCTAGGGAGAAGCTCAAGACTAGTGGGAGTCATTAGAGTATGGATGTCCCGCTAATGCTCCTCCTGTCACCTGACAGGAGTTTAGAGAGAATTTCAGATCTTACCACATACCAGAGGGATTGATAGAGCTCAAGCAGGAGGAATTCAGAGCTCTAAAGCAGGGATCCATGTCCATAGTCGAGTACCGTGACAAGTTTGCTTAGTTGTCATGTTATGCTTCGAATGAGGTGGCTGATGATGCTGATAAGCAACACTGCTTTCTCAAGGGTCTGTATGATGGTCTGCAACTCTAGCTTATATCCAATACATACCCCAACTTTCAGACGCTGGTGAATCGCGCCATTGTTATTGACAATAAGTGCAAAGAGATGGAGGCCAAGAAGAGGAAACTTCAGGGGCAGGCATTTGGAAGTAATACTCGTTCACGCACCAATCCTCAGCAAGGCTTCCAGCAGAGGTTCTAGGGACCACCCAGTTAGTGGAATCATGGTCAGTACCCTCAGCACAACCTAAACCAGCAGCAGATTGGTAATCAATGTCCCTAGCAGCAGAGTGGTCAGTAGACACCACGACAGGGAACACCCAACAACACTCCCATGAGGACCAGTACACCTAGTACTCCCAACATATGCTATCACTGTGGAGAAGTTGGGTATTATGCTAACCATTGCCCTAGGAAGCAGAATCAGCAAACACCCTAGAGTCAGCATAGTAATCAGAAGGGAACGCCGCAGATGCCAGCACCCAACATAGGAAAGGTAAACCATGTGTCTACTGAGACAGCGCTGGTGGAACCAGAAGTCATGCTCGGTATGTTCAATGTCAACTCAACCCCTGTCACTGTTCTTTTCGATTCTAGAGCTTCGCATTCATTCATATCACAAGCATTTGTTAGAAACCATAGCATACCATTATGTGCCATGCAAAATCCCATATTAGTAAACTCACTGGTAGGAAGTATGCAAGCTTCATATCGTTGTCTTCCAACTAGTCTATTCTTAAGGGGGGTAGAGTTCAAAGTGAGCCCCATTGTGTTGAGAGCATCTGGTATTGATGTGATTCTGGGTGTGGACTAGATGAAGCAACAACAAGAAGTGATTCAGTGTAAAGACAAGGTAGTTGTTGTGATAGCACCGAATGGGGAAAGAATCAATGTTGATGTTGTAATACAAGCACAACGGACAGCCACAATGAACCAGCTTGATGATCGCATCAACAAGGAGGACCCAGTGGTGGATGAATTTCTAGATATGTTCCCCGATGATTTGTCAGGTACGCCACTTGACCGTGACATTGAGTTTATTATTGAATTATTACCTGGAACTGCACCTATAGCTAAGCGTCCATATAGAATGGGGGTTAATGAACTAGAGAAACTTAAGAAACAAATAAAGGAGTTACAGGAGAAAGGTTTCATTCATCCTAGTTCATCACCTTGGGGAGCACCGGTTATATTTGTTGACAAAAAGGATGGTACTCAGAGGATGTGTGTTGATTATCAGTCACTTACTGAGGTTACTATCAAGAACAAGTATCCGTTGTCTAGAATTGATGACTTGTTTGATCAGTTGAGAGGTGCTTGTGTTTTCTCTAAGATTGATCTTCATTCTGGCTATCATTAGTTGAAGATTTGTGCAATTGACATACCCAAGATAGCTTTTACTATGAGGTATGGTTTGTATGAGTACAACATTATGTCATTTGGTTTGACCAATACACCTGCCTACTTTATGTACTTGATGAATAAGGTGTTCATGGAGTTTCTGGATAAGTTTGTGGTGGTATTTATCGATGATATATTGGTATTCTCCAAAAACAAAAGAAGAACATGCTGAACATCTAAGGTTGGTTTTGTAGAAGCTCAGAGAACACAAGTTGTATGCTAAGCGAAGCCAGTGTGAATTCTGGTTGAAGGAAGTTTCTTTCCTAGGCCATGTTGTCTCTAATAGCGGAATCACAGTAGATCCAAGCAAGGTGAAAGATGTATTGAATTGAAAACCACCAACAGATGTGGGAGAGATTCAAAGTTTCTTGGGATTAGCTGGATACTATAGAAGGTTCATAGAAGGTTTCTCTAAACTTGCCAAGCCTATGACATCTTTGTTGGAGAAAAATGCCTAGTTTGTGTGGTCCAAGAAGTGCTAGGCTAACTTTGAAGAATTGAAGAAGAGATTAACTACAACTCTAGTGTTGGTTTTACTAGATTTGAACAAGAGCTTTTCGATCTATTGTGACGCATCTCGTTAAGGTCTCGGATGTGTTCTTATGCAAGAAGGCAGAGTGGTGGCCTATGCATCCCGACAGTTGAGAAAGCATGAGCTGAACTATCCTACTCATGACTTGGAGTTAGCAGCAGTGGTTCATGCTTTAAAGATATGGAGGCACTATCTTATTGGGCATAAGAGTGACATCTATTCTAATCACAAGAGTCTAAAGTACATTTTCACTCAGACGGATCTGAATATGAGACAACATCGATGGTTGGAGTTGATTAAAGATTATGATATGGAGGTACACTATCATCCTAGAAAGGCAAATGTTGTTGCTGATGCTCTTAGCAGGAAGAGTTATGCCAATGAGGTGCAAGTGACACCTATGTCAAGTGAGTTGTGTGCTGAATTTGAGCGACTAAATTTGGGCTTTGTCATTAATTCAGTGGAGTTGGTGTTGGAGCCTAAACTAGAGCAAGAAATACGTAAGGGACAGTTACAGGATGCAAAGTTGAAAGAGATAACGGAAAATATAGTGATTGCTAAGGCACCAGGTTTCCGTATGGATGACAATGGAACTCTATGGTTTGGGAAAGACTATGTGTGCCTGAGGATAAGGCTATACGAGAGGCAATTCTTCATGAGGCACATGAGTCTGTTTATTCTATTCATCCTAAGAGTACTAAGATGTATTTAGATCTAAAAGAGAAGTATTGGTGGTATGGACTGAAGAGAGATGTTGTTGAATATGTGGCTTTGTGTGATACATGTCAGAGAGTCAAAGTTGAACATCAAAGACCTGCAAGATTGCTACAAGCCAATGAAGATACCTGAGTGGAAGTGGGAAGAAGTTGGTATGGATTTCATTGTTGGGTTACCACGTACTCAGAGGGGCTATGATTCAATATGGGTGATAGTGGATCGGTTAACTAAGGTTGCTCACTTCTTACCTGGCCAAGACTACCTATACTGGACCCCAATTGGCTGCATTATATATGGAGAGGACAGTGTGTCTACATGGAGTTCCTAAGAAAATTGTGTCTGATTGAGGTACTCAATTTACATCTCATTTTTGGTAGCAAGTACATAGATCATTGGGAACAAAGTTGAATTTTAGCACAGCATATCATCCTCAGATAGATGGACAAACTGAGAGAATTAATCAGATATTGGAGGATATGATCAGAGCTTGTGCATTGCAGTACGGTACAAGTTGGACCAAGAGTTTGCCTTATGCAGAGTTCTCATATAACAACAGTTATCATAAGAGTCTCAAAATGGCACCTTTCGAAGCTTTGTATGTATGAAAGTGTAGAACCCTGTTGTTTTAGAATCAAACAAGAGAAACTCAAGTGTTCGGACTAGATGTTTTAAGAGATGCAGAAGTGCAAGTAAGGATGATCAGAGATAACTTGAGAGTGGCTCAATCTCGACAGAAGAGTTATGCTGACACTAGGAGAAGGGAATTAGTTTTCTAAATAGGTGATTATGTTTACTTGAAGGTGTCACCTATGAGAAGTGTGAGAAGGTTTAACATGAAAGGAAAGTTAGCACCAAGGTATATTGGGCCTTTCAAGATTTTAGAGAGACGTGAAGAAGTAGCTTATCAGTTGGAATTGCCTGAGAGTTTGTTAGGTGCGCACAATGTGTTCCATGTGTCTCAATTAAAGAAGTGTTTGCGTATACCCGAGGAGCAGATACCATTGGAGGAACTTATAGTTAAGGAAGATCTCACTGATGAGGAGTTACAAGGAGCCGAGTTATAAAGATGTGTAAGGTTCAGTGGAATCAGTATACAGAAGATGAGGCTACTTGGGAAAGAGAAGAGGATCTAAGAAAAACATACCCGCAATTATTTGAGTAAGCATCGTCTGAATCTCGGGGACAAAATTCATTTTAAGGAGGGTAGAATTGTAACACCCTCAAATTTGCATATTTTTGAAATAGGAGAAAATGAGTAAGTTTGCATTTTGTGGGAATTTGAGTTAGGGAAAATAATAAATTTTATTAAATTAAAATCAAATGTAGGTTCACAATCATGTGTGTGCATTCATGCTGCTGCATAATGATTTTTGAATGGTTTGATTTGAAATCAAATTTCTACTTGATTTGAATTTTGCCTTCAAAATTGGTTAAAAAATAGAAAAAGGATTTCTTTCTTCCTTCCTCGCTTTCGGTCTGGTTGGCCTACTTCTACGCCCGTGGCCCATTTCCTCTGTGCCGACCTACCTCCCACAGGCCATTCCTTTCCTTCCCACTCGGGCCGGAGCCTAGCTCAGTCTCTTTCCCCCACCGTTGATTTTCCTCCGCACGGCCTAGCAAGGCGGCTAGCCTAGCCCTGCACGCCCGCGCCACGCGTCTCCGCCCACTGACGCACTGGGGCCACTAGTCAGGTGCCTCTCCTTCCTCTCGCTCATGGCCAGCTTGGACACTGCACCGATGCCGCCGTGTCTAGCTCTATTAACGCCCCGCACCGTGCCTCTCAAGTAATCCCCGCCTCATAAATAGCCGGTCGATCCCGCTCCGCCTCCTTATCCCACCTCGCAGCAAGCTTTCCGCCTTGCCCTAGCGCCGCCACAAGCTTGGGAAAGTCATCGCTATTCATGTCACACCCAATTTTAAGGATAAAATTGAATGCACTAAACTCATGTGTGCCCAGGGATCAGTCACACACACACAAGTTGACAAATTATAAAAAGTATCATCACAGTGTATCTTACATCACGATTAATAACATAACTTAGTATTACACAACACAGCGGAAGATAAAAAGATAACTCTCTCGTGGAACTCCATCACAGAGACGATCAACTGGTTGACCACAAGCCTAATAGTCCTCAGGAAACTCCTCATACACATTATCATCTGTTACCCATCCAGGATTTTTATCCAAATATTGAAAGTAAACAAGCGTAAGTACTTCTCGTACTTAACAAGATAACATGGGGTTATGAAGCTCAAAAAGGATGACACAGGTTTACTGCAGTTAGCACTTTTAGTAAGTCAAGATTTTATTATCAAGTATTATCAAGTTATGCATAAGCCCAATTAAACCCGCATGACCAGATATCAGAATCAATTGCATCATATTATCATCATAGAACATCATAAATGAACAACATTGAGTAACCAATTATTCTGTGAGTTTTTTGGGCCACTCGTGACCAGTGAGCACGGCTGTTATAATAGTTTGTAACCCTCTGCAGAGGTTGTGCACATTCACCGCGAGTCGTGATTCCCATATGCCTGGGTTAATTACTCCCATATCACTGCCAAGGTGGGCGGGCAGGTCACACTATGAATCCATTTCATAGGTTTCCCTAACAAGTTAGGGCCACTAGGTTTCCTCGGCAGGCAGATGTAGGAACCCCCCTTTCCTATGGCACATATCCATCACGGCTATACACACAGGAACAAAGGCAGCCCTATACCCAATGTGGCAAGCCCCTTTTGTGCCATAAAGGTAACCTCTAACAAGCTAGAAATGGTCCTATTACTGAGCCAAAGTTAGAGCCATATGACCCTCACGGTTGCATTGTCAGTCCCAGCTTTTGCTGGCAGATAAGTCCTTATGGAGGGCCAAGAGCAACATGATCGAAAGTCATTTGCTCCTTCGCCCTATGGACCAGTTGTTATAAAGCATGTTTTACCTTTAGTTCCATAGAACCATTAACCATTGTATAGTCCATGTTCATTTAGAGCACTAGCAATCTACCTATATGCAATTAACCCATAGGAGTCAAGGAAACATGTCATCCAATAACTAGGATGTCCTTATGGCTATCAAATATTAGACACATACACATGAGTGAATGATTATAGTGAATAGGACATCAAGGTAGGCCCATGCTATACTTGCCTTGGTTAGCAAACTCCTGCTGATCCTGCTGGTCGTCAAAGTACTCCTGGTCACCAACGTTCTCCTCACCGTCTGAACACAACCAACACAACAATATACAATATTCTAGGAACATTCATGCAAAGCAATACAATACTACTAGTTAGAACAGTACACCAATAGTTTAGAAAACAAATTAAAATGTTTATGAAAAGAATCTACGTCTCGCTACGATCACGGCAACGCGAAGTTCACGAAAAACGGAGCTAAAACACGGAAGTTATGATTTAAACGGGATTTCCTATAGCAATTTATTTAACTAAATCTAATATCAAAATTTAAAAGTTGCAAACATGATTAACAGTGGTACTAACACGTAGATTATGAAATTACAAAACTAACGCAATTTGAACAGGGTCGATTCGGAGCTAAAACGATGATTCTATGAGCAAAACAGTGCAATGGCATTTCTGTAAATACCTGAAAACATAATTTGGAACTAAAATAGTGTATTTTACGTTTTCAAAAGGGGAAAGCGTACTCTGGAATTGTGCTTTGGACTGTGGGTTAGGACTTAGAAAAACTCAGGGTCTCTTTAGCAATTATGCCAGGGCGAAAGGGTATCGGCCATCGGTGGCCAGTTGGATCAAGAACGGACGGCTCAGATTAGATCTGGGGGAGGGAGAGAGAAAGAGTCGGCCAGAACAGTGGCTCCAGGCGGCGGTGCACCATGGCCGACAGGCATGGAGCTCATCAGAGTGTTCGGTTCGGGGGCTACGATCCACAGGTTCGATGAACCGAGAGCACCGGGAGAGAGGAGGGGAAGCAGGCGAACTCGGCCAGGCCTGAGAACTGGGGCCGAAGGAGAGGGCTGAGGCGGCGATCGCCATGGCCGGCGATGCAGAGGTCGGTGGCGCACCCGAAAACAGCCACACAAGACACCATTTGCCAAAAGAATCGGTCAGGGAAGGAGAGGAGGGCACGGCGAATCTCACCACGGCGATATTCGGAGGCTACCGCGGCTCAGGGACGGCGGACCACGCGGAGGGCGGACGGTGGATCCTGGCGCGGCAGTTTCGGCTTCCTCGTGCATAGGCGAGTGCGGAATTGGAGCAGGGACAAACAGTAGGGAGGGTGGCGGGGGTCACGGCTCGCTTTTGTAGAGGCTGAGCGCGGGAGGGGGGGGCGCTCCCACGACGCGCGACGTGGGCGCGGAGCGGTGGCAGTTGCGCTTGGACCGGCACTACGGTTGCTGGAGGAGAGGGATGGGGCTGACGTGCGGGCCCGTGCTATCAACGGCAGAGAGAAGGAGGGCGCGACAACGGTTGCCAGCGGTGCTGGGCCGGCGCGCTTGCTGGGCCACGCAGGCCGTTGCGGTGCGCAAGGGAGAAAGGCAGCGCGGCTGGGCATGCGGTTCTGCCCGAGCTGGGCCAAGGAAGCAGCGGCAGTTGCTGGACTGGCGGGGCAAAAGGTGGGCCAGCAGGCTGAATTGAGGAAGGGAGGAAAAAAAGAAAGAAATTCCTTTTCTTTTTCCAAACTCATTTTCAAGTTGAATTTGAATTCAATTCAAATCTTAGTTAAAACTAATCATTATAAAAACAAATGTGCAGCAGCATGTATGCATCAACTTGTATCTTTTCCTTATATTTACTTTGAATTTCATAAAAATATTATTTCCTAAATTTGAATGCACATATAATTGCATAGATAAATCAAATTTACTTATTTTAAAAGAATGAAAAATTTTGGATGTTACAATTCTACCCCCCTTAAGATGAATCTCGTCCTCGAGATTTGGATGATTGCTTACTCAAAGAGTTGGGGATAAGACTTTCGCAACTCCTCTTCTCTTTCCCATGTAGCCTCATCCTCTATATACCGATTCCACTGTACCTTGCACATTTTTATAACTCAGCTCCTTGTAACTCTTTCTGCCATTTGTAAGATCTTTATCGGATACTCTTCATATGTGAGATCTTCCTTAACATCAAGTTCTTCTAAAGGAATATGCTCTTCTGGTACTCGCAAACATTTTTTTAATTGAGAAACATGAAACACATCATGCACACCTGACAAACTCTCAGGCAGTTCCAACTAATAGGCTACTTCTCCACGTCTCTCTAGGATCTTGAAAGGTCCAATATACCTCGGTGCCAACTTTCCTTTCATATTGAATCTTTTCACACTTCTCATTGGTGACACCTTTAGGTACACATAATCTCCAACTTCAAAAGTCAACTCTCTTCTACGAGTATTAGCATAACTCTTCTGTCGGGACTGAGACACTCTCAAGTTGTCTCTAATCATTCTCATTTGTTCTTCTGCATCTCTAAGGACATCGGGTCCAAACACTTGAGTTTCACCAGTCTGATTCCAAAACAAAGGTGTTCTACATTTACGCCCATACAGCGCCTCAAAAGGTGCCATCTTGAGACTCTTCTGGTAACTATTGTTGTACGAGAACTCAGCATATGGTAAACTCTTGTTCCAACTAGTGTCATACTGCAGTGCACAAGCTCTCAACATATCTTCCAAAATCTGGTTGATCCTTTTAGTCTGTCCATCAGTTTGTGGGTGGTAAGCAGAACTAAAATTCAACTTTGTCTCCAAAGATCTATGTACTTTCTGCCAGAATTGCGATGTAAACTGAGTGCCTCTATCCGACACAATTTTCTTAGGAACACCATGTAAGCACACTATTCTTTCCATGTACAACTCTGCTAGCCTTGCACCTGTATAGGTAGTCTTGACTGGTAAAAAGTGAGCAACCTTGGTGAGTCGATCCACTATTACCCATATTGAATCATAACCTCTTTGAGTGCGGGGCAAACCTACGATAAAATCCATACCAACTTCTTCCCATTTCCATTCAGGAATCTTCATTGGTTGTAGCAACCCTATAGGTCTTTGATTCTTAGCTTTCACTCTTTGACAAGTGTCACACAAAGCCACATACTCTACCACATCTCTCTTCAAACCATACCACCAATACTTCTCCTTGAGATCCAAATACATCTTGGTACTTCTAGGATGTATGAAAAAGGCATATTCATGTGCCTCTTGCAGAATTGCATCATGGGTAGCCTTCACTTTAGGTACACATATCCTTTTCCCGAACCAAAGAGTACCATTCTCATCCATCCTGAATCCTGGTGCCTTTTCAAGCACTACATTCTCCGCTATGTCTTTTAGTTTTTCATCCTCCAATTGACCTTTGCGTATCTCTTGCTCCAATGTAGGCTCTATCACCAATTCCATTGCATTAGTGACAAAACTCAAGTTGAGATGCTCCATTTCAACACACAACTCTGCTGGCATCAATGTCATCCCAAGTCTATTGGCATAACTTTTCCTGCTAAGTGCATCAGCTACAACATTTGCTTTTCCTGGATGATAATGCACACCCAAATCATAGTCTTTGATCAATTCTAACCAATGACGTTGTCTCATATTCAAATCTGATTGGGTAAAGATATACTTCAAACTCTTGTGATCTATATAGATATCACTCTTATGCCCAATTAGATAATGTCTCCAGATTTTTAAAGCGTGAACCAAAGCTGCCAATTCCAAGTCATGAGTAGGGTAATTCAACTCATACTTCCTCAATTGTCTAGATGCATATGCCACTACTCTTCCTTCTTGCATAAGCACACATCCAAGGCCCACACATGATGCATCACAATATATAGAGAAGTTCTTGCTTAAATCTGGCAAAATCAACACTGGAGCTATAGTTAATCTTTTCTTTAGCTCATCAAAGTTTGCCTGGCATTTATCAGACCATACATATTTAGCATTCTTTTCCAACAGTGTTGTCATAGGCTTAGCAAGCTTAGAAAAACCTTCAATGAACCTCCTGTAATATCCAGCCAATCCCAAAAAGCTACGAATCTCACTTACATTGATTGGTGGCTTCCAATTCAACACATCTTGTACTTTGCCTGGATCCACTGCTATTCCACCATTGGAGACAACATGACCCAGAAAAGAGACCTCCTTCAACCAAAACTCACACTTGCTCCGCTTAGCGTACAACTTATGTTCTCTAAGCTTTTGCAAGACTAACCTTATATGTTCAGCATGTTCTTCTTCGGTCTTGGAGAATATCAGTATGTCATCAATGAATACCACCACAAATTTATCAAGAAACTCCATGAACACCTTATTCATCAGATACATAAAGTATGCAGGTGCATTGGTCAATCCAAAAGACATAACGGTATACTCATACAAGCCATACCGTGTAGTGAATGCTGTTTTGGGTATGTCTGAGTTTCGAATCTTTAGTTGATGGTAACCTGAGCAGAGATCAATCTTGGAGAACACATAGGCTCCTCTCAACTAATCAAACAAATCATCAATCCTAGGCAAAGGGTATTTATTCTTGATTGTAACCTCATTAAGTGAATGGTAATCCACACACATCCATTGACTACCATCCTTCTTATCCACAAAGATCATAGGTGACCCCCATGGGGAAGAACTGGGCGTATGAAACCTTTTTCTTGCAACTCTTTTAGTTGTTTCTTAAGCTCTTCTAATTCATTAACCCCAATTCTATATGGACGTTTAGCTATAGGTGCAGTTCTAGGTAATAATTCAATAATGAATTCAATGTCTCGGTCAGGTGGCATACCTGGCAAGTCATCGGGGAAGACATCCGGGAACTCCTCCACAACACGATCTTGTTCATTGGCATCACCATCCAACTGATTCACAGTGGCGGTTGACTGAGCTTGCACTACCACTTCTACACAGATTCTATCTCCATTGGGTGATGTCACAACAATAGATTTCTCCTGACACTGAATCACTGCCCGGTGTTATTTCATCCAATCCATTCCTAGAATAAGATCAATTCCCGTTGTTCTCAACACAATAGGTTTCACTTTGAAGTCTACCCCCTTAAGGAAATGCTAGTTGAGGGACTCCAATAAGAAGTGGGCATACTACCTCCCGGTGAATTTACTAGTATGGGGTTTTTCATGGCACATAAAGGTATGCTATGCATTCTAACAAAAGCTTGGAAAATAAAAGAATGCGAAGCACCAGAATCAAAAAGTACTATAGCAGAGATAGAGTTGACATTGAACGTACCCAACATGACCTCAGGCGTCTCCTAAGCTGCATTAGATGACACATAGTTCACCTTCGCAGTGTGAGGTGGTCGGGCATTGAACTTCTGATTGCCATTCTAGTTCTGAGGAGCTTGCTGGTTCTGCTTCTTTGGACACTGATGAGCATAGTGACCTACTTCTCCACAATGGTAGCATGCATTGGGGTTATTGGGTGCACCACTCTTCATAGGAGCATTGTTGGGCATTCCCTAGCGTGTTGCCGGATTGCCAGTCTATTGCGGGGGACGCTGATTACCAAACTATTGCTGGTACTGAGGGCATTGTTGGAACTGATTACACTGAGGATACTGACCACGGTTTCCCTGGTTAGATTGTCCTTGATTCCTCTACTGTAAACCCTACTGGGGATAGGCACGTGGGCGTGTGTTACTTCCAGAAGCATGCCCTTGAAGCCTCCTCTTCTTGGTTTCCATCTCTTTGCGCTTATCATTAATCACAATAGCGCGGTTCACTAACGACTAAAAGTTAGGGTAGGTGTTGGACATCAGTTGGAGCTGTAGGCCATCATAAAGTCCCTTGAGGAAATGGCGTTGCTTCTCCTTATCCCCAGCTACATCATTTGGAGCATAGCATGACCGTTGAGCAAACTTGTCACGATACTCAGCCACAGTCATGGATCCTTGCTTAAGGGATCTGAATTCCTCTTGCTTCAATTCCACCAGTCCATCAGGGATATGATATGACCAGAAGTTGTCCTTGAATTCCTGCCAGGTGATAGCAGGAGCATTGTTGGGGCGTCCATACTAGAAAGAATCCCACCAATCATGAGCTGCTCTCTGGAGTTGACCAGAAGCATACAACACCTTCTCAAGATCATTGCATTGTGCTATGTTAAGTTGCTTCTCCACAACACGCAACCAATCATCTGCCTCCAAAGGGTTTGTGGCATGGGTGAACATCGAAGGGTGACCCTTCATAAACTCTCTACACTTATCTCTGACCTGAACAGGCGGTGGTCCTCTTGCAGGTTCGTTATCCAAGCGTTGCATCATGGCTTGCATTAACTGCGCTTGCATTCCCATCAATTGTTCCATAGTCACTGGTGGCGGTGGTGGTGGATTTATGAGAGCATCATGTCCACGACCACGGCCTCTGCCTCTTCCTCCTCTTGTGGCCATCTACTTTCCAACAAATGCACAAAATTTTAGAGATTTCTAATTTATAGAGAGCTTATAAAGATAAGAAACAATGCTGAAAATTTTCTGGAGAAGATTCAAATATAGCAGTTCAGTAAATCTGTTATAACTCAAGTTTCAGAGACCCAACAGAGGTGTACCAAGAACGGTTGGAAAGCTTAGGAGATCAGCTACAACTTTTATTTAGATCACTTTTACAGATTCTGACATACACATGGTCAAAAACATAGCTAAACTGAATCTGTTCTGGGTTCCAGTCTGCGCAGAAACATCAACTTGTGATAGCTAGATCTCACAAACCTGAACAGATATTGATGTGATTCTAGAGACATTTGAAAGATACAGAAGTCTAGGTATCTCCACAAAAATTTCAGAATTTTTGGCAGCCCAGATTTCAAGATACAAGATAACGAACACAGGCTGCTCTAGAAAACAGCACAGCAGAGATAAGATAAAGCAAACTCATCTACATTAAGAACATCATCTAAACTTAAGGTTCAAACCTAAGGAAGTTGTGGACATGCCCACAAACCTCCAGCAATCAAATAAATTCCAAATCATCCAAGTTCACAATTAAAACATCTAATCATTAAAGTTCACAAGACCAAACAAGACTAGACATGACTCACGAACTAACAACGTTGTAATCTTTAAACAAGGAATCTAACACCTATGGGGCGGTGTCAATCATGGTGAACGACCGACGCTTCTTCTTGTAGATCGGTGGCAGCCCAAGTTGAGCACGTAGTTCATCAACTTGCTTCTGGAGGCGCCTCTCGGCCCTCTATGATGCATGCAGCTCTCCCTTGACTTCTTCATCCACCCCCTGCATGGCATGGACATGTTGCACTGTTGCTTCTAGAGTTGGGTCACTTTTGGTGGTGCCAGGACCTGCCAGTTACCCTCATGATCATTGCGAGGAAGATACCTAAAATGATCCCCCTTCATGGCCTCAAAACGATGACCATGGTAGTAGATGTAGGCGTCCTGCGCTGCATCTTCCATGCCATCCAATGCATGGGCACGTCTGGCAGTGGCACGGTGGACAGTCTCCACCTCATGTCCATTCTTTATGTCATTCCAAGCAGTGACAACCAGCTCTACCTTCCAAAAGGTTGTCTCCAAAGGATGCTGGTACTCTGCACAATGATAGCTGATGGAGGCGTGCAGATCAGGGTAGTAGTCATCCAGCACATGAGTAAGGAGGGTGTGGTAGTAGGCCGTCTCTGAGGCTGACTTGAAGTAGTACTTGCACTTCCAGCCTATCTCCTCATCCACCACAGGGACAGCTGGGGATGGCACAGGTGTAGGTGAAGTAGCTAATGACTCCTCGGGTGTAGCTACAGCGGGATAGACAGGTGCAACAGCTAGAGTAGGAGCAGGTGCAGGTGTCGGGGTAGCCATCTCCTCATCATCAGAGATGATCACAATCTCCTTCTCCGCCTGTGGAGCACGGGGGGTGAACAAGGCACGGTAGCCTATAGTGCTGAGGCAGGTGGTCTTTGGGTTATGAGACATCTATAGATTTAAAGTGAGATAGAATTAGAATCAACAATTTTATATAATAGATTAAGGTATGAAAAGCATAAATGTTTTAATAAAATAACAAGAATGAGACAGTAAGCATGAAACCAGAGGAGCAAAGATGCTAAAACGACCATTTCTAACTAGGCTTCCATCCTACAGTCAACACGGCTCCAATACCAATTTGTCACACCCAATTTTAAGGATAAAATTGAATGCACTAAACTCATGTGTGCCCAGGGATCAGTCACACACACAAGTTGACAAATTATAAAAAGTATCATCATAGTGTATCTTACATCACGATTAATAACATAACTTAGTATTACACAACACAGCGGAAGATAAAAAGATAACTCTCTCATAGAACTCCATCACAGGGACAGTCAATTGGTTTACCACAAGCCTAATAGTCCTCTGGAAACTCGTCATACATGTTGTCATCTGTTACCCATCCAGGATTTTTATCCAAATATTGAAAGTAAACAAGCGTAAGTACTTCCCATACTTAACAAGATAACATGGGGGTTATGAAGCTAAAAAAGGATGACACAGGTTTACTGCAGTTAGCACTTTTAGTAAGTCAAGATTTTATTATCAAGTATTATCAAGTTATGCATAAGCCCAATTAAACCCACGTGATCAGATATCAGAATCAATTGCATCATATTATCATCATAGAACATCATAAATGAACAACATTGAGTAACCAATTATTCTGTGAGTTTTTCGGGCCGCTCATGACCGTGAGCACGGCTGTTATAACAGTTTGTAACCCTCTACAGAGGTTGTGCACATTCACCGCGACTCATGATTCCCATATGCCCAGGTTAATTACTTCCATATCACTGCCAAGGTGAGCGGGTAGGTCACACTATGAAGCCATTTCATAGGTTTCTCTAACAAGTTAGGGCCGCTAGATTTCCTCGGCAGCCATATGTAGGAACCCCCCTTTCCTATGGCACATATCCATCCCGGCTATACGCATAGGAACAGAGGCAGCCCTATACCCAACGTGGCAAGCCCCTTTTGCGCCATAAAGGTAACCTCTAACAAGCTAGAAAAGGTCCTATTACTGAGCCAAAGTTAGAGCCATATGACCCTCACGGTTGCACTATCAATCCCAACTTTTGCCGACAGATAAGTCCTTATGGAGGGCCGAGAGCAACATGATCGAAAGTCATTTGCTCCTTCACCTTATGGACCAGTTGTTATAAAGCATGTTTTACCTTTAGTTCCATAGAACCATTAACCATTGTATAGACCATGTTTAGTTAGAGCACTAGCAATCTACCCATATGCAATTAACCCATAGGAGTCAAGGAAACATGTCATCCAATAACTAGGATGTCCTTATGGCTATCAAATTTAGACACATACACATGAGTGAATGATTAAAGTGAATAGGACATCAAGGTAGGCCCATGCTATACTTGCCTTGGTTAGCAAACTCTTGCTGATCCTACTGGTCGTCAAAGTACTCCTGGTCACCAACGTTCTCCTCACTGTCTGAACACGACCAACATAGCAACATACAATATTCAAGGAACATTCATGCAAAGCAAACAATACTACAGTTAGAACAGTATACCAACAGTTTAGAAAACAAATTAAAATGTTTATGAAAAGAATCTATGTCTTGCTACGATCACGGCAACGCGAAGTTCACGAAAAACGAAGCTAAAACGCGAAAGTTATGATTTAAACGGGATTTCCTATAGCAATTTATTTAACTAAATCTAATCTCAAAATTTAAAAGTTGCAAACATGATTAACAGTGGTACTAACACGTAGATTATGAAATTACAAAACTAACGCAATTTGAACGGGTCGATTCGGAGCTAAAACGATGATTCTATGAGCAAAACAGTGCAATGGCATTTCTGTAAATACCGAAAACGTAATTTGAACTAAAACAGTGTATTTTCTATTTTCAAAAGGGGAAAGTGTACTATGGAATTGTGCTTTGGACCGTGGGTTAGGACTTAGAAAAACTCAGGGTCTCTTTAGCAATTATGCCAGGGCGAAAGGGTATCGGCCATCGGTGGCCGTTGGATCAAGAACGGACGGCTCGGATTAGATCTGGGGGAGGGAGAGAGAAAGAGTCGGCCAGAATAGTGGCTCCGGTGGCGGTGCTCCATGGCCGGCGGCATGGAGCTCGCTGGAGTGTTCGGTTCAGGGGCTACGGTCCACGGTTCGATGAACTGAGAGCACCGGGAGAGAGAGGGGAAGCAGGCGAACTCGGCCAGGCCGAGAACGGGGCCAAAGGAGAGGGCTGAGGCGGCGGTCGCCATGGCCGGCGATGCGGAGGTCGTCGGCGCACCCAAAAATGGCCATACAAGACACCATTTGCCAAAAGAATTGGTCGGGGAAGGAGAGGAGGGCACGACGAATCTCACCACGGCGATATTCGGAGGCGAACGCGGCTCGGGGACGACGGACCACGCGAAGGGCAGATGGCGGATCCCGGCACAGCAGTTTCAGCATCCTCGTGCACAGGCGAGCGCGGAATTGGAGCGGGGACGAACAGCAGGGAGGGCGGCGGGGGTCACGGCTCGCTTTTGTAGAGGCCGGGCGCGGGGGGGTGCTCCCACGACACGTGACGTAGGCGCGGAGCGGCGGCAGTTGCGCTTGGACCGGCGCTGCCGTTGCCGGAGGAGAGGGATGGCGCTGACGTGCGGGCCCGTGCTGTCAGCGGCAGAGAGAAGGAGGGCGCGACAACGGTTGCCAGCGGTGCTGGGCCGGCGCGCTTGCTGGGCCACGTAGGCCATTGCGGTGCGCAAGGGAGAAAGGCAGCGCGGCTGGGCGTGTGGTTCTGCCCGAGCTGGGCCAAGGAAGCGGCGGTAGTTGCTGGGCCGGCGGTGAAAAAGGGTGGCCAGCAGGCCGAATTGAGGAAGGGAGGAAAAAAAAGAAAGAAATTCCTTTTCTTTTTCCAAACTCATTTTCAAGTTGAATTTGAATTCAATTCAAATTTTAGTTAAAACTAATCATTACAAAAACAAATGTGCAGCAGCATGTATGCATCAACTTGTATCTTTTCCTTATATTTACTTTTAATTTCATAAAAATATTATTTCCTAAATTTGAATACACATATAATTGCATAGATAAATCAAATTTACTTATTTTAAAAGAATGAAAATTTTTGGATGTTACAGTTCATCGAGCGCCACGCAGCCTACATCGTTTCACTCTCACTTCTTTCGGTTCGGGTGAGTTCCCCACCCCCTCCTCTCTCTCCTAGACTTTTTCTTTCGTCGAACCGAGCACCGTAGACCGAAAACCAAAAGCTCCGACGAGCTCTTCCATGATGCCGCCGCCGTTAACCCGCCGCCGGTCCTGTTCCGGCCAGCAACGTTTTTTTCCACCCGCCAGATCCAATCTCAGCCCTCCAATTCTAATCCGGCGGCCCAGGATGAAGGATACCCCTTCGTTTTGGAATTTTGCATAAGAGCCCTTACAATTACTTCAGTCTTAACCCACCGTCCCTAGCGTCTTTTTAGATTATGTTTTCTTTTTTCTGAATGCGTACTTTGGTTCGGTTAGATTGAAAATACGTTTTCAGCTATTTACAGTTTTACCACTAGATTTGTTTTAGCCATAAAATCTCTAATTTGATCCGTTCAAGTTGCGTTAGGTTCGTAATTTCATAATCTACATGTTCATACTACTGTTAAGTAGGTTTTCAACTTTTAAAATTTGAGGTTAGATTTAATCTATTATTTTACTATAGGAAATCTTGTTTAATTCATAACTTTTTTATTTTAGCTCCGATTTTTGTGATCTCCACGTCTGTGTGTTCGTAGCAAGACGTAGATTCATTTTCCAAACTTTTCATCTTAATTTTATGCTGATGGTGTACTGTTCTAATCTATACCTTTGTTTGCTATGCATGATTGCTCATGGATGCTTGTATGTTGCTGTGATTATCGAGTATAGACGGTGAGCAATTCATGAAAGATCAAGGGTACTACTTTGACGAGCAGGATTAGCAGGAGTTCTTTGCTTAAGGCAAGTATAGCATGGGATCATCCTTATTTTCTATTCACTTTAATTCATTAAATTCATGTGCATGTGTCACCTTGATAGGGATTCCCTAGAATTGAACTTTTACCTTATCACCTATAGGTTATGCATTGGGTAGCTTTGCTAGTGCTCAATTAAACCATGATCTTATAACTTGACTAATGGTATATGCAATAAACATTAAAATATGACTTTTTAGCAAATTGGAAATAGGGGGTTGGAGTATTTAGCTACTTTCTAAATGCTTCATATTCCTCTCCCTAAGGACTTATCTATAAGTGATCATCCGGGACTTACAGTACAGCTGTGAGGGCTACATGACTCTGGCTTTAGCTCAGTATGAAGACCTTTTCTAGCTTGCTAGTGGTTACCTTTATTGACGTAAGAATGGCTTACCGAATCAGGTATAGGACAACCTCTACTCTTATGTGTATAGACGCGATGGATTTATGCCATTCGACAGGGGTTCATATATCTGTTTGCCGAGTGAATCTAATTGACCTAACTTGTTAGACGAATCTTTGAAAGGTTTCATAGTGACCCCTACCTGCTCATCTTGTAAGTGTTTTGGGAGTAATTAACTCGGGCATATGGGTATCACGACACGCAGTGAAAGTGTACAACCTCTGTAGAGTGTAAAACTGGTATATCAACCGTGCTCATGGTCGTGATCGGCCTTGGAAAATTTACGGAATAGATGAACACTAAGAATTATTTGTTTATGCTATTCATTATTCATGTTTACATTGATCATGTGTTTTACATTGGGAAATTGAAACAACTTGTTGCTACTCTTAAGCTAAAATTGTGACAACTAAAAGCTGAATGCTGTAAACCTGTGTAAAGCCTTTTGAGCCTCATGAACCCCATGTTACACTTGTTGAGCACGACATGTACTTACGCTTGTTTATTTTCATTATTTGGATAAAAATCCCGGATGGGTAACAGATGGCTATGAGTATGATGATTTTCCTGATGACTTCTAGACTTATGGTCAACCAGTCGACGTCCCTGTGAAATAGAGCTTCCATGAGAGATCTTTTTGTTGTACTTCCGCTATATCTATATGAAGACTTTGTCTTAATATTCGTGATGTAATAAACACTTGTGATGATATTTATAATTTATCAGCTTATGGGTGTGACTGATCTCTAGGCGCATATAAGATTTTGCATCCTATTTTATCCTTAGAATTGGGTGTGACACGGCGTGGGCTCGGTGATGCGGTCGACGGACTCCTGCGACCGTACAACGTTGATTCATGGGCGAAAGAGAGCAAACGAGCGATAAAGGAGGGCAAGGATGGCTTCACAAGCCCGACGCGAAGCTCGGCAGCGGACTTATGCCAACGGAGAAGGTGCAGCCAAAGGCTTCGACGGTTGCGGGTCGAGCTCCGACTCATCAGTGAGATCCAAACGGGGAACGACGAGCACAGCTAGGGCTCGGAGGCGGCGTGAGATGGGAAAAACGAGGGCGGTGAGGTCTCCAGGCTCTTTATAGAGGTACTAGGCACACAGATTCGATCGAATCGTGGTGTTTGGGGCTCGGGCACGGGACTTGCCTTGAGCAGAGTCCGGCTCGGTCCGACCTAAGGAAGAAGGGGGCGCTGACGCACGGGCCGGACCTGGCAGAGAGATAGTGAGGGTAGGAAGGTAGAGTGCGCGGGCCTCCTCAGCTGGGCCGCGGGGTGGGAATGGGCCTGCGAAGGAAGGAGGGAGAGGGATGCGATGGATTGGGCCAACATGCCGAAAGCTGAGAGAAGGAGGGAGGGAAAAAGAATTTTCTTTTTCTTTTCTGAATTCTGAATTTTCCATAGCTATTTTCAAAAGGATTTAAATTTAGTTTGAGTTTCAGTTTAAAACCAAGCAATACAGAAACACTAATGCTCCAGCATGAATGCAACAATATGTATCTAGCCTTATGATGCATTTTACTTTAGTAAAAATTATTATTTCCCTATATTTATATACACACATAAAAGCATAATTAAATCAATTTCATCTACTTTAAAAGAATGAAATTTTCAAGGGTGTTACAGTTGATCTTTGGCAGACAGCTTTGTTTGATCATGGCAGAAGTCTGTGCCAAATTTCACGCTGATTGGATTTGATTTGGACAAGTTTTGGTTGTTCCCTATTTTCCACGGGCGGATAGCTTTGTTTGATTTGGACAGGAAAACTGGCCAAGCCAGTTCCTAAAACCGGCCAAGCTGTTTTCCCAGGACAATTTCACAGGGAGCCACAGGAAAACCTGGCCAGACCGGTTTTGCTGCTGAAGGTTGCGTCCTCGCTGTGTTTTCTGTTTCCCCTCTGCGTGTTCTGCTGTTCTTGCTTTTGTGCAGTTTCTCCGCTGTCTGTGACATCTGATTACCTGTTGGCATGTGTGATTTTCATTTTGGCTCCCATTCACCCCTCTCCTGCTCGGTCTTTCACTTTAAATAAAAAAACTCCAAGAACCTAGATGATAGAACCAATATATATATAGACCATAAACCTCAAAGACCCGTTAGAAAAGGCTGCTAAAAATTTACCTGGGTGGATGGTCGGGTGCTTGCATTTTTCATATCACCAGATCATTCGCCTAAGTCTGATCGCAAAAAAAAAAAAAGGATCATTCGCCTAAGTACTAGCCGCTGATCCTTCCTGATGTCATTCGTGCGGTGTTACTGTTGCTGACCACTGGACCGTCCGATGAGCATTGCTGCTTGGTGATCAAGCCTCTGGTCGTTACCGGATCGTCCGCTGTTATGTTCCTATTCGTAGTCGAATCTCCCCGGTTGCAAATATTCTCTAAGAATCTTCAGCTTCGGTTTACTGTCTGTCCAGTCACCATCATCCGGTGGTTCTCTTTACATCCGTTGGACTGTCTAGTGAATAGTTTTGTGCATCACAAGATGAATCACCCCACTAGCAGAGAACGGACCTTTGATCCAAGGGCCAAACTAGGCTCTAGTCCTGAAAAATATTGCGCCCGGGACTAGAGAGACCTTTAGTTCCGGTTGGTGGCTCCAACCAGGACTAAAGGTCCCTGCCCAACGGCTCCTGCGCCATGCCGTTGTGGTAGGGAACCTTTAGTCCTGGTTGGAGCCACCAACCGGGACTAAAGGTCGACATTTACTCCCGGTTGGTGGCTCCAACCGAGAGTAAAGCTCTTGTCCCGGCTAGTGGCGTGGCCCGGGACTAGAAAGTGACCTTTAGTCCCGGTTGGATCCAACCGGGACTAAAGGTCTCCCTATAAATTCTGCTGGCCGTCTTCTTCCTCCCCGAGCCCGCCCGAGAGCTTCAGTTCAAATTTAAGCAGTGTTCTTGCTCTTTTTCCGTCCATTCTTCAATTCCTCCATCGATTTCTTCGATTCATCCGTCGTTTCTTCTGTTCTAAAGGTTACCAACTTCATACTCTCATGTTTCACCATTGTCTTATCTCATTTTGTTCACTATATATATATATATATATGGTTTTTTATTGTGGTTTTTTTCATTTGTAAGCAATTTGAGCTCAAAATCACTTCAAGCTTGCATATTTACATGAAGGAAGGTTAAAGTTGCTATTAAAAACTAGTATTCACCATTCATTTGTAGCATGCATAGCACACTTCATTGTTTAGAGATATAGAGAATTTTAGAGTTTTTTTTTAATTTTATTTGTTTATAAAATGAGAAATTTATAGTGTATTAAAAATGAGTATAGAGAGTAGATGGCAACTGCTTTCGGGTCCTCGGCCTCTCATGGGTTTCCAAAGCGACTTAGGCCGGGCCTCCCACTCATTGCATACGGCAAGTGTTGTGATGAGACGAAGATTGTGATGGAGTACCGAGTGAAGAAGGAGGGTCCCAACAAGGGTCATATTTTCTACAAGTGTCCGGATCGCAATGTGAGTTATTTTATCGTATTTAATGACTATGGTTAGTTTATACCTATTTTCATGATGGTTGTGATTAAAGATCTAATTTTTTGTTTTAATTTCAGTGGGATGGCACTGGATGTTCAGGCTTCTACTGGGAGGAAGAGTATGTTGAACTCGTGCAAAAATATCTTGCACAACAGGCAGATATGACGGCTAATGAGGCAGTGATCCAGCCGAAGAAGCCCAAAGATGTTGAATAAACGAAGGATCTGTCTATTTTAGTTGGGATTGGTCGCGACATCCTTGTGCTGCTGAAGTGCATTTTAACTTTAGTGTTTTTAGTTGTAGTTGGGATTGTCTACATTGTAGCGAGGCTTTCTTAAATTTATAGCTTTTGTGGTGGTATGCATATTGTATAATTAACTAATTATGTTCTAGGTTTTAATACGGTATTTATGTCATGTAATACAGATGAGTCGGTATTGGATGTACAATGCTGATCGTTGGTCCCAAGAGTTCATGGACGGCGTGCATTCTTTGTTACGTGCGACCGAAGCAAACAAACGCGATGGTTTCATGTGCTGCCCATGTGTCGTATGTAAGAATACGATGGAATATGCTAACTTAAAGACTCTTCATTCACACTTGTTCAAGTCGGGCTTCATGCCAAACTATATTTGTTGGACGAAGCACGGAGAAACCGGAGTTGTAATGGAAGAAGGTGAAGAAGAACAATGGGGCGATGATGACATTTTTGCTGAATATGGTGCCTTCAATGATACTGCAATGGGGGAAGCTGAAGAAGAGGTGGGGGCAAAAGAGAAGCCCGCTGAAGAAGAGGTGGGGGCAGAGGAGAAGCCCGCTGAAGAAGAGGTAGGGGCAGAGGAGGAGCCCGCTGACGATCTTGGTCAGGCCATTCATGACGCACAAAGAGAATGCGAAAGTGAAAAGGAGAAGATCAAGTTCGACCGCATGCTAGAGGATCGCAAGAAATTGCTATACCCAACTTGTGATGCGGGGCAGAAAAAGTTAGGTACCACATTGGAATTGCTGCAATAGAAGGCAAAGAATGGTGTATCTGACAAGGGATTCGCGGAGTTACTAAAAATCCAAAAGAAGATGCTTCCGAAGGATAACGATTTGCCCAGCACTACGTACGAAGCAAAATAGGTAGTCTGCCCTTTAGAATTAGAAATATAGAAGATACATGCATGTCCTAATGACTGCATCCTCTACCGTGGCACGGAGTACGAGAAGTTGGATGCATGCCCTATATGTCACACGTCGCGGTATAAGATCAGGTGAGATGACCCTGGTGATGTTGAGGGCGAACGTCCCAAGAAGAAAATCCCTGCCAAGGTTATGTGGTATGCTCCTATAATACCATGCTTGAAACGTCTTTTTAGAAACAGAGACCATGCAAAGTTGTTGCGATGGCACAAAGAAGATCGTAAGGTAGACAATATGTTGAGACACCCTGCTGATGGGTCCCAGTGGAGAGCAATCGATAGAGAATTCCCCGAGTTTGCAAGTGATGCAAGAAACTTAAGGTTTGCTTTAAGTACGGATGGTATGAATCCTTTCGGGGAGCAGAGCAGTAGTCACAACACTTGGCCTATTACTCTATGTATCTACAACCTTCCTCCCTGGTTATGCATGAAGCGTAAGTTTATTATGATGCCGGTGCTCATCCAAGGCCCAAAGCAACCTGGCAACAACATCGATGTGTACCTGAGGCCACTAGTTGAAGAACTTCTACTTTTGTGGAACAAGCCAGGTGTACGCGTGTGGGATGAGCACAAGCAGGAGCACTTTGACCTGCGAGCATTGTTGTTCATAACAATCAATGATTGGCCAGCTCTAAGTAATCTTTTAGGACAATCAAACAAGGGATATAATGCATGCATGCACTGTTTTGGTGACATGAAAGGTATATTCTTGAAAAAGTGTCACAAGGTCGTGTACCTTGGGCATCGATGATTTCTTCCTGCAAATCACCCCATAAGAAAGAAATGTAAGCATTCTAAAGGTAAGGCAGACCACTAGACCAAGCCTCGCAACCGAACTGGTGAGGACGTCCTCGATATGGTCAATGATGTGAAAGTAATATTTGGAAAGGGACCTGGCAGCCAACCTGTTTTGAAGGACGCCAACGGTCATGCACCCATGTGGAAAAAGAAGTCCATATTTTGGGAGCTACCCTATTGTCAAGTCCTAGAGGTCCACAGCGTGATCGACGTGATGCACCTGATGAAGAATCTTTGTGTGAACCTACTAGGCTTCATGGGCGTGTATGGGAAGCCTAAGGACACAATTGAAGCACGACAGGACCTGCGGTGTTTGAAAGAACGAGACAACCTGCATCCAGAGAAGATAGATGATGGACGCCAGTACTTAAGTCCTGCCAGCTACACTCTTAGCAAAGAAGAGAAGGACAACTTGTTTGAATGCCTAGATAGCATTAAGGTACCGTCTGGATTCTCCTCGAATATAAAGGGTATAATAAATGTGCCAGAGAAGAAATTTAGACACTTAAAGTCCCATGACTGCCACATGCTCATGACTCAATTGCTTCTAGTTGCATTAAGAGGAATTCTACTGCCAAATGTACGTCTAGCCACCGTGAAGCTATGTGCATTCCTCAATGCAATTTCTTAGAAGGCAATCGATCCAACGGATCTAGCGAAACTACAGAATGATGTGGTTCAATGTCTTGTCAGCTTTGAGTTGGTGTTCCCTCCTTCTTTTTTTGATATCATGACACACCTCCTAGTTCATCTGGTCAAGGAGATTACTATTCTCGGTCCTGTGCTCTTACACAACATGTTTCCCTTTGAGAGGTTTATGGGAATCCTGAAGAAATATGTTCACAACCGTGCTCGGCCAGAAGGAAGCATCGCCAACGGCTATGGAATAGAGGAGGTCATTGAGTTCTGTGTTGACTTCATTCCCGATATTAACCCGATTGGTGTTCCTAAATCGCGACATGAGGGGAGACTAAGTGGAAATGGGACACTAGGAAAGAAAACATATATTGATAAGGGTGATGATTATTTCAATAAAGCACACTACACAGTTCTACAGAACTCCTCCTTGGTAGATCCGTATATCGAGACACACAAGAACCTCCTCCGATCTGAGTTCTCAGGGAAGTCTGAAGCATGGATTACGCGTCAACACATGGAAACTTTCAGCGACTGGTTGCAAAAAGAATGTCAGGGGCGATGAGAGTATTGATGAGGAGTTGTATTTGTTGGCTAGGCAACCATCGTGGCATATCCTCACATACAAAGGATACGAGATAAATGGGAATATATTTTACACAGTAGCACAAGATAAAAGGAGCACCAACCAGAACAGTGGTGTCCGCATAGATGCCACCGACCCTAGTGGGAACAAGCAAACATACTATGGCCACATAGAGGAGATATGGGAACTAGACTATGCATCTCATTTTAAGGTACCTTTGTTCAAGTGCCAGTGGGTAAAGATGACTGGAGGTGGCGTAGCAGTCGACAACCAGTATGGAATGACAACAGTGGACCTCAACAATATTGGGTATAAAGGCGAACCGTTTGTCCTTGCGAAAGATGTGACTCAGGTGTTCTAGGTCAAGGACATGTCTACAAAACCGAAGAGAGGGAAAAACGACAACCACCCAATCAATGATGAGCCAAAGCGTCATATAGTTCTTTCAGGAAAAAGAAACATCGTCGGAATTGAAGACAAGTCAAACATGTCAGAAGATTATGAAAAGGATGACCGAATTTCACCCTTCACAGTGAACAAAGACCGTAGCATCCAGCTAAATGATGAGGACACTCCATGGTTACGGCGCGATCATAACCAAGGGACATATGTCAAGAAGAAGTTCATTACTGCGCCCGCTTGATATATATATTGATGTTCAATAGTGTGTATTAGAGATATTATGTAATAATTATGAATTTATGTTTGATGTTGAATTATGTCACGTTGTAATGATGTGAAAACAAATTTATGTTTGATGTTGGAATTATGCCACGTTGAAATGATGTGAAAACAAATTTATGTTTGATGGTGGGATTATGTCACGTTCAACTGATGTGAAAACAAATTTTCAGTCGAAACACAAGAGTTTTCTGAATTTAATTAAACACTATATTTTTGCATTATCAAAATAGTAATTTAAACACTATATTGTGTTTTAAAACTTGTTAAAAAAATTAAAACTTTAGGTCACATAATTTTCCTGTGTGCAATAAAGCATAATAGAATCTATATTTTTTAAAAATATTTTTATGTCTTTTATTTAATTTTCTGTGCAATTAACTATCCTTTTATCATTTGTGTAAAAAGAAATATATTAAAATCCAAATGAATTGGCGGGCAGCGAAACTACAGTTCGGCTCACCAGCCAGGACTAAGGTTACCTTTAGTCCCAGGCGCCACCACCCGGGCGTTAATAGGGCCCGGGACTAAAGGGCCTTTAGTCCCGGCTGGTGGTGGCGTCTGGGACTAAAGGTCCTCTCCCTTATATAGCCTCTGCGCCCGCCCCGGCCCCTCTTCTTCCTCCTCCCCACTGTCGAGCCAAGACCTAACAGACCCGCCGCCGCTCGTCCGATCCGCCATCGGCGCCGCACCTCACGAGTGCCCGCACGCACACCGGCGCCCCACCGCCCCGATGTCGCACGCCCCGACTAAGCACGCTCGCGGACGCGCCGCGCCCCGACCACCCCCGGCCCATCCCCGCTCCACCATGCCCAACCCCACTCTGCCATGGCCGTCCCGGGCCCGCTCCGCCGCATTCGTCCCTGTCGCCGGACTGGTGCCCTACCCCCTGAACCACCGGATTGGAGGAGAGGAGGAGCAGGGCAGTAGAGGAGAGATGGGAGGTGGAGGAGAGAAGGGAGAAGGAAGAAGGAGAAAGGAGGAGAAGGATAAGGGAGAAGGAAGAAGGAGAAGGGAGGAGGAGGAGCCTCGGCCGCCGGCCACGCCCCTCGCCGCCTCGTCATCACCGCCTCCGGACGCCCATCACCGCCGACCCCTACTACGTCGATCGTCACCGCCGACCCTTACGTACATCGATATGTGTTTGTATGTGATATATGTAGAGGAACGCCTCGTTGTGTTGTATGCGGAGCAACGCCGTCATTGTGTTGTGTGTGGAGCAACGCCGCTTTGTTGTGTTGTATGCGGAGCAACGCCACCCCTCGTTGTGTTGTATGCGGAGCAACACCGCCTCGTTGTGCTGTATGCGGAGCAACGCCGCCCCGTTGTTGTATATGCGGAGCAACGCCGCCCCGTTGTTGTATATGCATCAACTTGTATGCAGCAGCATGTATGCATCAACTTGTATCTTTTCCTTATATTTACTTTTAATTTCATAAAAATATTATTTCCTAAATTTGAATGCACATATAATTGCATAGATAAATCAAATTTACTTATTTTAAAAGAATGAAAAATTTTGGATGTTACAATTCTACCCCCCTTAAGATGAATCTCGTCCTCGAGATTTGGATGATTGCTTACTCAAAGAGTTGGGGATAAGACTTTCGCAACTCCTCTTCTCTTTCCCAAGTAGCCTCATCCTCTATATACCGATTCCACTGTACCTTGCACATTTTTATAACTCAGCTCCTTGTAACTCTTTCTGCCATCTGTAAGATCTTTATCGGATACTC
The DNA here is from genome assembly GCF_019320115.1 of Miscanthus floridulus. Classification (NCBI taxonomy): domain Eukaryota; kingdom Viridiplantae; phylum Streptophyta; class Magnoliopsida; order Poales; family Poaceae; genus Miscanthus; species Miscanthus floridulus. The sequence goes on from NC_089594.1 coordinate 28,572,258, forward strand.
TTCATATGTGAGATCTTCCTTAACATCAAGTTCTTCTAAAGGAATATGCTTTTCTGGTACTCGCAAACATTTTTTTAATTGAGAAACATGAAACACATCATGCACACCTGACAAACTCTCAGGCAGTTCCAACTAATAGGCTACTTCTCCACGTCTCTCTAGGATCTTGAAAGGTCCAATATACCTCGGTGCCAACTTTCCTTTCATATTGAATCTTTTCACACTTCTCATTGGTGACACCTTCAGGTACACATAATCTCTAACTTCAAAAGTCAACTCTCTTCTACGAGTATCACCATAACTCTTCTGTCGGGACTGAGACACTCTCAAGTTGTCTCTAATCATTCTCACTTGTTCTTCTGCATCTCTAAGGACATCGGGTCCAAACACTTGAGTTTTACCAGTCTGATTCCAAAACAAAGGTGTTCTACATTTACGCCCATACAGCGCCTCAAAAGGTGCCATCTTGAGAGTCTTCTGGTAACTGTTGTTGTACGAGAACTCAGCATATGGTAAACTCTTGTCCCAACTAGTGTCATACTGCAGTGCACAAGCTCTCAACATATCTTCCAAAATCTGGTTGATCCTTTTAGTCTGTCCATCAGTTTGTGGGTGGTAAGCAGAACTGAAATTCAACTTTGTCTCCAAAGATCTATGTACTTTCTGCCAGAATTGCGATGCAAACTGAGTGCCTCTATCCGACACAATTTTCTTGGGAACACCATGTAAGCACACTATTCTTTCCATGTACAACTCTGCTAGCCTTGCACCTGTATAGGTAGTCTTGACTGGTAAAAAGTGAGCAACCTTGGTGAGTCGATCCACTATTACCCATATTGAATCATAACCTCTTTGAGTGCGGGGCAAACCTACGATAAAATCCATACCAACTTCTTCCCATTTCCATTCAGGAATCTTCATTAGTTGTAGCAACCCTGCAGGTCTTTGATGCTTAGCTTTCACTCTTTGACAAGTGTCACACAAAGCCACATACTCTACCACATCTCTCTTCAAACCATACCACTAATACTTCTCCTTGAGATCCAAATACATCTTGGTACTTCTAGGATGTATGAAAAAGGCATATTCATGTGCCTCTTGCAGAATTGCATCATGGGTAGCCTTCACTTTAGGTACACATATCCTTTTCCCGAACCAAAGAGTACCATTCTCATCCATCCTGAATCCTGGTGCCTTTTCAAGCACTACATTCTCCGCTATCTCTTTTAGTTTTTCATCCTCCAATTGACCTTTGCGTATCTCTTGCTCCAATGTAGGCTCTATCACCAATTCCATTGCATTAGTGACAAAACTCAAGTTGAGATGCTCCATTTCAACACACAACTCTGCTGGCATCAATGTCATCCCAAGTCTATTGGCATAACTTTTCCTGCTAAGTGCATCAGCTACAACATTTGCTTTTCCTAGATGATAATGCACACCCAAATCATAGTCTTTGATCAATTCTAACCAATGACGTTGTCTCATATTTAGATCTGATTGGGTAAAGATATACTTCAAACTCTTGTGATCTATATAGATATCACTCTTATGCCCAATTAGATAATGTCTCCAGATTTTTAAAGCGTGAACCAAAGCTACCAATTCCAAGTCATGAGTAGGGTAATTCAACTCATGCTTCCTCAATTGTCTAGATGCATATGCCACTACTCTTCCTTCTTGCATAAGCACACATCCAAGGCCCACACATGATGCATCACAATATATAGAGAAGTTCTTGCTTAAATCTGGCAAAATCAACACTTGACCTATAGTTAATCTTTTCTTTAGCTCATCAAAGTTTGCCTGGCATTTATCAGACCATACATATTAGCATTCTTTTCCAACAGTGCTGTCATAGGCTTAGCAAGCTTAGAAAAACCTTCAATGAACCTCCTGTAATATCCAGCCAATCCCAAAAAGCTATGAATCTCACTTACATTGATTGGTGGCTTCCAATTCAACACATCTTGTACTTTGCCTGGATCCACTGCTATTCCACCATTGGAGACAACATGACCCAGAAAAGAGACCTCCTTCAACCAAAACTCACACTTGCTCCGCTTAGCGTACAACTTATGTTCTCTAAGCTTTTGCAAGACCAACCTTATATGTTCAGCATGTTCTTCTTCGGTCTTGGAGAATATCAGTATGTCATCAATGAATACCACCACAAATTTATCAAGAAACTCCATGAACACCTTATTCATCAGATACATAAAGTATGCAGGTGCATTGGTCAATCCAAAAGACATAACGGTATACTCATACAAGCCATACCGTGTAGTGAATGCTATTTTGGGTATGTCTGAGTTTCGAATCTTTAGTTGATGGTAACCTGAGCAGAGATCAATCTTGGAGAACACATAGGCTCCTCTCAACTAATCAAACAAATCATCAATCCTAGGCAAAGGGTATTTATTCTTGATTGTAACCTCATTAAGTGAACGGTAATCCACACACATCCGTTGACTACCATCCTTCTTATCCACAAAGATCATAGGTGACCCCCATGGGGAAGAACTGGGCGTATGAAACCTTTTTCTTGCAACTCTTTTAGTTGTTTCTTAAGCTCTTCTAATTCATTAACCCCAATTCTATATGGACGTTTAGCTATAGGTGCAGTTCTAGGTAATAATTCAATAATGAATTCAATGTCTCGGTCAGGTGGCATACTTGGAAAGTCATCGGGGAAGACATCCGGGAACTCCTCCACAACACGATCTTGTTCATTGGCATCACCATCCAACTGATTCACAGTGGCGGTTGACTGAGCTTGCACTACCACTTCTACATAGATTCTATCTCCATTGGGTGATGTCACAACAATAGATTTCTCCTGACACTGAATCACTGCCCGGTGTTATTTCATCCAATCCATTCCTAGAATAAGATCAATTCCCGTTGTTCTCAACACAATAGGTTTCACTTGAAGTCTACCCCCCTTAAGGAAATGCTAGTTGAGGGACTCTAATAAGAAGTGGGCATACTACCTCCCGGTGAATTTACTAGTATGGGGTTTTTCATGGCACATAAAGGTATGCTATGCATTCTAACAAAAGCTTGGGAAATAAAAGAATGCGAAGCACCAGAATCAAAAAGTACTATAGCAGAGATAGAGTTGACATTGAACGTACCCAACATGACCTCAGGCGTCTCCTAAGCTGCATTAGATGACACATAGTTCACCTTCGCAGTGTGAGGTGGTCGGGCATTGAACTTCTGATTGCCATTCTAGTTCTGAGGAGCTTGCTGGTTCTGCTTCTTTGGACACTGATGAGCATAGTGACCTACTTCTCCACAACGGTAGCATGCATTGGGGTTATTGGGTGCACCACTCTTCATAGGAGCATTGTTGGGCATTCCCTGGCGTGTTGCCGGATTGCCAGTCTATTGCGGGGGACACTGATTACCAAACTATTGCTGGTACTGAGGGCATTGCTGGAACTGATTACACTGAGGATACTGACCATGGTTTCCCTGGTTAGATTGTCCTTGATTCCTCTACTGTAAACCCTACTAGGGATAGGCACGTGGGCGTGTGTTGCTTCCAGAAGCATGCCCTTGAAGCCTCCTCTTCTTGGCTTCCATCTCTTTGCGCTTATCATTAATCACAATAGCGCGGTTCACTAACGACTGAAAGTTAGGGTAGGTGTTGGACATCAGCTGGAGCTGTAGGCCATCATAAAGTCCCTTAAGGAAACGGCGTAGCTTCTCCTTATCCCCAGCTACATCATTTGGAGCATAGCATGACCGTTGAGCAAAACTTGTCACGATACTCCGCCACAGTCATGGATCCTTGCTTAAGGGATCTGAATTCCTCTTGCTTCAATTCCACCAGTCCATCGGGGATATGATATGACCGGAAGTTGTCCTTGAATTCCTGCCAGGTGATAGCAGGAGCATTGTTGGGGCGTCCATACTAGAAAGAATCCCACCAATCATGAGCTGCTCTCTGGAGTTGACCAGAAGCATACAACACCTTCTCAAGATCATTGCATTGTGCTATGTTAAGTTGCTTCTCCACAACACACAACCAATCATCTGCCTCCAAAGGGTTTGCGGCATGGGTGAACATCGAAGGGTGACCCTTCATAAACTCTCCACACTTATCTCTGACCTGAACAGGCGGTGGTCCTCTTGCAGGTTCGTTATCCAAGCGTTGCATCATGGCTTGCATTAACTGCGCTTGCATTCCCATCAATTGTTCCATAGTCACTGGTGGCGGTGGTGGTGGATTTATGAGAGCATCACGTCCACGACCACGGCCTCTGCCTCTTCCTCCTCGTGCGGCCATCTGCTTTCCAACAAATGCACAAAATTTTAGAGATTTCTAATTTATAGAGAGCTTATAAAGATAAGGAACAATGCTGAAAATTTTCTGGAGAAGATTCAAATATAGCAGTTCAGTAAATCTGTTATAACTCAAGTTTAGAGACCCAACAGAGGTGTACCAAGAACGGTTGGAAAGCTTAGGAGATCAGCTACAACTTTTATTTAGATCACTTTTACAGATTCTGACATACACATGGTCAAAAACATAGCTAAACTGAATCTGTTCTGGGTTCCAGTCTGCGCAGAAACATCAACTTGTGATAGCTAGATCTCACAAACCTGAAATAGATATTGATGGTGATTCCAGAGACATTTGAAAGATACAGAAGTCTAGGTATCTCCACAAAAATTTCAGAATTTTTGGCAGCCCAGATTTCAAGATACAAGATAACAAACACCAGGCTGCTCCAGAAAACAGCACAGCAGAGATAAGATAAAGCAAACTCATCTACATTAAGAACAATCATCTAAACTTAAGGTTCAAACCTAAGGAAGTTGTGGACATGCCCACAAACCTCCAGCAATCAAATAAATTCCAAATCATCCAAGTTCACAATTAAAACATCTAATCATTAAAGTTCACAAGACCAAACAAGACTAGACATGACTCACGAACTAACAACATTGTAATCTTTAAACAAGGAATCTAACACCTATGGGGCGGTGTCAATCATGGTGAACGACCGACGCTCTTCTTGTAGATCGGTGGCAGCCCAAGTTGAGCACGTAGTTCATCAACTTGCTTCTGGAGGCGCCTCTCGGCCCTCTATGATGCACGCAGCTCTCCCTTGACTTCTTCATCCACCCCCTGCATGGCATGGACATGTTGCACTGTTACTTCTAGAGTTGGGTCACTTTTTGGTGGTGCCAGGACCTGCCAGTTACCCTCATGATCATTGCGAGGAAGATACCTAAAATGATCCCCCTTCATGGCCTCAAAACGATGACCATGGTAGTAGATGTAGGCGTCCTGCGCTGCATCTTCCATGCCATCCAATGCATGGGCACGTCTGGCAGTGGCATGGTGGACAGTCTCCACCTCATGGTCCATTCTTTATGTCATTCCAAGCAGTGACAACCAGCTCTACCTTCCAAAAGGTTGCCTCCAAAGGATGCTGGTACTCTGCACAATGATAGCTGATGGAGGCGTGCAGATCAGGGTAGTAGTCATCCAGCACATGAGTAAGGAGGGTGTGGTAGTAGGGCCGTCTCCGAGTGCTAACTTGAAGTAGTACTTGCACTTCCAGCCTATCTCCTCATCCACCACAGGGACAGCTGGGGATGGCACAGGTGTAGGTGAAGTAGCTGATGACTCCTCGGGTGTAGCTACAGGGATAGACAGGTGCAACAGCTAGTAGGAGCAGGTGCAGGTGTCGGGGTAGCCATCTCCTCATCATCAGATGATCACAATCTCCTTCTCCGCCTGTGTGCAGCAGCATGTATGCATCAACTTGTATCTTTTCCTTATATTTACTTTTAATTTCATAAAAATATTATTTCCTAAATTTGAATGCACATATAATTGCATAGATAAATCAAATTTACTTATTTTAAAAGAATGAAAAATTTTGGATGTTACAATTCTACCCCCCTTAAGATGAATCTCGTCCTCGAGATTTGGATGATTGCTTACTCAAAGAGTTGGGGATAAGACTTTCGCAACTCCTCTTCTCTTTCCCAAGTAGCCTCATCCTCTATATACCGATTCCACTGTACCTTGCACATTTTTATAACTCAGCTCCTTGTAACTCTTTCTGCCATCTGTAAGATCTTTATCGGATACTCTTCATATGTGAGATCTTCCTTAACATCAAGTTCTTCTAAAGGAATATGCTTTTCTGGTACTCGCAAACATTTTTTTAATTGAGAAACATGAAACACATCATGCACACCTGACAAACTCTCAGGCAGTTCCAACTAATAGGCTACTTCTCCACGTCTCTCTAGGATCTTGAAAGGTCCAATATACCTCGGTGCCAACTTTCCTTTCATATTGAATCTTTTCACACTTCTCATTGGTGACACCTTCAGGTACACATAATCTCTAACTTCAAAAGTCAACTCTCTTCTACGAGTATCACCATAACTCTTCTGTCGGGACTGAGACACTCTCAAGTTGTCTCTAATCATTCTCACTTGTTCTTCTGCATCTCTAAGGACATCGGGTCCAAACACTTGAGTTTTACCAGTCTGATTCCAAAACAAAGGTGTTCTACATTTACGCCCATACAGCGCCTCAAAAGGTGCCATCTTGAGAGTCTTCTGGTAACTGTTGTTGTACGAGAACTCAGCATATGGTAAACTCTTGTCCCAACTAGTGTCATACTGCAGTGCACAAGCTCTCAACATATCTTCCAAAATCTGGTTGATCCTTTTAGTCTGTCCATCAGTTTGTGGGTGGTAAGCAGAACTGAAATTCAACTTTGTCTCCAAAGATCTATGTACTTTCTGCCAGAATTGCGATGCAAACTGAGTGCCTCTATCCGACACAATTTTCTTGGGAACACCATGTAAGCACACTATTCTTTCCATGTACAACTCTGCTAGCCTTGCACCTGTATAGGTAGTCTTGACTGGTAAAAAGTGAGCAACCTTGGTGAGTCGATCCACTATTACCCATATTGAATCATAACCTCTTTGAGTGCGGGGCAAACCTACGATAAAATCCATACCAACTTCTTCCCATTTCCATTCAGGAATCTTCATTAGTTGTAGCAACCCTGCAGGTCTTTGATGCTTAGCTTTCACTCTTTGACAAGTGTCACACAAAGCCACATACTCTACCACATCTCTCTTCAAACCATACCACTAATACTTCTCCTTGAGATCCAAATACATCTTGGTACTTCTAGGATGTATGAAAAAGGCATATTCATGTGCCTCTTGCAGAATTGCATCATGGGTAGCCTTCACTTTAGGTACACATATCCTTTTCCCGAACCAAAGAGTACCATTCTCATCCATCCTGAATCCTGGTGCCTTTTCAAGCACTACATTCTCCGCTATCTCTTTTAGTTTTTCATCCTCCAATTGACCTTTGCGTATCTCTTGCTCCAATGTAGGCTCTATCACCAATTCCATTGCATTAGTGACAAAACTCAAGTTGAGATGCTCCATTTCAACACACAACTCTGCTGGCATCAATGTCATCCCAAGTCTATTGGCATAACTTTTCCTGCTAAGTGCATCAGCTACAACATTTGCTTTTCCTAGATGATAATGCACACCCAAATCATAGTCTTTGATCAATTCTAACCAATGACGTTGTCTCATATTTAGATCTGATTGGGTAAAGATATACTTCAAACTCTTGTGATCTATATAGATATCACTCTTATGCCCAATTAGATAATGTCTCCAGATTTTTAAAGCGTGAACCAAAGCTACCAATTCCAAGTCATGAGTAGGGTAATTCAACTCATGCTTCCTCAATTGTCTAGATGCATATGCCACTACTCTTCCTTCTTGCATAAGCACACATCCAAGGCCCACACATGATGCATCACAATATATAGAGAAGTTCTTGCTTAAATCTGGCAAAATCAACACTTGACCTATAGTTAATCTTTTCTTTAGCTCATCAAAGTTTGCCTGGCATTTATCAGACCATACATATTTAGCATTCTTTTCCAACAGTGCTGTCATAGGCTTAGCAAGCTTAGAAAAACCTTCAATGAACCTCCTGTAATATCCAGCCAATCCCAAAAAGCTATGAATCTCACTTACATTGATTGGTGGCTTCCAATTCAACACATCTTGTACTTTGCCTGGATCCACTGCTATTCCACCATTGGAGACAACATGACCCAGAAAAGAGACCTCCTTCAACCAAAACTCACACTTGCTCCGCTTAGCGTACAACTTATGTTCTCTAAGCTTTTGCAAGACCAACCTTATATGTTCAGCATGTTCTTCTTCGGTCTTGGAGAATATCAGTATGTCATCAATGAATACCACCACAAATTTATCAAGAAACTCCATGAACACCTTATTCATCAGATACATAAAGTATGCAGGTGCATTGGTCAATCCAAAAGACATAACGGTATACTCATACAAGCCATACCGTGTAGTGAATGCTATTTTGGGTATGTCTGAGTTTCGAATCTTTAGTTGATGGTAACCTGAGCAGAGATCAATCTTGGAGAACACATAGGCTCCTCTCAACTAATCAAACAAATCATCAATCCTAGGCAAAGGGTATTTATTCTTGATTGTAACCTCATTAAGTGAACGGTAATCCACACACATCCGTTGACTACCATCCTTCTTATCCACAAAGATCATAGGTGACCCCCATGGGGAAGAACTGGGCGTATGAAACCTTTTTCTTGCAACTCTTTTAGTTGTTTCTTAAGCTCTTCTAATTCATTAACCCCAATTCTATATGGACGTTTAGCTATAGGTGCAGTTCTAGGTAATAATTCAATAATGAATTCAATGTCTCGGTCAGGTGGCATACTTGGAAAGTCATCGGGGAAGACATCCGGGAACTCCTCCACAACACGATCTTGTTCATTGGCATCACCATCCAACTGATTCACAGTGGCGGTTGACTGAGCTTGCACTACCACTTCTACATAGATTCTATCTCCATTGGGTGATGTCACAACAATAGATTTCTCCTGACACTGAATCACTGCCCGGTGTTATTTCATCCAATCCATTCCTAGAATAAGATCAATTCCCGTTGTTCTCAACACAATAGGTTTCACTTTGAAGTCTACCCCCCTTAAGGAAATGCTAGTTGAGGGACTCTAATAAGAAGTGGGCATACTACCTCCCGGTGAATTTACTAGTATGGGGTTTTTCATGGCACATAAAGGTATGCTATGCATTCTAACAAAAGCTTGGGAAATAAAAGAATGCGAAGCACCAGAATCAAAAAGTACTATAGCAGAGATAGAGTTGACATTGAACGTACCCAACATGACCTCAGGCGTCTCCTAAGCTGCATTAGATGACACATAGTTCACCTTCGCAGTGTGAGGTGGTCGGGCATTGAACTTCTGATTGCCATTCTAGTTCTGAGGAGCTTGCTGGTTCTGCTTCTTTGGACACTGATGAGCATAGTGACCTACTTCTCCACAACGGTAGCATGCATTGGGGTTATTGGGTGCACCACTCTTCATAGGAGCATTGTTGGGCATTCCCTGGCGTGTTGCCGGATTGCCAGTCTATTGCGGGGGACACTGATTACCAAACTATTGCTGGTACTGAGGGCATTGCTGGAACTGATTACACTGAGGATACTGACCATGGTTTCCCTGGTTAGATTGTCCTTGATTCCTCTACTGTAAACCCTACTAGGGATAGGCACGTGGGCGTGTGTTGCTTCCAGAAGCATGCCCTTGAAGCCTCCTCTTCTTGGCTTCCATCTCTTTGCGCTTATCATTAATCACAATAGCGCGGTTCACTAACGACTGAAAGTTAGGGTAGGTGTTGGACATCAGCTGGAGCTGTAGGCCATCATAAAGTCCCTTAAGGAAACGGCGTAGCTTCTCCTTATCCCCAGCTACATCATTTGGAGCATAGCATGACCGTTGAGCAAACTTGTCACGATACTCCGCCACAGTCATGGATCCTTGCTTAAGGGATCTGAATTCCTCTTGCTTCAATTCCACCAGTCCATCGGGGATATGATATGACCGGAAGTTGTCCTTGAATTCCTGCCAGGTGATAGCAGGAGCATTGTTGGGGCGTCCATACTAGAAAGAATCCCACCAATCATGAGCTGCTCTCTGGAGTTGACCAGAAGCATACAACACCTTCTCAAGATCATTGCATTGTGCTATGTTAAGTTGCTTCTCCACAACACACAACCAATCATCTGCCTCCAAAGGGTTTGCGGCATGGGTGAACATCGAAGGGTGACCCTTCATAAACTCTCCACACTTATCTCTGACCTGAACAGGCGGTGGTCCTCTTGCAGGTTCGTTATCCAAGCGTTGCATCATGGCTTGCATTAACTGCGCTTGCATTCCCATCAATTGTTCCATAGTCACTGGTGGCGGTGGTGGTGGATTTATGAGAGCATCACGTCCACGACCACGGCCTCTGCCTCTTCCTCCTCTTGCGGCCATCTGCTTTCCAACAAATGCACAAAATTTTAGAGATTTCTAATTTATAGAGAGCTTATAAAGATAAGGAACAATGCTGAAAATTTTCTGGAGAAGATTCAAATATAGCAGTTCAGTAAATCTGTTATAACTCAAGTTTTAGAGACCCAACAGAGGTGTACCAAGAACGGTTGGAAAGCTTAGGAGATCAGCTACAACTTTTATTTAGATCACTTTTACAGATTCTGACATACACATGGTCAAAAACATAGCTAAACTGAATCTGTTCTGGGTTCCAGTCTGCGCAGAAACATCAACTTGTGATAGCTAGATCTCACAAACCTGAATAGATATTGATGTGATTCCAGAGACATTTGAAAGATACAGAAGTCTAGGTATCTCCACAAAAATTTCAGAATTTTTGGCAGCCCAGATTTCAAGATACAAGATAACAAACACAGGCTGCTCCAGAAAACAGCACAGCAGAGATAAGATAAAGCAAACTCATCTACATTAAGAACATCATCTAAACTTAAGGTTCAAACCTAAGGAAGTTGTGGACATGCCCACAAACCTCCAGCAATCAAATAAATTCCAAATCATCCAAGTTCACAATTAAAACATCTAATCATTAAAGTTCACAAGACCAAACAAGACTAGACATGACTCACGAACTAACAACATTGTAATCTTTAAACAAGGAATCTAACACCTATGGGGCGGTGTCAATCATGGTGAACGACCGACGCTTCTTCTTGTAGATCGGTGGCAGCCCAAGTTGAGCACGTAGTTCATCAACTTGCTTCTGGAGGCGCCTCTCGGCCCTCTATGATGCACGCAGCTCTCCCTTGACTTCTTCATCCACCCCCTGCATGGCATGGACATGTTGCACTGTTACTTCTAGAGTTGGGTCACTTTTTGGTGGTGCCAGGACCTGCCAGTTACCCTCATGATCATTGCGAGGAAGATACCTAAAATGATCCCCCTTCATGGCCTCAAAACGATGACCATGGTAGTAGATGTAGGCGTCCTGCGCTGCATCTTCCATGCCATCCAATGCATGGGCACGTCTGGCAGTGGCATGGTGGACAGTCTCCACCTCATGTCCATTCTTTATGTCATTCCAAGCAGTGACAACCAGCTCTACCTTCCAAAAGGTTGCCTCCAAAGGATGCTGGTACTCTGCACAATGATAGCTGATGGAGGCGTGCAGATCAGGGTAGTAGTCATCCAGCACATGAGTAAGGAGGGTGTGGTAGTAGGCCGTCTCCGAGGCTAACTTGAAGTAGTACTTGCACTTCCAGCCTATCTCCTCATCCACCACAGGGACAGCTGGGGATGGCACAGGTGTAGGTGAAGTAGCTGATGACTCCTCGGGTGTAGCTACAGCGGGATAGACAGGTGCAACAGCTAGAGTAGGAGCAGGTGCAGGTGTCGGGGTAGCCATCTCCTCATCATCAGAGATGATCACAATCTCCTTCTCCGCCTATGGAGCACGGGGGGTGAACAAGGCACGGTAGCCTATAGTGCTGAGGCAGGTGGTCTTTGGGTTATGAGACATCTATAGATTTAAAGTGAGATAGAATTAGAATCAACAATTTTATATAATATATTAAGGTATGAAAAGCATAAATGTTTTAATAAAATAACAAGAATGAGACAGTAAGCATGAAACCAGAGGAGCAAAGATGCTAAAACGACCATTTCTAACTAGGCTTCCATCCTACAGTCAACACGGCTCCAATACCAATTTGTCACACCCAATTTTAAGGATAAAATTGAATGCACTAAACTCATGTGTGCCCAGGGATCAGTCACCCACACAAGTTGACAAATTATAAAAAGTATCATCATAGTGTATCTTACATCACGATTAATAACATAACTTAGTATTACACAACACAGCGGAAGATAAAAAGATAACTCTCTCATAGAACTCCATCACAGGGACAGTCAATTGGTTTACCACAAGCCTAATAGTCCTCAGGAAACTCGTCATACATGTTGTCATCTGTTACCCATCCAGGATTTTTATCCAAATATTGAAAGTAAACAAGCGTAAGTACTTCCCATACTTAACAAGATAACATGGGGGTTATGAAGCTAAAAAAGGATGACACAGGTTTACTGCAGTTAGCACTTTTAGTAAGTCAAGATTTTATTATCAAGTATTATCAAGTTATGCATAAGCCCAATTAAACCCACGTGATCAGATATCAGAATCAATTGCATCATATTATCATCATAGAACATCATAAATGAACAACATTGAGTAATCAATTATTCTGTGAGTTTTTCGGGCTGCTCATGACCGTGAGCACGGCTGTTATAATAGTTTGTAACCTTCTACAGAGGTTGTGCACATTCACCGCGACTCATGATTCCCATATGCCCAAGTTAATTACTTCCATATCACTGCCAAGGTGAGCGGGTAGGTCACACTATGAAGCCATTTCATAGGTTTCTCTAACAAGTTAGGGCCGCTAGATTTCCTCGGCAGCCAGATGTAGGAGCCCCCCTTTCCTATGGCACATATCCATCGCGGCTATACGCATAGGAACAGAGGCAGCCCTATACCCAACGTGGCAAGCCCCTTTTGCGCCATAAAGGTAACCTCTAACAAGCTAGAAAAGGTTCTATTACTGAGCCAAAGTTAGAGCCATATGACCCTCACGGTTGCACTATCAATCCCAATTTTTGCCGACAGATAAGTCCTTATGGAGGGCCGAGAGCAACATGATCGAAAGTCATTTGCTCCTTCACCTTATGGACCAGTTGTTATAAAGCATGTTTTACCTTTAGTTCCATAGAACCATTAACCATTGTATAGACCATGTTTAGTTAGAGCACTAGCAATCTACCCATATGCAATTAACCCATAGGAGTCAAGGAAACATGTCATCCAATAACTAGGATGTCCTTATGGCTATCAAATTTAGACACATACACATGAGTGAATGATTAAAGTGAATAGGACATCAAGGTAGGCCCATGCTATACTTGCCTTGGTTAGCAAACTCTTGCTGATCCTACTGGTCGTCAAAGTACTCATGGTCACCAACGTTCTCCTCACTGTCTGAACACGACCAACATAGCAACATACAATATTCAAGGAACATTCATGCAAAACAAACAATACTACAGTTAGAATAGTATACCAACAGTTTAGAAAACAAATTAAAATGTTTATGAAAAGAATCTACGTCTTGCTACGATCACGGCAACGCGAAGTTCACGAAAAACGAAGCTAAAACGCGAAAGTTATGATTTAAATGGGATTTCCAATAGCAATTTATTTAACTAAATCTAATCTCAAAATTTAAAAGTTGCAAACATGATTAACAGTGGTACTAACACGTATATTATGAAATTACAAAACTAACGCAATTTGAACGGGTCGATTCGGAGCTAAAACGATGATTCTATGAGCAAAACAGTGCAATGGCATTTCTGTAAATACCGAAAACATAATTTGAACTAAAACAGTGTATTTTCCGTTTTCAAAAGGGGAAAGTGTACTATGGAATTGTGCTTTGGACCGTGGGTTAGGACTTAGAAAAACTCAGGGTCTCTTTAGCAATTATGCCAGGGCGAAAGGGTATCGGCCATCGGTGGCCGTTGGATCAAGAACGGACGGCTCGGATTAGATCTGGGGGAGGGAGAGAGAAAGAGTCGGCCAGAATAGTGGCTCCGGCGGCGGTGCTCCATGGCCGGCGGCATGGAGCTCGCTGGAGTGTTCGGTTCGGGGGCTACGGTCCACGGTTCGATGAACTGAGAGCACCGGGAGAGAGAGGGGAAGCAGGCGAACTCGGCCAGGCCGAGAACGGGGCCAAAGGAGAGGGCCGAGGCGGCGGTCGCCATGGCCGGCGATGCGGAGGTCGTCGGCGCACCCAAAAATGGCCATACAAGACACCATTTGCCAAAAGAATCGGTCGGGGAAGGAGAGGAGGGCACGACGAATCTCACCACGGTGATATTCGGAGGCGAACGCGGCTCGGGGACGACGGACCACGCGAAGGGCAGATGGCGGATCCCGGCACAGCAGTTTCAGCATCCTCGTGCACAGGCGAGCGCGGAATTGGAGCGGGGACGAACAGTAGGGAGGGCGGCGGGGGTCACGGCTCGCTTTTGTAGAGGTCGGGCGCGGGGGGGTGGTCCCACGACACGTGACGTAGGCGCGGAGCGGCGGCAGTTGCGCTTGGACCGGCGCTGCCGTTGCCGGAGGAGAGGGATGGCGCTGACGTGCGGGCCCGTGCTGTCAGCGGCAGAGAGAAGGAGGGCGCGACAACGGTTGCCAGCGGTGCTGGGCCGGCGCGCTTGCTGGGCCACGTAGGCCATTGCGGTGCGCAAGGGAGAAAGGCAGCGCGGCTGGGCGTGTGGTTCTGCCCGAGCTGGGCCAAGGAAGCGGCGGTAGTTGCTGGGCCGGCGGTGAAAAAGGGTGGCCAGCAGGCCGAATTGAGGAAGGGAGGAAAAAAAAGAAAGAAATTCCTTTTCTTTTTCCAAACTCATTTTCAAGTTGAATTTGAATTCAATTCAAATTTTAGTTAAAACTAATCATTACAAAAACAAATGTGCAGCAGCATGTATGCATCAACTTGTATCTTTTCCTTATATTTACTTTTAATTTCATAAAAATATTATTTCCTAAATTTGAATGCACATATAATTGCATAGATAAATCAAATTTACTTATTTTAAAAGAATGAAAATTTTTGGATGTTACAGTTCATCGAGCGCCACGCAGCCTACATCGTTTCACTCTCACTTCTTTCGGTTCGGGTGAGTTCCCCACCCCCTCCTCTCTCTCCTAGACTTTTTCTTTCATCGAACCGAGCACCGTAGACCGAAAACCAAAAGCTCCGACGAGCTCTTCCATGATGCCGCCGCCGTTAACCCGCCGCCGGTCCTGTTCCGGCCAGCAACGTTTTTTTCCACCCGCCAGATCCAATCTTAGCCCTCCAATTCTAATCCGGCGGCCCAGGATGAAGGATACCCCTTCGTTTTGGAATTTTGCATAAGAGCCCTTACAATTACTTCAGTCTTAACCCACCGTCCCTAGCGTCTTTTTAGATTATGTTTTCTTTTTTCTGAATGCGTACTTTGGTTCGGTTAGATTGAAAATACGTTTTCAGCTATTTACAGTTTTGCCACTAGATTTGTTTTAGCCATAAAATCTCTAATTTGATCCGTTCAAGTTGCGTTAGGTTCGTAATTTCATAATCTACATGTTCATACTACTGTTAAGTAGGTTTTCAACTTTTAAAATTTGAGGTTAGATTTAATCTATTATTTTACTATAGGAAATCTTGTTTAATTCATAACTTTTTTATTTTAGCTCCGATTTTTGTGATCTCCACGTCTGTGTGTTCGTAGCGAGACGTAGATTCATTTTCCAAACTTTTCATCTTAATTTTATGCTGATGGTGTACTGTTCTAATCTATACCTTTGTTTGCTATGCATGATTGCTCATGGATGCTTGTATGTTGCTGTGATTATCGAGTATAGACGGTGAGCAATTCATGAAAGATCAAGGGTACTACTTTGACGAGCATGATTAGCAGGAGTTCTTTGCTTAAGGCAAGTATAGTATGGGATCATCCTTATTTTCTATTCACTTTAATTCATTAAATTCATGTGCATGTGTCACCTTGATAGGGATTCCCTAGAATTGAACTTTTACCTTGTCACCTACAGGTTATGCATTGGGTAGCTTTGCTAGTGCTCAATTAAACCATGATCTTGTAACTTGACTAATGGTATATGCAATAAACATTAAAATATGACTTTTTAGCAAATTGGAAATAGGGGGTTGGAGTATTTAGCTACTTTCTAAATGCTTCATATTCCTCTCCCTAAGGACTTATCTATAAGTGATCATCCGGAACTTACAGTACAGCTGTGAGGGCTACATGACTCTGGCTTTAGCTCAGTATGAAGACCTTTTCTAGCTTGCTAGTGGTTACCTTTATTGACGTAAGAATGGCTTACCGAATCAGGTATAGGACAACCTCTACTCTTATGTGTATAGGCGCGATGGATTTATGCCATTCGACAGGGGTTCCTATATCTGTTTGCCGAGTGAATCTAATTGACCTAACTTGTTAGACGAACCTTTGAAAGGTTTCATAGTGACCCCTACCTGCTCACCTTGGAAGTGTTTTGGAGTAATTAACTCGGGCATATGGGTATCACGACACGCAGTGAAAGTGTACAACCTCTGTAGAGTGTAAAACTGGTATATCAACCATGCTCATGGTCATGATCGGCCTTGGAAAATTTACGGAATAGATGAACACTAAGAATTATTTGTTTATGCTATTCATTATTCATGTTTACATTGATCATGTGTTTTACATTGGGAAATTGAAACAACTTGTTGCTACTCTTAAGCTAAAATTGTGACAACTAAAAGCTGAATGCTGTAAACCTGTGTAAAGCCTTTTGAGCCTCATGAACCCCATGTTACACTTGTTGAGCACGACATGTACTTACGCTTGTTTATTTTCATTATTTGGATAAAAATCCCGGATGGGTAACAGATGGCTATGAGTATGATGATTTTCCTGATGACTTCTAGACTTATGGTCAACCAGTCGACGTCCCTGTGAAATAGAGCTTCCGTGAGAGATCCTTTTGTTGTACTTCCGCTATATCTATGTGAAGACTTTGTCTTAATATTCGTGATGTAATAAACACTTGTGATGATACTATTTATAATTTATCGGCTTATGGGTGTGACTGATCTCTAGGCGCATATAAGATTTTGCATCCTATTTTATCCTTAGAATTGGGTGTGACACGGCGTGGGCTCGGTGATGCGGTCGATGGACTCCTGCGACCGTACAACGTTGATTCATGGGCGAAAGAGAGCAAACGAGCGATAAAGGAGGGCAAGGATGGCTTCACAAGCCCGACGCGAAGCTCGGCAGCGGACTTATGCCAACGGAGAAGGTGCAGCCAAAGGCTTCGACGGTTGCGGGTCGAGCTCCGACTCATCAGTGAGATCCAAACGGGGAACGACGAGCACAGCTAGGGCTCGGAGGCGGCGTGAGATGGGAAAAACGAGGGCGGTGAGGTCTCCAGGCTCTTTATAGAGGTACTAGGCACACAGATTCGATCGAATCGTGGTGTTTGGGGCTCGGGCGCGGGACTTGCCTTGAGCAGAGTCCGGCTCGGTCCGACCTAAGGAAGAAGGGGGCGCTGACGCACGGGCCAGACCTGGCAGAGAGACAGTGAGGGTAGGAAGGTAGAGTGCGCGGGCCTCCTCAGCTGGGCCGCGGGGTGGGAATGGGCCTGCGAAGGAAGGAGGGAGAGGGATGCGATGGATTGGGCCAACATGCCGAAAGCTGAGAGAAGGAGGGAGGGAAAAAGAATTTTCTTTTTCTTTTCTGAATTCTGAATTTTCCATAGCTATTTTCAAAAGGATTTAAATTTAGTTTGAGTTTCAGTTTAAAACCAAGCAATACAGAAACACTAATGCTCCAGCATGAATGCAACAATATGTATCTAGCCTTATGATGCATTTTACTTTAGTAAAAATTATTATTTCCCTATATTTATATACACACATAAAAGCATAATTAAATCAATTTCATCTACTTTAAAAGAATGAAATTTTCAAGGGTGTTACAGTTGATCTTTGGCAGACAGCTTTGTTTGATCATGGCAGAAGTCTGTGCCAAATTTCACGCTGATTGGATTTGATTTGGACAAGTTTTGGTTGTTCCCTATTTTCCACGGGCGGATAGCTTTGTTTGATTTGGGCAGGAAAACTGGCCAAGCCAGTTCCTAAAACCGGCCAAGCTGTTTTCCCAGGACAATTTCACAGGGAGCCACAGGAAAACCTGGCCAGACCGGTTTTGCTGCTGAAGGTTGCGTCCTCGCTGTGTTTTCTGTTTCCCCTCTGCGTGTTCTGCTGTTCTTGCTTTTGTGCAGTTTCTCCGCTGTCTGTGACATCTGATTACCTGTTGGCATCTGTGATTTTCATTTTGGCTCCCATTCACCCCTCTCCTGCTCGGTCTTTCACTTTAAATAAAAAAAACTCCAAGAACCTAGATGATAGAACCAAAATATATATAGACCGGCCATAAACCTCAAAGACCCGTTAGAAAAGGCTGCTAAAAATTTACCTGGGTGGATGGTCGGGTGCTTGCATTTTTCATATCACCAGATCATTCGCCTAAGTCTGATCGCAAAAAAAAAGGATCATTCGCCTAAGTACTAGCCGCTGATCCTTCCTGATGTCATTCGTGCGGTGTTACTGTTGCTGACCACTGGACCGTCCGATGAGCATTGCTACTTGGTGATCAAGCCTCTGGTCGTTACCGGATCGTCCGCTGTTATGTTCCTATTCGTAGTCGAATCTCCCCGGTTGCAAATATTCTCTAAGAATCTTCAGCTTCGGTTTACTGTCTGTCCAGTCACCATCATCCGGTGGTTCTCTTTACATCCGTTGGACTGTCTAGTGCATAGTTCTGTGCATCACAAGATGAATCACCCTATGGTCCAGCGAGGTTTTTCTTGCTGATTTACTTGTTTTAATTTGTATTCGTTTGGCTTAATACCAATTGTTTTCTTGCATCTCTAGGGTCTAAGAGAACATATCTAACACATCTTAGTCCTATTAATTTTGTTTTCATCATAATCACCAAAACCACTCTAGAATTAGGCACTTCAACCCACATTCCTTACACACTCTATATCATTGATGGTCTTTTCTGTATATAAATTTGGTCAAATCTGAAACAAATTGAGTTTTAGGACGAAGGAAGTACAACAAATAAAGCTGAATGTTTTTAGTGACATGCTTACCCCCACTCTCCGGTGCCCCTCCCCGCAGCCATGGAGCGGGGCTCCCCTTCGCGTCACTCTTGGGCGGACGAGGTGGAGGTGGAGGAGGCCGCCCGTGCCTCTCCGAGCCTCAACCCCAAGTCCGAACCGTTCGTAGCTGGTGCTTCTCCGGGCAGCCATGGATCTGATCTTGGAGGGAGACTGTCCTTCCCCGACTCAGAGGACTAAGCTCCATCCAGGACCATGTGCATGCAGCAGCAGCGCGACAGATGAAGATGACAATTGCTAGCCTGGTCATCCATCGTCCACACAAAATATCTTTGCTGCCTGTCAAAGCATGGAGGAGGAAAGTCTTAGTCGGACCAATTGGCAACCCGTGATAAACTCAAACTAAGTTTGAGCAAAATATACACTCGGCCATCCAAGCCGGGTAAACATATGCACTCGTTCATCGAAGCAAGTGACTGCAAACAACACAGTGTAAGACAAATCTGGATTAGAGGTGAGCAGTTAGTCTTGGTGTCTTGCATGCGAACGTTATTGTTTGCACTGCCTGCCTGCCAGCTGGTCAGGTGGCATTTCAATGCTCGAACAGGCAGTAAAATTTACCACAAACTGACCCTTGGCCACCATGCCTATAATAAGGCATAAACAACTGAAACCAAACCAATCCTCGCTAGTATAGAAACAAGTTGTACTTCTGGTTGGAAATCCCTTCAGTCCCGGTTTTCCAACCAGAAGCACGAATCTGGGACTAAAGGGTCCCTCCTTTAGTCCCGGTTTCGCTCCCAGGACTAAATGTCCACCTTTAGTCTCGGTTGGTAATACTAACCGGGGCTAAAGAGGCCTCCCGGCCTGGCCACGTAGGCCGGCCCTTTAGTCCCGGTTAGTATTACCAACCGGGACTAATGGTTTTTTTT
This sequence comes from Miscanthus floridulus, assembly GCF_019320115.1. Lineage (NCBI taxonomy): Eukaryota > Viridiplantae > Streptophyta > Magnoliopsida > Poales > Poaceae > Miscanthus > Miscanthus floridulus. The sequence goes on from NC_089594.1 coordinate 28,592,363, forward strand.
TCTTTTTTTTCTAATTTCAATTGATGATTCATTTTGGTTTTCGAATAGATTTTCGAATACGCATTCTACGCTGCTAATAATATACGTATTCTACACGCTTATAATATATGTTTGAACATTTTGTACAAACTAAAGTATGAAACTAACGTATATATTACATGCATATACATATATGGTACGTTATTTTATGTACATATAATATATATATATATATATATATATATATATTACAAATAAAGCTTGCATTGTATTTTCTATCATATCCTTGGGATAACAAATTCACTCCATCTGGTTTGGCTTCCATGTTTCGTTCATGTCATTGTAGAACTCGCCGATGGGGTTTTAAGACCTGGTCATTAAAAAATCATGCTATGGTCTCTTGAATTGCTTTCAGTTGGTCACGTCGTATGACTTTTTCCTTCAACCCATAGAGTCTTCAATAAAAGTTAAAAGAAAAGTGTGTGTGTATATATATATATATATATATATATATATATATATATATATATATATATATGTGTGTGTGTGTGTGTGTGTTGGTTACGTGATTACTTATATATATATGAGCAATAAAAGAAATGGTGAATATATTAATATATTTATATAACGTACTTTGAGGATCTCTTCAAGAGTTCTTTTTGCGTAACGCCATGATGAACTCGCAAACATAGTATCCGCAGTAGTGTTCCCCTGTTCTTGCCACAGAACCCACTTTTACAAGAAAAAAGATCCGGTGAATTGAAAGCATGCATGGTGTTAATTGAATTATATATATATATATATATATATATATATATATATATATATATATATATATATATATATATATATATATATATATAGCTAGTACTTACTTTGTGTACGATTACATCTAGTGGCGCTTTGTAATGTTTCATGTGGTGTTCCTCAATGAAACTTTTCCAAACACTACGCCCAATAAAATAAAAAAATTAATTTGGCCTTTAATAATTGTTGCAGTTAAGATATCGAGGTATATATAGTTGCTAGAGAGACCAAATTACTCTTGGATAATATCTATCATGCCTTGGTACTCTGTTTCCTCTTTTCTTAACGAGTCTAAGATGCTTAACCGACTATTGGCCATATCAATGACCATCAATATCCAGTGATTGTTGCATATGTTTTTATACACAAATATGATCGACATTAACTAGAGTCAATATATATATATATATGGGAGATAGCTTAGCTAGTAAGCAAATAATTGAACAAATGTCCATATGATCGACATTAATTATTTAACACTCACTTGAAGTTGTAGGGGAAGAGTATGTCCTTGTTTTGTTGGTTCACTAAGAACCTCATGAGATTTTTCTCGAGTTCAGCTTTCCATTCAGACGGGGGAGTAGGGTGTTTGAATACGACATTTGGATCAACGAAACCAACATCATTATCCTTTCTCTTTCTGAGTTCTGTCATCTCATATCTGTATATATAAAAATATAGTGTGAGGATATATAATTTATATATATACATGTAGCTTTATATATATACACTTTAATAGTAGAAAATAATCACACTTACAAACAATAGCAGCTAATGAGACTTTTATCGAGAGAGTCCAGGTGGCATAGTTGGTGTAATTCTAAAAACTCGACATATATAACGTCATCGCTACGGAAGTAATGTTGGTTTCTAACTCTAACAGAAACAAAGGTCTCTCCCTGTTCACACGCCGCCATGTACCACTTGTTTAGCAGGTACATTTGCGTACCCAGTTCACCTAAGGCCTCAGGGTTGTATAGACTCTTTCCATGTTTAAATTTCTTTCAAGGATCCGCTTTCGGAGCAGATGGTCCTTAAGCGAGCACTTGGGCAAGGTCCAAACCAGTATCCTCGTAAAACCGAACCAGGTCCTCAAAATCGACGTCCAGTAAGTCGAAGTTTGAACCATATTCATTACGAATGACAAGAGGGGGGACTGATTGTTGCGATTGTTGTCCGAGTTGTGCAACACCTTTCCCTGCTCTAGTCTTTTTCTGCGCCGCCTCAAATGACTTGGTGAGAGAGCGGTCGTAGTCCGATTTTGGCAGGGTCTTTTGAGATTCCTGTTTTTTCTGGTCCACCTTCTTTCTTAGAAGATCTAGAGGTAGGTAGAAGTATGGTTTCTCCGGGTTCTCCCTCGCTTCTCGTTGCTTTCTTACTTTTTCGAAGAAACTGCTCATATCTTTTTGTACTACAGCATTTAATTCCTTTTCACTTTTCTTGTAAGACAGTTTTTGGGGAATAACTGGATTAGAGGAGTCTTTCTTCTTTGCCTGCTGGTGGGCTAACAACTTTGTTTGTGGGGCGGACCTCTTAGGAGCTGGCTGCTTCTTGGTCATGAAGGGAGGCGGGGCAGCCGTTGGAGACCTCTTTGAAGGCGTTGGAGACCTCCTTGGAGGTGGCGGCGGTGGCGGCGTTGCATAATCATTGCATCTAACTTCTCATACTCCTTACCACGGTAGAGGATGCAGTCATTAGGACATACATGTATCTTCTGGATTTCTAATCCCAAAGGGCAGACTACATGTTTTGCTTCGTACGTAGTGGCGGGCAATTCGTTATCCTTCGGAAGCATCTTCTTTTAGATTTTCAGTAACTCCACAAATCCCTTGTCAGATACACCATTCTTTGCCTTCCATTGCAGCAATTCCAGTGTGGTACCCAACTTTTTCTGCCCCATATCACAAGTTGGGTATAGCAATTTCTTGCGATCCTCTAGCATGCGCTCGAACTTGATCTTCTCCTTTTCACTTTCGCATTCTCTTTGTGCGTCATGAATGGCCTGACCAAGATCATCAACGGGCTCATCTTCTGCCCCTACCTCTTCTTCAGCTTCCCCCATTGCAGTATCATTGAAGGCACCATATTCAGTAATTATGTCATCATCGTCCCATTCTTCTTCTTCACCTTCTTCCATTACAACCCCGATTTCTCCGTACTTCGTCCAACAAATATAGTTTGGCATGAAACCCGACTTCAACAAGTGTGAATGAAGACTCCTTGAGCTAGCATATTCCTTCAAATTCTTACATATGGCACATGGGCAGCACATGAAACCATCGCGTTTGTTTACCTCGGCCACACGTAAGAAAGAATGCACGCCCTCAATGAACTCTTGGGAGCAGCGATCAGCATTGTACATCCAATGCCGGCTCATCTGCATTACATGACATACATACCATATTAAAACCTAGAACATAATTAGTTAATTATACGACATGCATGCCATCACATAAGGTATTAATTTATGAAAGTCTCGCTACAATGTAGACAATCCCAACTACCACTAAAAAACTAAAGTTAAAATGCACTTCAGCAGCATAAGGATTTCGCGATCAGTCCCAACTAAAATAGACAGATCATGTGTTTGTTCAACATCTATGGGCTTCTTCCGCAGGATCACTGCCTCATCGGGCGCTGTAGCTGCCTATGCAAGAGAGTTTTGCACGTGTTCAACATACTCTTCCTCCCAGTACCAGCCTGAACATCCAGTGCCATCCCACTGAAATTAAAACAAAAAATTAAAACTTTAATCACAATCATCATGAAAATAAGTATAAATTAACCATAATCATCAAATACGGCAAAATAACTCACATTGCGATCCGGACACTTGTAGAAGATACGGCCCTTGTTGGGACACTCCTTACTCATCCAGTACTCCATCACAATTTTCTCCTCACACTTACCGCATGCAATGAGAGGGAGGTCTAGCCTCAGTCGCTTTGGAACCCAATGAGAGGCCGAGGACCCGGAAGCAGTTGCCATCTACTCTCTATACTCATTTTTAATATAATATAAATTTCTCATTTTATAAACAAATAAAATTAAAAAAACTCTAAAAATCTCTATATCTCTAAACCATGAAGTGTGCTATGCATGCTAGAAATGAAAGCTGAATACTAGTTTTGAATAACTACTTTAACCTTCCTTCATCCAAATATGCAAATTTAAAGTGATTTTGAGCTTAAATGGCTTACAAATAAAAAAAATTCCACCATAAAAAACCATATATATCTAGTCCATAAAATGAGATATGCTACTGATGAAACATGAGAGTATAAAGTTGGTAATCTTACAACCAAAGAATCGATGAAGGAATCAAAGAAAATCTTGTGATTACCGGCGATGAAGCAAGAACACTGAGCTCGAAGTGGGTCGGACTCGGGGAGGAAGAAGGGTATATAGGAGGGGACCTTTAGTCCCGGTTGAAGACAGCAACCGGGACTAAAGGTCCCTTTCTAGTCTCGGACGGAGCCTACAGCCGGGAGTAGACTTTTACTTCCGGTTGGAGGGACCAACCGGGAGTAAAAGTTAACCTTTAGTCCCGGTTGGTAGCTGCAACCGGGACTAAAGGTCTCCTACAGCAAAAGTCTGCCGCCACTAGTAGAGAAACGACTTTTGATTCACTTCGAAATTTAGCTTTAGTCCCGATATTTTTCACGGTCAGGACTAGAGAAACCTTTAGTCTCGGTTGGTAGCTCCAACCGGGACTAAAGGTCTCTGCCCAACGGTTGCTGCAGCAGGCTTTTGCTGTAGGGGACCTTTAGTCCCGGTTGAAACTACCAACCGGGACTAAAGGTTAACTTTTACTCTCAGTTGGTCTCTCCAACCGGGAGTAAAAGTCTACTCCCGGTTCAAGACTCCGTCCAAAACTAGAAAGGGACATTTAGTCTCGGTTGCTGTCTCCAACCGAGACTAAGGCGGGAGAGCTACGTCGACAGTGGCCACGCACGGCTGTTTCAGTAGATGTTGATGAAAACAGAGAGGCAGCAAACCCAACGACATTGAGTGCTGCTCTGCTAGCCTGCTGGCTGCTACACACACGTACGAGGCTTCTATAACAGGCTGCATGCGCTAGCTGATGATCCGATCCAAGGAGCAGGTGGGCTTAAAACTGATATCATCGCTGGGCCGTGGTGAGCTTTCGTGGAGAGGCGCGCGGGCTGTAGCTTTGTAGCACTGGCAAGCACAGAAGAAGGGAAGCGGAGATGGCTGCTGGCTGGCTTGCTGCCGTTTAGCACCACCTCACTGGCTGAAGTGGGACGAGCCTGGGCGCCGGCTATATGAGAGGGCGGGTGGCAGCTGAAAGAAATCACACAGCTGTGTGGTGAGCACAAAGCGAACTATTCTTTCATTTTTTACTAAAGAATATATAATGTAAACTTTATTTATAATATATATATATTATATGTATATAAAATAATGTATAACATATGTATATGCATGTAATATATATGTTAAGTTATAAAAATTCAAACATTATAAGCGTGTAGAATATGTATATTATTAGTACTGTAGAATGTGTATTCAAAAACTAAAATGAATCATTAATTGAAAATATAAAAAAAAAGAAAAAAAAATTTAGTCCTGGTTGGTAATACGGACTAAAGGGTCGGCTCACGTGGCTATGCTGGGAGGCTTTTTTAACCCCGGCTCACGATGCCGGGAGGCTCCAGTCGGCTCATGTGGTTAGGCCGGGAGTCTTTTTTGTTTTTTTAACCTCGGTTGGTATTATAAACCAGGACTAAAGGTAGAGCTTTAGTCCCGGGCAAAAAAACGGGACTAAAGGAGAGGCCCTTTAGTCCCGGATTCGTGCTCCCGGTTGGAAAACGAGACTGAAGGGGTATCCCAACCGGGAGTACAGCTTGTTTCTGTACTAGTGCGCAGTAGCCGTTGGGCAGGGGCCTTCAGTCCCGGTTGGAGCTACAAACCGGAACTAAATGTCTCTCTAATCCCGGGTGCGAAAAATACCGGGACTAAAGCTAAATTTCAAAGTGGATCAAAAGTCGTTTCTCTACTGGTGTCTCTCAGTGTAAACACCTACAGCATGCAAAGCTGCAATTTTCTATAGGAACAAATAACGTGTCGATATTGATCTATCTCTCTCCCAGTTTTGTAAGATCTCCAGGTCCTCTTGTATTTAAGCCACATGAACCTTAGTTGCAGATCCTCACAGCTCACAAGGGCCGCTTAATTAGCAGAGCTGCAGCAGATAGTAAGCAACTGTCACGTCAGCTAAACGAGGAAGACAAGGCAGAAGCTGCTGCTGTATCTGCATATCTCAGCATATGCCAATGGCTTCTCATGCTGTCCTCCCCCTTCCTTGGCTTGCCTGTATGGTTGCAGTAGCCTTGTTGGCGTCGCCGTCGCCGGCAGCGGCGTCACGTGCCGCAAGGGCCCCTGTCCGCGGTGGCGACCCGACGGTGGGGTTCACGGAGGTGATCCTGACTGAGGGCAACTTCGAGCTGCAGCACCCCTACAACCTGCCGAGTGGCGACCGGTACAGCTTCAACGGCGGCGTCCGGCAGCTGTGGGTGCTGTCCTCCGACAAGCCCCACAGTCCCAATAGCCACACCAGGCCCAGAACGGAGATCAGGATGAGGGTATAAAATTCATAGATGATGACCTCTAATCACCTACTCTTGTCGTGTAGATTAGCACTGCACAGCACAAGAAGATTTGATTGTTGGGTGTTTTTATTTGTTTCTACGTACTTTCTAGGGCTACGGCTACTCTTCTGGGGTGTGGCAGTTCGAGGGCTACGGCTACGTGCCCTCCGGCACGACGGGGGTGTCCATCATGCAGGTGTTCGGCGGCGCCAGCGGCCACGCCACGACGCTGATGCTGCTCGTCTACGACGGCGCGCTGCGGTACGGCCACCGGCAGGTGGTGGAGGACGGCATCTACGACCGGTGGTTCCGGCTCAACGTGGTGCACGACGTGGGCGCGTCCAATCTCACCGTGTACATCGACGGCGTCGAGAAGCTTTGGGCACCGGGACAGGGTGGCGACTCGCACTTCTTCAAGTTCGGCGTGTACGCGCAGAGGAACGCCTCCAGCTGCATGGAGTCGCGCTGGAAGAACATCAAGATCTTTAGGAAAGATTAGTGATTATTGATGGTTTCGTTATTCGAGAGCCGCCAGCAGGGTTCCTTATTTATGCGACAGCTTATATACATGGTGAGTGTTCTTGTTGGGAGTATGCATTTGCGTCCGCATGTTTAGTGCATGCTTGTATGTATCATACTACTTATCAAAAAAAGTATCAAACTATATCTTTGTGTATATATATGGTTTATGTATGCCCCCTCAGAAGCAAGCTGCTTTAGTAGAAGAGGCCCTGGATCTAACATGCACGTAGCTCATTAATGAGATCAGTATCAGAGTCATGCTAGAGTCAGAAGACGGTGATATGAGGAAGACTTATTCTCCTCTGACAGCTGAAGAATTGGCTGATTATAATAAGCTTGTTGATTCACCTAACAAAATCAACCCTTCTTCTGTTTTTTTTTGTCATCGCCGACGACGTCGACTGATCATGCTGAGTTGGGGGGCTCTACATCGCCTACTGCCCCCCTTCTCGCGCTGGAGTGCGGCGTGGCCGCACCGACCTTGGGTACCTCACTGCCGGGCTATCCTAGCCCGACAGTGGATAAACTGGCCGCGGAGCTCTCTACCACCGCGACGGACGAGGCTGTTGGGGGGTGGGCGTGGGGGGTGCTTCATCAACCGAACCCATATGCCTCCTCCCCTACACTACCACACCACCTCCGGAGCTGCCAGTGGCCGCGCAGGGTGATGGCGAGGGCAGTGATGCCACCCTCAGCCACTCCCCCGCGCCGGCCATTGCTGAGGACCACGACGACATCATGGGTGGCGAGGCCCTGTGCCGCCCAGGCAGCCCGCACGGTCTCCCTTGCCTACAGTGGGAGACCTTGAGGTTGACGCAGTGGCACTACCTAGCTCGGGGGGTCCATCACCGGCACCTACCCCCCAAGCTGGCACAGATCTCCTCCCAGCGGGATCTGAGGACGCTGGATCCCTGCCACAGGCCGCACCGGCCTCACCGACGCCCTTGGCCGGGGCAGTGGAGATGCATGCGGCTGGCAACCTCATCTCGTCATCAACTGAAGAGCAAGCCGCACCACCTATCACGCCGACTGCGACCTATACAGAGGAGGTGACCATATCCGTGGACACTACTACCCTGGCAGTGGGAGAGATGGCACCTGCAGTTATGGCAGCGCCCATCAAAGCGCCACGTCGAAGCTCCAGGAATGCGGCAACGGCGGACGTCCATACACTACACAAGGCTGAACGGCTGGCAGCTAAGAAGAATCTTGAATTCCCAGGTAACTCTTTCACTAGCTTTCCAGATTCCAAAGTCCTTTCAAACCTTGGTAGGGTAGGCATCAACCTAGGTACCTCAGATGTAGTTACAATAAAAAACTTAGAGGTAGACAGGTTAGTTTTATGTGCTAATACAAAGAAAGGTTCTGCTAAATCTAAACTCTCCAATCTTGAGAGTGATGATGAGCGGGATGACCAAATTGATGCAATTCTCAGCCACGCCTGTGGAAATCTAAATGAGAATTTGCTGGAGGAGGAGAATGATCAAATCATAGATCTCTCTCCACTCCGACGGAAGAAAAAATATAATAATGCCAAGAATACATTTAATGGCAAACTTCCCAAAAAGCCAAAGACCCCCTCAAAAATTGTTATAAAATGAAGGGTGTTTTCTGGAATAGCAGAGGTCTTGGAGACTTGGCTAAGCACATGTTTTTGGCTGAATTAGTGAAGGAAAAGCAAATTAATTTTATTGCTCTATCCGAAACAGGACGGGACTCGTTCCCGGATCATGTTCTCAAAAATCTTTGTGGGGGACATGATTTTCTTTGGCACACCATGGCACCCCACGGTAGGTCTGGGGGCATCCTTCTAGGTGTGGACTTGAATGTTTTTGACATTGGAGCCATTGCTGAGGGAGATTTTTATGTAAAATTCACCCTAAGAGTCAAATCAAATGACTTCAAATTTGTGCTATATACGGTATATGGACCAGCACAACTACAGAATAAGAGTGCTTTCTTAGTAGAACTCGCCAACACGTGCTCCAAAGAAACCCTTCCATATATGTTAGGAGGAGATTTCAACATAATGAGAGGCCCAGAAGATAAAAGTTCTGGGGACTTTGACCCTAAATGGCCAAATCTTTTTAATGCTATTATTGAATCTCTAGATCTTAAGGAGATTACAATGGCAGGCCGTCAATACACATGGGCAGGGCTAGGGGATAATCCAACCTTTGAGAAGTTAGATAGAGTTCTCGTTAGCACGGAATGGGAAATCATGTTCCCATTGACAACAGTAGAACCTAGGGATAGGAATATCTCTGACCATACTCCCATATTTCTTAACACAGGTGCTTCAACCCACCAGACCCACAATCGTCCTTTCAAATTTGAGAGGGGATGGTTGATACGAGATGGATTTTATGATATGGTTGCAAATATCTGGCAATCTCCATGCTCTAGGTCAACCCCCCTTGAACGTTGGCAGTTCAAGATCCGCAGACTCCGACAATATCTAAGGGGCTGGGCGAAACACACTGCAGGGTCATATTGAAAAGAAAAAAAGACTCTGCTAGCTCTTTTAGAGAATCTTGATAAGAAAGCTGAGATCTCTCCCTTATCTGATCAAGACATTAATCTGAAATATTATCTAAAAGAACGTTTAGTTAACCTTCTGAGAGAGGAGGAACTAAAATGGTATGAGAGAGCCAAAGTTAAAACCCTCTTGGAAGGGGATGCTAACACTCGGTTCTTTCATCTAGTTGCCAACGGGAAACATCGCAAGCAACATATCTATAAACTTGAAAATGATCAAGGTGTTGTGATTGGTGATGATCATCTCAAAAGTCATATTACGACTTATTATAAAGAACTCTTTGGCCAGCCGGAGAATTTCGATATCTCCCTTAGGGAAGACCAAAACCTGGATATTCCACAGGTATCACCGGAGGAAAACGACATCCTCATCAGCCCGTTCACTGAATCTGAAGTGAGGGAGGCGGTCTTCCAGATGGAGCATAATAAAGCTCCAGGGCAGGATGGTTTTCCTGCGGAATTCTATCAGGTGTTTTGGGGAGTGATCAAGGATGATCTTCTACCCTTATTTGCTGAGCTGCATAGGGAGGCTCTTGATCTCTACAGTCTCAATTTTGGTATTATTACCTTAATCCCAAAAGTGAATAATGCCATAAAAATTCAGCAATACAGGCCAATTTGTGTTCTTAACGTGAGTTTTAAAATATTCACTAAAGTGGGCACAAATAGGCTTAATATGGTAGCTAAAACTGTGGTGAGACCAACGCAGACTGCCTTTATGATAGGTAGGAACATAATGGAAGGGGTCGTTATCTTACACGAAACCATCCATGAACTTCACACCAAAAAGAGAGACGGTGTCATTTTCAAGATTGACTTTGAAAAGGCATACGACAAAGTGAAGTGGCCTTTCCTACAACAAACGCTACGAATGAAAGGTTTCTCCCCCAAATGGTGTCGATGGGTTGAAACTATGGTCACCGGAGGAAGTGTGGGAATCAAGGTCAATGATGATGTAGGACCCTATTTCCAGACCAAACGTGGACTCAGACAAGGAGATCCAATGTCACCAATCTTATTCAACATCGTTGCAGATATGCTAGCTCTACTTATTAACAGAGCAAAAGCCGATGGTCAGATAAGAGGTGTCGTCCCCCACCTTATAGACGATGGTCTGTCCATATTACAATATGCAGATGACACCATTATCTTTATTGATCACGACCCAGAATAAGCACAGAATCTGAAACTGTTGCTTTGCGCTTTTGAATAGCTATCTGGGCTGAAGATCAACTTCCACAAGAGCGAAGTCTTCTGCTATGGTGCAGCTAAAGAGATGGAATCCTTTTATACTAGTCTCTTTGGATGCAATGCAGGGGAATATCCCTTCAAATATCTAGGGATCCCAATGCACCATAGACAACTCCTAAATTCTGAATGGAGAAAGGTGGAAGATCGTTTCGAACAGAAACTCTCTTGTTGGAAAGCGAAATACCTGTCATATGGGGTAGACTAGTTCTGCTTAATTCAGTCTTAAGCAGCCTACCTATGTTTATGATGTCCTTCTTTGAGATCCCTAAGGGGGTCATTAAAAACCTAGATCATTATAGATCAAGGTTCTTTTGGCAAGGCTACTCAGATAAACATAGATATCGTCTTGCCAGATGGGACATCCTTTGCCGTCCTAAGGACCAAGGAGGATTAGGTATCCTAAATTTACAATTGCAAAATAAATGCCTTCTAGCCAAATGGCTGGTTAATCTGCTAAACTCAGAAGGCATATGGCAATCTCTTTTACGGAATAAATACTTAAGCTCCAAGAGCCTAACTCAGGTGCCAGCCAAACCCAATGACTCTCATTTCTGGAGAGGACTCATGCATATCAAAGATGAGGTGCTGGCTAATGGTTTATTCGATATTAAAGATGGAACCAACACTAGGTTTTGGGACGACACATGGGTAGGAGATAAGCCTCTGAAATTTAAATATCCATCCTTATATAATATAGTGCGGGATCCTCACGCAACAGTCTCAAAAGTGATGACTATTAGCCCACTAATCATCTCTTTTAGAAGGGCTCTGGTGGATAATAAACTTGCAGAATGGCTTAGTTTAGTAGCACGGATCTCAAATGTCGAATTGGTCGAAGGTTCATATTACTTCAGATGGAGTTTAACCAAATCTGGGTTATTCTCTGTCCGCTCTATGTATCTCTATCTTATAGATACACAAACACCTTTTCGTCATAGGAAGATCTGGAAGATAAAAATTCCTCTAAAAATTAAAATCTTTCTTTGGTTCTTGCAAAGGGGTGTCGTCTTAACCAAAGACAACCTCGCTAGGAAAAATTAGAAGGGGAGTCAGAAGTACATCTGCTGTAATGGGAATGAAACTATCCAACACTTGTTCCTAGACTGTCCCCTTACCAAAATGATATGGAGGATTATCTTTTTTGCTACTAGTCTGACCCAACCAAGATCAATCAGCCACATGTTTGGTAATTGGCTAACTAATCAAAATAAAAGGATTAGAAATTTGATTTGGGTGGGGGTGGCTGTCATGTTTTGGGCTATTTGGAGATGCCGTAATGATGTTGTTTTTAATCAAATGAGATCTAACTCTATGATGCAGGTAATTTTCAGAGGAGCGTACTGGTTACGCTCTTGGGCCCAGCTGCAGCGTGATGAGATAGCCAAGGACGCGCTCTCTACGATGAGCAAGAAATTGGAAATAATTGCTTTAGAGATATCCAATAAAGGATGGAAACATTTATACTATTTGAATTAGCGTCCGGGTCGATCTATAAGACTGGCTCTCTCTTTTTTTCCTCCAAAACTTTGTAATAATGGGCTATGTACATCTATGGATGTAGAGGTCGGATATTGTTTTATCCATTATCTAAAAAATATATATGTTATTCTTGTCGTTTGGATCCATTACTCTAAATTTTATATCTCTACCACTATTACACAATTATGCTAAACTGCTGCAACAAACTCAGACTCAAAATTCAAATTTAAAATTCTCAAGTTACTATTCACAGCACTATTCAAATACAACGGTTACTAATTAAATTCGTGGCACTATTCAAAATACTCACAACTATTCAAATTCGGAATATAAACAGTGCACGAACACTCACGGGTGAGTGGCTCCGGCACCTAATCCCACTATGCAGGCACTATTTGGAGCACTTTGTCTTTACTTTATGGATGGTGGATGATGCGTGCGTGATTAGTGAATATGCGTGATTAGTGAATACCGCACTCTCATGATGTGCATAGTAACTCGAGAATTTTAAATTTGAATAGTGCCACGAATTTGAATTTGAATAGTGCTATGCATAGTAACTCGAGAATTTTAAATTTGAATTTTGAGTTTGAGTTTGTTGCAGCAGTTTAGCATAATTGAGATACTATTCATAGCACTATTTAAATTATGTGGTTACTATTCAAAATCATGGCACTATTCAAAATGCTCGCTACTATTTAAATTTGGAATATGAACATTGCACGAGCACTCGGGTGAGTTGCTCATGCACCTAACTTTCTCACTATTCAAGCACTAACTTTCTCACTATGCAGGCACTATTTGAAGCACTTTGTCTTTGCTTTATAGATGGTGGATGTAGGATGCGTGCATGATTAGTGAATATGCGTGATTAGTGAATACCGCACTCTCATGCACCACCAACACATCCACTGAAGACACCACTCCACCACCACCCCACTTTCCCACATACACTATGAAGACCACGATCTCAGAAGTCCTCTGAAGATCATCCACAACCTATAGTAATCCTCCACTACCATTGTATTATTCCACCACCTCTGTAAATTAGAGAACAAAGGAAGTCCCGTGATCTTCCTGCGCTTGTAAGGTAATCCCTAAGGTTTGTGCTAAGTGATTGGGGATTCCCGAAAGGGAAAGCCGTATGTAAGCTTGCTCTGTGAAAATGAATTATGCTTTCCTGTTTTAATCCCTACATTCCTTTAAGCTCGTTCATATGGGGCGATGTCTCTATGCTAGGGACCCTAGAGGAGAAACATCTGCGTGTGTTGTTCTCGCGTTAGCCCTAGTAGCGGCGTTTGTAGAGAACCCTATGTGCGCAGAGAAGTGTTCCCTTTAGGTGAAACTGCCTGGGGAGATGATAGAGCCTGAGTCCTGTGTGTGCGTGGCTGGGGATAGCGAGGGAGAATATCGGGTTAACCTGGTTCTGAAGCGAGCAAGTGATGCATACGGTGAGTACCGAGTAGGACTGACATAAGCATAGTTGCACGACCGACTGAAACGTTGGTCTCGCCCGCCTGCAAAAGATCCTGCGAAATACATGCATACCCATAATCCGCATATTCACTAATCACGCATATTCACTAATCACGCACGCATCCTGCATCCACCATCCATAAAGCAAAGACAAAGTGCTCCAAATAGTGCCGCATAGTGAGAAAGTTAGTGCTTGAGTAGTGAGAAAGTTAGGTGCCTGAGCCACTCACCCGTGAGTGCGTGCACGGTTCATATTCCAAATTTAAATAGTAGCGAGTATTTTGAATAGTGCCACGAATTTGAATAGTAACCGCTGAATTTGAATAATGCTGTGTATAGTAACTCGAGAATTTTAAATTTGAATTTTGAGTTTGAGTTTGTTGCAGCAGTCCCAATTGTGCTAAACTGCTTTCATAAGGAGAAATGTCTTGATATTCTGGCCGCTTCTTTCTTTATTATAGGCTGCACTTATTTGACTTGGTCACACAGCCTCTCCCGTCTAGAAGACAACTTCCTTAATTTCTCTCCTCTTGTTCCCATGTATGCTGCTTTCTGCCCATTCCTGATTACCAGCAGACCAACGGCAGCCGGTCTCCATGTGCTAGACGTGTGCTCTAGTCGGCACTTGAGCTGTTGGGGCTTCGGTTCGACAATCAGATCAATCCGTGATGCACTGGGACTAGTCGACGATGATTTGATGTGCTCGGGCCAGTCTTAGTCGGACCAATTGGCAACCCGTGATATACTCTGTCGGCTTCATGAACCCGGGTTCCTCATGGATCAGCTTCTCAGCAAAGGCTCGGCTCAGCAGACGATGTTGCGAACGACGCGTAACTCCTGGGCCGGCCCAAAACTACCTGAAACGACAGGCCAGAAGAGCGATCTGGTCTCCGACCGGAAGGCCTGGCCAAGGAGAAACAACACTCGCTTCCAGCTCCGGCCCGCCTCTCCGACCGGAAGGTCTCGCTTCCGACTCCGGCCCGCCACTCCGACTGGAAGGCCTGGCCGAAGAGGAACAACGCTCGCTTCCGACTCCGGCCTGCTTCTCCGACCGGAAGGCCTGGCCAAATGCCGCTTCCGACTCCGACCCACGTCTTCGACCGGGGATGCACCGAACCTTTGCTTACAGCTCTTCTCCGACTAGCGCAATCAGAGCCGACTGGGACCGACCGACCGGGGACGCCCACTCGGTGAGGACTAGGAAATGGGCGGAGCAAGTAAAGCAGAACGCTCAAGTCAACTGTAATACCAAAGACCATACCATGTACACCTATAGGACAGTACCGACAGGGCATGGCAGAAGGGCACCCTGCAACCTTTCAGGCATGTCAGAACCCAAGCAGTGTTGTGGGCGCCGACGTTTTTGCCCTACAGTGTTATGGGCGCTATCAATTCCCATACCAGGCGAACACGGTAAGACTCTCCACATGCCTCTAGGCATCAATAGTGTTGTGGGCGCCGTCCTTTACCGTACATAGTGAATACGGTAAAACCTCCCACATGCGTCTGACAACAACAGTGTTGTGGGCACCTACCATCATCTTGTACCCGACGGCATGGGCGACAAGACTCAGCAGCATACGTACTCTCTCTCTCTCTTGTAAGGCCGTCCCCTTCATCTATAAAAGGGGATGTGCTCTCTCCCAATAAGGACAATTCAACACACAACAACAGAACCACCAGGTTCAAGCCTCGAGCACATGCTCGAATACTCAACTCACGTAGGAGCTCTCGTCACTCTCGGTCCTTCAGATCGGAGTCCGACCAGACCTCTTGCACCCCCTATCTTTCTCCTTCTCGTTTGTAACCCCACTGCAAACTTCGAGCACCTGGGCTCTGGAATAAAGTCACCGACCGACTCAAACTGGACGTATAGCACGTTGCCTATACCAGTATAAACCCTGTGTCATTGAGTGCTAGGCCACATCCGATCACAATGTACGGCAAAACTACAGTGTTTGTCACTTTTTGCACCGATAGTTGGCGCCGTCCGTGGGGAAGACGCCGCACGTTCACACTTTTGGCCATCGGATGGCCCACTTTTCCGCCATCTTCGCCGTGGCAGGCTCAAGCTATACGACTCGCTTCGGCTCACTAGAGTTTCCCGCACTTCCACCCATTAGGATGCGGGTTCCACCCGTCTTCGAGCCTTCCCAGGCCTTCCTCTTCGGCAGCCTGGACTTCGTCGCCGACCAGCTCGGCGTGCTGCACCTCCACGAGGAGGCACCTATCTCGGTGCCCGTCGGAGGGGCGCCCTCCATCGGCTCTGGGACTCCCGGCAACTTCAACGACGAGGCGCCTACACGTCATTCCGAGCATACACTCTTCTCAAACCCCGCTGTGAGTAATGTACATACTATTATTTACTCGCTATTTACTATCTTTCGCCAATTATCCGGAGGAACCCCATTGCCCACGCCGCGACCGCCATGCGATCGGTTCCCCTATGGCCTCGTGTCCCCCGCGGATGCATACGCTCAGGGCTCTGAAGGATGCTAGCGCCGCCTCCTCTCACATCCGAATTCATGGGAATGGCGAGCTATGCTCCCACCACTTTCCATGAGCTCCTGGATGACGAGGTTGAGACCGACGGCTCCAGCATCGGCGACATGGCACCTAGCCACCGTTTGTCCTAGGAGTGTGCTATGACAGACGCTCTAGGACAGCCGCTGGTGGTAGTAGAGTCCTTGCAGACTCATGCCACTCTGGACCCTCGGGCGGGGGCCCTCGCGCTCACACAAGAGCATGGCGAGGAGCTACGACAACGGTGGCAGAACCAGCCGCCACCTCCATGGCGCGCTCGGTGCAGCATGTTGCGCCCCATGCGTGTAACCTAGCAAGCGGCGCTTGGGGTCACTCCTGTCAGGTTCAGCGCAACATCATTGATGGAGGAAACGATCCCCCATAGTTCGCTTGGGCTAGCCAGAACATCACCACGACGACGATGCTTCTGCGTGGCCTTCCCGAGCCGGACAACCCCCAGGAATAGGCGATCCACCGAAACCTCTAGGCACTAGTGGAGACCACTGCCGTTCAACAGGCGGAGAGCTCCGCATCACGACACCGACTCGTGGCCTCTCTCCCCACTAGGGGAGTGGGGACACACTAGACGAATCGCTCCATCCGCTCACCGCTATAGCCACCAAGCGTGGCATAGGAGGCCATAGCTGTGCCCCGGCCTGACCTGGCTCCTGTTACGCACCGGGCGCAAGTGGCTCGGGCTGAACCAAGACGCTCGCAGCGTCATCAGCAATCGGCATCGGGCCCGGCATGATGATGACGTCCATCGGGCGGCCATGTGGGTAGGCGACACAGACTCCGGTCAGACTATCGCGGGAAGCGGTGAAACGCATCCTAGGCATGGTCATCGGCCAGACAACTGGAGTCCCAGCCCGGATGGCCCGGGACCATGGGCCTTTGGCCAGTGCATCCAGAGAGCGCCGTTCCCACAGCGCTTCCGACCGCCCACCAACATCGCCAAGTACACCAGGGGGACAAACTCCGGTATATGGCTCGAAGATTTCTGGCTCGCCTGCTGAGCCGGAGGAGTGGATGATGACCACTTTATCATTCAATACCTCCCTATCTGCGTGGGGGAACATGTTCGAGCGTGGCATGAATTCCTCCAGCACGACAGCATCCGCGACTGGGTGGACCTCAAGAGGGTATTCATCAGGAACTTCCAGAGGACATATGTCTGCCCTAGGAACTCCTGGGACCTCAAGAGCTGCCAGTAGGAGCCCAACAAGCCCCTGTGGGATTACATCCGTAGGTTCTCCAAAAGATGCAACTCTCTCCCTAATGTCATCGACGCAGACATCATCAGCGCATTCCTCTTTGAGACAACCTGCGAGTCCCTGATCCACAATCTTGGCTGCCTAAAGCCCCGAACCACCCGCGACCTACTCGACGTCGCCACAAACCACGCCTCCGACGAGGAGGTGGTCGGAGTGGTCTTGAATGGAGGCTAGGACAAAGGCAAGGCCAAGCACAAGGATTAGGATGAGGGCCCCTCCACGCAGAGGGGCAAAAAGAACAAGAAGGATCGGCGCCGACCGGCCAACTCCGCATTGGTCGCCGTGGCTAATCGCACGGGCAAGCAGCCCCAGCAGGGCCTTCCTGACCACTTTGATGAGCTCATGGAAAGCCCATGCACCAACCACGCCTACCCCATCAAGCACCTCTACAAGGACTGCAAACTCCTTAAGCGCTTTCTACGATAGGCCGACGGGCCAAAGGAGGGAAAGGGCAAGGAGGTAGCAGCCAAGAAAGGGGGTGTGGCGAGCAAGGATGCGGACGACTGAAAGCCCCTGTACGGTGACTGAGGTAATCTGACCAGGCACCTACCGACTGAAGGACGACAATAGCAACGTTCTCACCAACACTTGGAACAGCGAACAGCTATGTCGTTTCTTTCCCTAAAAGTCGGTCTTACCATTTTTTACTTAACGTTTGCTCCTATAAAGCACCCCGGCCCAAACACTTTCGGCCCGGGTCACTCGGGGGCTCCACAGGGGTGCGCTACCACCTCTCTCTTTTACTATCATATGGTAAATACATTTTTCCCAAATGAAGGAGTAGTCCATTCCTTTAATTACCTTACGTAACTTTGCTTTAAATATTCCGACCGATCGCATCCCGCCTCTACCTACGGTTACGAGCAGCTGAGCCCCACGGGCCATGCCTGGGCTCTCAAGGTTGTAGCCTACGAGACGAATGGGCAGGTGCGAAAAAGAAAGAATAAAAAACAAAATTATGCTAAAGGTAAAAATAAGGAACGGATGGGACAAGCTTTCCCAAACGAAGTGATTCCATCACAAAAACGAAACTGATTGCATTCATTAATACACAAAATTGTTTACACTAGGGCTCCCCCACGAACTTATCCTTTACATGTGCTAAGTACTTCTACTCTAAATTTTTACTATGACCGCCTGGTGGCATCGGTTGATGCCACGACCGGTGAGGGAAGGGGCTGCTCATCCTCTGGCTAAACAACATTTGGCTCGGTCGAAGGCGGGGCGACGTTCGCTTTCGACCCAGGCTCCACTCCGTCTGTAGGCTAGGCGACGTCCTACTAGCGCACATCATTAGCTGTGTTCGTGCAATGGGCATCCATCACCCACTGCACGGAGACTTGCTCGGCCAACAACTATGCATGTGGCAGCAAGCTCTCCCCGAGCGCGTGGATGTCCTCCGCGCTCCAGCCGTCGGCGTACCCGCTATAGATGGTGGCAAAGTCTAGGTCTAGGTGGTGCATTGCCACCGAGGTCAGCACCTCCGATGTCCCATAGAACATCGCGTCAGTGATAAGGGCTCGAACCTCATCCGGGACCTTCGCCAATCGAATGGCAGGCGTGCTGGTACTTGGCGCCGACCCGAAGACCTTCGAGACGACGAGCTAGGCAACATTGCACATCTGGTCAAATTCCCCCTCGAGAGCACATCGCTCTTCAAGGGACTTGGCCAGCGCCGCCGCATTTCGGTCAATCATCGCATTGGCCGTCTCCAGGCCTCGCTCCAACGACTCCACCTTTCCGCCCAGCTCTGGAAGAAGGGTGACGAGCTCAGAAGCAAGAGGAAAAACAAGACATCAACTAGAAATAGAACAAGTACATACCAAGGCCAGTGTTCTCGAGGATGGAGAGTCCCTCCTCCTACCGAGTCACTTGCTCGCGTAGCCGGGCGTTCGCCTCCTCAGTCCCCAGCATCTGGCCTTGGAGCACGAGCACTTCCTGGCCGACCTCTGACCGGGCCTTCCGCTCTGACTCTAGGGCCTCTAGGGAACTCTAGAGCGCCGCCTCAGTGTCTGCTAGGAACTTCTACAGTGCCGCCTCGGTCTACACCTGGCGGGCCTTCGCCGCGTCGAGCCCTCGCTCGGCGGTGGTCGCCCGCTCCACCGCGAGCAGTTCTGCCACCCGTGCCTCGATCGCCTTCGCTGCTCGGTCTTGAGACTCGCGGTGGGTGGACTCCAGCTAGCGCTCGAGCTCGGCAACCCACCGCAATGCCGCGGCTTCCCACTCTAGCCAAGCATGCTCCATTCGGAGGAAACGGGACTTGCAGCTCGACATCTCCTCCAGACCCTGCAAAACGAGAAGCAAGCATGCTGAGGCAACTAACGAAAGACCAAGAAGTTAAAGACGAACGTAGAAAACTCACCTCTATGACGTGGGGCAGGTCGACTATGACCGCCTGCTGGATAGACTTGACTCGCTCTAGGGCCTCTTCCAGCTTCACACTGGTTTGGGCGAGATTAGACTCCGTCGCAAGTTCTCTCCCCCAAGCACCTCCCAGAGCTGATCTTCCTGCTCATCCCAAAGGATGAACTGAACCTTCCTTGGGTCCCTGAGGCAGGGCCACACCAGGTCAGTCGCCCTTAGCCTGTAGGAAGGCCTAGCCGACGATCGGACCACTGCCAGCTCCTGCGACGGCGCCGGTGGCTCCACCCTGTCACCTTCCTCGTCGTCAGAGGGGATCTCCATTACCTCGATCTCATGGCCCGCTGGCAAATGTTTCGCCTCCGGACTGGCCGCATTTCCCCCTAGCACCTCCAGCTCTGACCGGGAGGGTGAGCCGTGCGGCCCTCTGCTCGGTGAGGCAGGGAGCCTGGTCTCCCTCTCCTCTTCCGCCGCAGCTGGTGGGGGAGGGGCCACAAGGGTCACCTCCGACGTAGCCTTCGCCACAACTAGGATCGCCACCATCACCTCTGCCACCGCTGTCGTACTTACGACTGGCTATGTAGGCACCGCCCTCGAAGGGGAAGGACGTGCCGCCACCACCCTAGTCTCCCCGCCACTCATCATGGCGCACTGCAAGGTGGGCCTCCACTCCTCCCGTATGGAAGTTGGAGCGACACTCAGTCCCATCAGCATCTGGCCGCTGTCAAAAAGAACAGGTCAGTCACACTCCAAAAACTCCATTGTGAGATCAAAAAAGAAACAAAGAGCACATACTGTGCCATAAGCAGCCACTCCTGCTATTCGACTGTAGGGGCGGCTGAATCACCAGCGTCCCTACTGATGGCGCACGAATAAATAGCAGCCACCCCTTCTTCCACCTCGAGACACACTCTTCTACAAAAAAAGGTTGGGAGGCCTTTGGCTCCTCCTAAAAATTGCTCTACTAAGGGGGAGTTTTTTTTTTATCTCAAATCCTTTGGTGGAGAGGCTCTAAAAGGTAAGGAAATGCTTCTCCAACTCTTTATTTGAAGTTTAATTCGTTGGTTAGTGATTAATTTGATTTTTTGTTTTCTCTCTCTTCCATGGAGCTTGAGCTAGTTATGAGTGAAATTGGACCCTAATTTTCACTATACTAGGGTAAATTAGGTAGGGAAGTAAGATTGCACCCTTTGTTAGTACATCTTTGTTGATTTTAGTGTAGTATTAGTGAAGTTTGATGCATGTGTCATGAAACCCTATATCTAGATCTAGATCTAGGATTTTGTTTTTTTTCTTTTTCAAATTTTTCTTTATGTGACTAGGGTTTGCATGTAGGTGAATGTGTAAGATTTTAATTGTTTCTAATGTGTAAAATATCCTCTACCATGGCAACTAATTATCATTTAATATTTATTTTGATTCCTTTCTATAATGTGTGTTTTTAATTAGTTATGGATAAATAGGCCATTAATTAATTATCCTTTACCATGAAATTGGAATGGAGTTTGCATGAAAGGTAGTGGATGAAATATTAAATTTTGTTAAATGTTTTCTTTGAAATTGTTTATTTGAACCAATTAATTTATATTTTAAAATATTTATGCATTAATAGTCAATTAATTAACTATCCTTTACTACCATGGTGTGTGTCTCAGGTATATACAATTATTCTCGAGTAATATTCTTTCTTTGATTGTTTTGTTTCTATAAGATGGACTACAAGAACTCTTGGATGTATGGTTCGTTAAGACACGACACTCTTTTCCGTGATGAGGTGGACAAATTCATCAAAGCCGCAGAGAAGCATGTAGCGACGTTGAAAGAGAATAGTGACATGATTATTTGTCCCTGCAAAGATTGCAAGAACCTTATTGCATTTCAAGATGTGAGTACCATCAAAGAACATCTGATTAGGAGAGGATTTGTTCCGGACTACACAGTGTGGATTCATCATAGTGAAACAGTGGTTGTTGATGATAGCGATGATGATCTAGCTGATGAAGCTGAAACCTAAGCATACTTGTCCCGATTCACAGATGATCTTGAGCAACAAATGGATCATGACTATGGCAATCAACAAGGTGGTGGCTTTAGCAATGAACAAGGTGGTGGCTTTGGCAATGAACAAGGTGGTGATGATGCTGGTGGTGCTAGCAATGATGGCGAAGCACGTGAGGGGGATGCAGATGACGGTGACAACTTGGATGAAATGCTTGGGGCCTTTGGACCAGAAATATTAGAAAAGAGCAAGAGAGGTCTAGAAAATCTTGAGAGGGTGACAAAAGCATCGAACAAGATTGTGTATGATGCTAAGAAGGGTTGTCCGACATACTTCACACTGCTACATTTTGTGCTTGAGCTACTCATCCTGAAGGCTAAGTACGGCTGGTCGGACTACAGTTTCGATGATCTGTTGTGCCTCATGTCACGGTTGCTCCCACGGCCAAACATAGTTCTCGCCAACACATACCAAGCGAAGAAGGTTATAAGTCCACTCACATTAGGGGTTGAAAAAATCCATGCATGCCCCAACCACTGTATCCTTTTTTGGCGTGGCACATCGTTCGAGACTTTAGATACATGTCCTAGGTGTGGGGCTAGTCGGTACAAGAACAATGACCTTCAAAGTGGGGTGGAAGCCTCCACAGGAAAGAGGAAGAAGGGTGGGATGAAGGTGGTGTAAGAATCTCAGCCCTCAGAGGAAACTCCATTAGGCAACGATGCAAATAAGAGAAGAATTCCTGCCCTGGTTATGTGGTACTTGCCAGTGACCGACCGCTTGAGGCGTATATTCCTAAACCCTAAGGAAGCCGCACTGATGACATGGTGGGATGATGAGCGCAAGGTGGATGATGATACGATTGCACACCCGGCTGATTGTAGCCAGTGGCAAGCGTTCGATGCCAAGTACAAAGCAGAATTCAGTGATGACCCATGGAATGTACGGTTTGGCTTGAGCTCCGATGGAATGAATCCCTTCAATGAGAGGATGACCGACCACAGCACATGGCCAGTCATCTTGACCATGTACAATCTCCCAACGTATTTGTGTCAGAAGAGGAAGTACCTTCTCCTCACCATTCTTATCTCCGGCCCCAAACAACCAGGCATTGATATAGACGTGTTCTTGGAGCCTCTGATGCAAGAAATGGAGAGGCTATGGAGGTATGGGGAGCCAATATACGATGCATTCCGGTGGGAGGACTTCATATGCAAAGCAATAATATTTGTTACTACCAATGATTACCCCATGCTGTTTGCCCTGTCTAGATAGTTCAAAGGCAAGACTGGATGCTTAGTCTGTTTGTATGGTACTAAATGGGTGTTCCTAGATGGATCCAGGAAGATAGTTTACATAAGGAACCGGCGCTTCTTAAAGACAGGTCACAAGTACCACGGCAAATTGTACCTAAGATACTATGGCAACATCCCGGAGGATGAACCCCCTCCAGAGAGACGGCGTAATGGAGAACATGTGTTCAGAATGGTCCAAAACATACACGTCGTCTATGGAAAGAAGAATCCGGATGGAACGATCAGATATAGAAGCACACCTCCCATTGAAGGTGTACCATTCAAGAAGCAATCGATCTTCTTTTAGTACCTGTCTTATTGGCCAGACTTGGAGGTCCACCTTACCATTGATGCGATGCACGTGCAGAAGAATGTCTTTGAGAGTCTCATGGCTACCTTGATGGACACGGGCAAGTCAAAGGATGGTCTCAGATCATGGAAAGACATGGTGCAGCTAAACGTGATGCGGGAGCTTTGGCCGGTACAGCAGGATAATGGCAAGTACAGTCTTCACACGGCTAGCTTCAACCTAACCCTAGAGGAGAGGAGAGCTATTTACAATTTCCTTAGGGGGTCAGAGTGCTGACTGGGTTTTCAGCGAACCCGAAGAAGCTAGTGTCGATGAAGGACCTATCATTAACATACTGCAAGGCTCATGATTGTCATGTGATGCTAATAGTGTTCCTACCAATTGCAATCAGGGCTATAAAGCTAGAGTTCCTAAAGATGGCCATCACCCGCATGTGCTACTTCTTTTCAAAGATCTCACAGAAGATGATTCGCAGGCAAGAGCTGAGTGACCTACATGAATTCATGGTGGAGACCCAGAACCAGCTAGAGATGTGTTTACCTCCCGTTTTTTTATATAATGGTACATCTCATGATTCACCTGGTTCATCAGATCGAGGCGCTGGGCCCTAGCTTCTTGCATGAAATGTGGTCCTACGAGTGGTTCATGTCGGTTCTAAGCTGATACGTGCATAACCGAACACACCCAGAGGGCTCCATGATAGAGGGTTACAGTTCCGAAGAAGTCGTCGAGTGCTGCCAAGAGTGGCTAAAAGTACAGAGAGGGATTGGTAATCCCGATTCTCATCACAAGGGAAGGCTAGCTGGGAAGGGCACAAGTGGTAGGAAAGTGTTCCTCGACAATGATTACAGAGAGGTGAGTCGGGCGCATTACAATGTCTTGTAGAGTATGGCAGTGATGCAACCGTACATTGATGAACACATGGCTATCATTATGGCCGAGAGGAATAGCCGTTCAGATGATTGGGTCATGAAACAGCATAAGCAACGCCTGACATCATGGTTGAAGGACCAGAACATACAGCCTAGAGAAACCATAGATTATATTACCATCAGTCGGTTGGCGGCCGGGCCATCAAAAGAAACCATAGATTATATTACCATCAGTCGGTTGGCGGCTGGACCATCAAAACATGTGACATCTTGGAATGCTTATGACATCAATGGGTACACATACTATACCGACACAAAGGACAGGAAATCTGTGAATCAGAACAGCGGCGTCCGAATAGAGGCTCTCGACGGAGTGGGACGAAAGGTCCTGTACTTTGGCATAATTGAAGATATATGGAACTTGACTATGGAAGAGATATAAAGGTGGCCCTATTTCAATGCCGCTAGATCAAGCAACATCAATTCAATGAGATCGGACAGAGAGTCATCGACCTCCAGAATGTACGCTACCAAGATGACCCTTGGGTGCTCACTGAACATGTCGCGCAAGTCTTCTATATGCTCGACCCGCAAAGTAACCTCCCCCCAAAGAAGAAGACAAAGCACGTGGTGGCCTCCGGGAAATAACATATCATCGGAGTTGATGGCGTGGATGATGTTGAAGCTTACAATAAGTGCGATGAGATGCCGCTATTCACAGACTTTTGTAAGAAGATTGAGGCTGTGGAAAAGAACCTGCCCAAAGATGTATTGCCATGGGAACGAAAAGGTGTCAAGGAGAAAGTTGTCACGGTGGGCTAGCTAGTTTATGTAAGTGTGTCAGTGTTCGTAAGACTACATTCATGTATGTGTGTGTGAGACTACATTTATGTATGTGTGTGTGAGACTACATTCATGTATGTGTGTGTGAGACTATATTCATGTATGTGAGACTACATTTATGTATGTGTGTTTGAATCTACATTTATGTGTGTGTGTGTTTGAGACTACGTTCACGTATGTTTGTGTGAACAATGTGTACTAAAAATTTATCAAATTATTAAATTACCAAAATAAAAGTTGTAGATCTCCATGAGTTATTCAACTTTGGTATTCATTACTTTTTCAGTTGAAATGATTTGGGGGTCCAAATTATGGTTTCAACTTGTCTTTTTTCAAATTTCAAAATTTGAAAGGTGTAAAATATTGTCACATCCAAGTTTGATCAAACTTAAATGTTGAAGTATGATTTTAGAAAATTTTAAGAAAAAAAACCATCACATTTGGAGTTAGTATGAGGGAGAACAACTAGTTACAAAGTTTACCCACAGATTAAAAAGAGAAATCACACTGTTCTAGATGATCCTTACATGATCATAGTGAACAGTGTGATTTCTTTTTTTAATCTGTGGGTCAACTTTGTAACTAGTTTTTCTTCCTCATACTAACTCCAAATCTGATGATTTTTTTCCTAAAATTTTCTAAAATCATTCTCTATCAATTTATTTTGTTGGTTTTGTCAATATATACATATGAAAAAGTTTGAGCAATTTAAATTTTGAATTTCAAAAAAATGCAACTTCAGATAAGATTTTGGTACCCCAAATGATTTCAGCTGAAAAAGTGATAAATACCAAAGTTGAATAACTCATCAAGATCTACAACTTTTGTATTGGTCATTTCTTCATATGACAAAGTGGTAATGACATTGTTCATAAATGTGACACATCTCTCATAAGGTTTTATAAACTATATGAGACATGTGTAAGATTAGTGAACAATGTGTGCTAAGAATTTGTCAAATGAAGAAATGACCAAAATAAAAGTTGTATATATTCATGAGTTGAACAACTTTGGTATTCATCACTTTTTAGGTTGAAATCAATTTGGGTCTCAAATTTTGGTTCGAACTTGTCATTTTTCAAAATTTCAAATTTGAAAGGTTCAAACTTTGTCAAATGACAAGATGACTAAAATAAAAGTTGTAGATATTAATGAGTTGAACAACATTGGTATTCATCACTTTTAATGTTGAAATCATTTTGGTTCGAACTTGTCATTTTCTAAAATTTTAAATTTGAAAGGTTCAAATTTTCTGAAATGACAAGGTGACCAAAATAAAAGTTGTAGATCTTCATGACCTCTACAACTTTGATGTTTATCAAATTTTCATTTGAGATCATTTGGTGTCTCAAAATTATTTTAGTAGTTTTGATTTTAATTTTTTAAAATTTAATTTTTTCCCATTTTTAAAGGTTCAATTTTGCAATTTTAAACTGTTGTAGTTGTTTTAGTTATTGTATATGTAAATATATCTATAAAAAATAATTATAAATTTTTGTACTGTATTGTTTATTATTTACATGTGAATAATTAATTTTGATTTAGAATTTTGAAAAAAAATCAACTGTAGGGGCGGCTTATAACCTCAGCCGCCCCTACCGCGGCTCTGAGGTATTTTGAAAAAAAATCAACTATAGGGGCGGCTTATAACCTCAGCTGCCCCTACAGCAGATCTGTAGGGGCGGCTTATAACCTCAGCCGATCTGAGGTATTTATGTGACCGTCGCTTTGGGTGAAATCATACACTTGGACCGTTAGGCTGCCCAATTTTGCCGCCGGCACCGCCTGCACCCCCGCACTTGCACCGCCGTCGCCTGCCCCTCCCTGACCCGTCCACCGCCTCCTCCACCGTCTCCCTGACCCCAACCGCCGCCCCCGCCCCATCCACCGCCGTTCCCCAGGCCACGATGGTGGCTAGGGTTTGGGAGCGCTCCTCTCCCGTCGGACGGCACGGTAGTGGCCCGTCGCCCACCCTTCCCCATTCATTGCGTTCCTTGTCCCCGACCCGAGCGGCCACTGGAGGAGGCCGGAGGCCGGACATGGAAAGGAGCCACTCGAATACTTGATCTAGCGGGGAGAGGCAGCCCCAGTCTGAGGTACGGCAGGCAGGACGGAGCGTCTCCTCAGATTCCCCGTCGCTTCTTATTGGTGGGCTGATGATTTTTTTCCTCCTCCCTTTCTCTGTTCGGCAGCTGAGCGTTTGCGGTGGAGTCTCGGTTCGGCAGCCAGAGGCAGTCCTGTGAGTCCCTCTCTCGCTCTTGGCAGAGGAAATTATCTGTTGTATTGGTTTCTAAGCCTACATTTTCCAGGGATTGGAATCAGAGGGAAAGGACAATTTCCTATCCGTGTGTAATTTCTAAGAGTCGGTGATGGTAAATCTAGCTTACGGGGTAAAGGCCACAGCCCAATTCTCGCATTTTCCCCTCCCTTTCCCGTTGGATTTGGTTCGGGGCGCGACTCCGTTTAGCCGCAGATTACATGAGCTCGGCTGTGATTATCGACGAACAGTTTTATTTAGGATTCAGACGCGGGCTATCGTGATCTGACTTAGGTGCTTTCATTTGATTGCAGAGTTTGCTCCTCTGAGCTGGATCAAATCAAATGGATTTTTAGGGGGTGGGCCATGGGCGAGTTTGTTGGATTTGTGTTGCTGTTAAGATAGAACTGAGTGCTTACCTGGTTGTTGATTTCCTGCGGTGGTGCTGCAACTGTTACCTGTTTGAGATTTTGTGCTCCTACTCGTGATCTTGGAGCGTTTGTTTAGTAAAGGGTTTAATTGGATGATGTGATCTTGATATGAGAGGTCATGGTGAAACAGAGCTAAGAAAAGACTAAAATTGATTGTCCCTCTTATTTTCTTCACCGGGATTAGAAGTAAGATAGTGAAATGTGGATTGTGTATAACTCCATGCTGTCAGTGACATTGATTGCTTTCTAAAAAGCAGAATTAATCTCCTTTAGAAAAACATTGATATTGTAACCTTTTTTGTTTCGTGATTTTTTACTCGGACCATTTAGTTTTTGCAATAAATCATAGTAGGGGCTTTCACCCCCCTCCTGTTTCCAGTAAAAAAATGTTACTTAAGCAGAAAAAGGCGTAAGCACATTGTGGCAGGCCGAGATTACTCTAGTGGGGGTGCATCACAGTATGACTCATGAGTTAGAAACTGGTAGAATAACGTTTGCATGAACTATCTATTCAGTTAATCAGTTGTGCAGCTGGTGTTGTGCTTATCAATATCACAACAATGTACACAAGTATACAACATGATGAGTATGGTTTATGGTCAAAATTTTTAGGGTTTAACATATATGAAACACATATAATAAAAATACGCTCAGCTTGCACTATATAGCACATTTCTTTTTACTCTTATTATTATTCTCGCATATTGTTTAAAGTGGTCAGCACGAAGGTGCTATATATGAATTATTTGGGTTTGTATATGCTCTCCCTACCCTTGCTTTGTCACTTCTACCAGCTTACTCAGGAGCAGTTCGATAACAAGTTAGAAAAGGGTCTAGAAGTGATGCTTACTCAGGAGGACCTTGTCGATGATGAGGATCCAGTGGGGGGAGCCCAGGGAAGAGAAGGCGGAGAGGATGCCCAAGGCGAAGAAGGGGATGATGATGACGACACCTCATCAGGGGGATATGTAAGCCCCGAGGATCCTTTCCCACAAGAACCCAGACAGAGGCCAATGGAGGACAAGTTGGACAAGGATTTTGATCCGAACGACGAGGTACGGATAAAGCCTTAGTAGCTTGTAAATTTGGCTAATGCTATGGCTTTATGTTACCTCTACTAACACTTTTGACCTGTCGGATACACAGGTCGTCCCTACTCAACCTCTGAAAAGACGACGTCGGCCTCTGGCTCATCTTCCTAGACAATACATAGCGGGGCAAAGGAGATCAGAGGAAGGAGCCACATATACTCACAATGAGGCCTCCGCTCCACAACCTTAGGACACAACCATGACTGAGACTGCCCAGCCAAAGAGGAAACAAGGGGGGGTTAGAAAGCCAAACCAATATCACGACAAGGCATGCTATGTGATAACGGAGGTCGGGCCAGACGGGTAGATCCTCGAGCCATATACATATAGGGCGAAATTCCGTAATCACATTGGGTTTGTAGTTAGAGATAAGTTGAACCCAGCCATCCATGGCTGGAATCTTGTACCTATGAGCCAAAAGGTAGACCTATGGGAGAAGCTGAAGCAGAACTTCAGGTTTTCGAAGGGAACGCACGAGTTGGTACAACAAATGCTTTTAAGATAATGGGGCAGAGCTTCCGACGTTGGCGGTCGGATCTGAACAAGAACTTTATCCAATAGAAGTTAACTCCTTTCCATGAGTATGGCAACATAACTCCTAGTCAATGGGAGGAGCTCGTGGCTGAGAAGACTTCAGAGGCATCATTGGCCCTCAGTGCCCGTAACAATGAGCAGGCGAAGAAGAACCAACACTACCCTCGTCTAGGCCCCGGTGACTACACTGGCAAGCAAGAGGTCTTTAGGAAGATGGACGCAGAGACCGAAGCTACCGGGAATACGAAAGTGCCGAAGTTGAAGCCATGCCTCAAATAGTGGATATACGCGAGGAGTGTGGATTCATCCGGTAGTAGCCTCAAGTTTGCTAAGCCGGAGACCGGAGAGGTAGTATCAAAGATACTGAAACTTGCTGAAGACAAGGAGTTCAACCCTTCCAGAGAGAGGGACAAGCTTACCGTTGCCTTGGGAAACCCCGAGCACATAGGACGCACCAGGGGGCTAGGGAAGAGGATGTCCTAGAAGCATGGATTCGTAGAGGAGAGGCACATGTACAAGAAACATGGTAGAGACCGAGAGTCTAATCTTGAGCGCCAAGTGAAGGCTCTAGTTGAAAAGATGTTGGTGGAGAAAGGACTGTCTACGATGGAGCCACAGCCACCAATGGGGCCGCCCGGAGAACTGGCGATAGTTGGCAGCCCTCTGGATGTTCCCAGCAGTCAAGGTTCCAATGCAACCGGAACCCCCATCGATCGCATATGGGTGCCAACCAGTTGCAAATTGGTGGTTCCGATGGGCAGGCAAAACATGATCATTGAGGTGGCAACGGGTGTGGCACATCCTCCGGGTGGCACGTAGCACAATAGGGACATCCCGTAGGACTACACTCGGGTCGAGGTGCATACCGTGAAGCCTGAGTTCATGACTTGGAAGATAGAACACCCTACTCCCGAGGGGCTCGTGTTACTCAAAGACGTCATGAACCAGTTCATCCTCTAGCACAGACGGGACATTGTATTGACCGAGTCTTCACCAACTCTGACTGAAGTTCATCCTCTGGAGCGACCCATCGAGGATGGGGAGGTATACTCACCGGCCCATGACCATGACCACCACACGCTAGAGACTTCTCCACCTCGTACCGAGCAAGGGCATGATGACATGCCACATCCTTCTCCACCTTGTATCGAGCATGGGCATGATGACATGCCACGTCCTTCTCTAGCCCATACTGAGCAAAGGCATAATGAGATGCAACATCCTTCTCAACAAGCGCAGTCGATACATGAACAACAAGTGTCTCATGAACAACAATTGCCTCGTGAACAGCCGATACGTGAAGAACAAGTGGCCCCTAGAGCAGGTGATGCACAAGTTGACAAGAACATGCCCGAATGGGAAGCTCGAAACAAAATCCCAATCAAGATAAGACCATCGTATGTGGGCATTAATGACGTCTCGTCGGTGCACAAGTGGATGGCCCATGACCAGTTCAAGCCTAAGAACCAAGCAAAAGAATTCAGAGCACCAGCTTCTGAGGAGGGCACCACTAGCAAACTGCACAAAGTGTTTAACAAGTATCCAGCTGTTGATAACCTCAAATGATCAAATGATTGTCCGGATAAATATGAAAAAGGCAAGAACTTCCTACCAAACCGAGTCATACAGTGCTTGCCACGCGGAATGAGAAAGTTCCTTGATTGGTACTTGTGTGCTCAGATAACAGAACTAGAAATCTTACAAGCATGGATCCCTGCCAGCACATTTGGAGCCCCAGGTGGGCAAATTATCGTTGAGTTTAAGGATATCCAGGCATGCTTCCACCTCGGATGAATGGAAATGAATCTAATTCGCATATGGTGCCTGTAAGTCCTTGCCCTCTCGATATGATATGAATGTAATCTTTTAATTTTGTTATAACTAACCCGCGCCGTGATTTGTAGAATGCAAGCGGACTTTGTGAAAAAGAGGCCAGCTCTGAAACACGGGTATATAGACCCTTCACCTATAGCATCAATAAATTTTAATTACCCTAAAGAGTGGAAAATAGATTGCAAAGAACTAGGAGCTGGAAAGACACTTAAGATGAAAGAGGACATCAGGAACAAGAAAATATTGGAAGAGTCCCTCAAGGTTGCGGCATACATTGCCCTATGTTTTAAAAATCTCCAACAACACGATAATATATGGATACCATACCACTTCAAGTAAGTTTGACTGTATACTTAGCTTTGTTCAATATACTTTGTTCGATACAAAAGAGCTTATATGTTCCTTCTATGACTAAATTCATGTAGCGATCACTGGATTTGCATAGGCGTCTGGCTCTCACATAGCATGGCATGGGTCTTTGATTCAGCGGATTTCCTAGTCAAGACATACAAATACTTCATAGCGATTGTCAAGACATATATATATTGACAATCCTTATTTTAGCTACTATATTTGTATACATACTTGTAAGGTTCAATGTGGGATACTAACAAGTTGCATTTGCTAAAATCATTGGAACAGGACATTCAGGCACTATGTCCAGGAACATAAGGGGAGGCATCATCCAAATAGGAAGGAAAAGTTGTATGTCAAAACTCTATGTGCGGTAAGTGTCATTTACTTTGGTACTCCATATATTACGTGTGTGTCAATAGCATTACTTAACATCTTCATATGCAAAACACACAGTGCCCCAAGCAGAAGCCTGGGAGTCTACATTATGGATACTACACATGTATTATGATGAGTACCATCGGTGGCTACAACAGAAACTCCAATCTGGTAAGTTTGAACCTCTTCGCTCGTAGTATGAAAACTTCGCATATGTTGTGATATAGTAAACCTAAACTTATTCTCTTGTAGTTGGAGAAAGATAAAGACATGAGAATGAACCCATACAAGGATGATGAGCTCTTAGAGATGGTCGGCGACCTTTGCAACTTCATAATGGACCAGATTGTGTATCATAAAAGCACTTACCATCATCTTCTTTCCGACTTAGGTAGTAATCCTCTATACCAACACCTTCGGGAGACTGATAGGCTAGCCCTAGGCCATTGATGACAATGTGGACTTGTAGTATGATTTGGATCAGACTTTGGAATGGTTTGGACTTTGTTTTGCATGTGGACTTGTGGATTTCTTAATGGACTATGTTATAATGATGGACTTCATAATAGACTATGTTGTAATGATGGACTTTTGTGAATTATGATTTATGATGATGTTCTAAATAATGGTCTTGTGTTTATGGATGTATATATGTATATTTGTGGCGGTCATATTCGAATTTGAATTATATATATATGGTCAGATTTGAATTTGAATTATTTTTTTGCTAGAAAATCCACTGTATGGGCGGTTCTTGATTGAACCGCCCTTACAAATACACATAGCAGGGGCGGCTGGCGATACAGCCGCCCTTATAGAAGTCCACTATAGGGGCGGCTGATATTATCAGCCGCCCTTACAGAGAGAACTGTAGGAGCAGCTGAAAACACCAGCCGCCCCTACAGAAGGCACTGTAGGGACGGTTAGAAAACCGCCCCTACAGAAGCACCCTCTGTAGGAACACCCTGAGAAAGACGGCTGGAGCAGCAAAGGCTCTAGAGCCGTGACTCCGGATCTGAGGCGCCACCACCTGATGATAGGGGCAAGGCACCTATTGCTGCAGGTGCCCGCAGGCTACGTGCGCCGGAGGGCTTCATGGCCACGGTGCGGCGCAACTTCAACGTCGATGTGGCAGCGGTGGATGCGCATCCTCGGACTCGTTCTGCTGTAGCCCACCCGGCGCGGGTCTCCACCGAACCTAACACCGATGGCTTCCACCAGGTGCACAGTCGCCGTCGTTGGCGGCGTAAGCCGCCACTGCGCCTGCCCAAGCCGGTGCCGGAAGATCTGGTTGGGCTCTGTTTCAACTGCTTTGGGGACGACCACGTCAAGCCGACTGCCGTTTTCCGTCGCGCTATGGCACCAGTCATCATCAAGGTCACCGCGCACGCAATTGCCCCTACGGCCCTATCTTCGCTAGGGCCAAGCGGAGGCGCTCGCCGGCGCGCTCTGGCAGTCGCCGCGGTATGCCTCATTTGCCTCTCCCTCGCCGCCGGGCATCGCCAGCAAGGTGGCGCGA
Organism: Miscanthus floridulus; assembly: GCF_019320115.1. Classification (NCBI taxonomy): domain Eukaryota; kingdom Viridiplantae; phylum Streptophyta; class Magnoliopsida; order Poales; family Poaceae; genus Miscanthus; species Miscanthus floridulus. The sequence continues at coordinate 28,625,901 of NC_089594.1, forward strand.
AGACACGGTGTCGGCGCGCTCAGTATCCACCGGTAGGGATCCCTTCGTGCCACATTGCTGCGCCCCACCCAGCCTGGAGGCCATGGAGCAGCCTGCCCCTACGCCGTCTTCGGGTGCTGGGAGGCCGCCCGACGTACAGCAGCAGCCGTTGAGGCAGCACCGTCCTGGGCCACGTCGTGGGCCGCGGGTCGAGAACGGCCTTTCGTCGAGATGGTCATGGTGCCACGCTCGGCGGAGATGCAGGCGGCGGAGGATGCTCTATCGCTTGCGCTTGTCGCATTGGTCGGTAGGACTAGGCCGCCGGTCACTCCGGCAATGGTGCGTGACTACCTGCGCACCAACTTTGGGATCGTCGACGACGCCGTCTCCGCGCTGCGCCATGCCCCTCAAGACTTCATCGTGCGGTTTCGGCGTAGGGAGGACCTTGAGACAGTGCTTGGCACATCGGTCGCCTAGGAGGTAGCGCCATTCACGCACATCTGGAGGCGATGGTCGAGATTCACGAATGCGTCCGCTGGAAGCTTCACCTTCAGGGTTCTCGTTGGCATCAAGGATGTTCCGGCGCACGCTTTGAGGCAGCCCGTGGCGCAGTTTCTGCTGGGATCTTCTTGCGCCAGGGTAGAGTTCGCCACGACAGAGGCGGAGGGTGTAGATGTTGATGATGCTCGTGATCTATTCATTGCAGCTTGGTGCGTCCAACCGGGGCTCATCCCGGACCAGAAGATCCTGATCATCCCGGAGTCGACGCCGCCCCCACGACCCCTGGGATTCTGTTCCTGCGGGAACACGAGACCGTCCACTCTAGGCTTCCGACGCTACGCTACCTTGCCTGCATGAGGGTGATCGAGGTCCAAGACTGGGCGGCGCCGTCGTCCTCATCGGACGATGACTTCCCCAGAGCAGAGAATGATGATGATGACTACAATGGCTATCACCTAGGGATTGATGGCCCCTCCAGGTCGCGCTCGTTCAGCCCTCGGACGGTTTGTTCGCGGGAGTCGCTTCGTCCCTTGCATGGTCGCTTCGAACACCCGCCGCTTGGTCGTGGCCACGAGCTCGACTGCCGGAGCTCGTACGCCGGTGACGGAGACGAAAGAATGCACGGTGCGGTGGTCCCCTGATCCATACCAGATGGTGCGTGAGGGTACCTGTGCCCTAGGAGGGCGTGCCTGGTCCTGGTTGGGTCGACGCCGCTTTGGCCGTGGGCCAGCCCCGCGCGAGATGCCGGACGTCACGTCGCCGCGGTGCGAGAACACACGCCAGGCAGAGATTCCTGATGCCTGCGTGCCCCTGCAGGGCATGGGCGGAAAGGGTGTGGAGGAAGTTGACTCCTCCCTCTCACCTCGTTGCTCACCCTCTCCTGTCAGGTCGCCAGTCGAGGACCCAATGCTCTTCGAGACACTGCTGTGCACGCCCCGAAAAGCTGTCAGCGGACGCGACCACGCCGCAGACGCCCACTCTGTTGACCTCTGTCCGCGTGGCGTGCGCTCATCGCGCCCCCGTCATTGCGGATTCGTGGGGTCCGCCCTAGATTTGGAAATGAAGCTGCTCTCGGGCCACAATGCCTTCGTTGCGGATGCGCCGGCTGATGGGCCGGACTTTCTGTTTGGTGCTCAGGACTACTGTGCGGATGCTGTGACTTTCTCCAGTGGGCTGGCTCATGAGGTGGATCTTTGCCTCTCTGGGCCGGAGGAGTACATCTCAGGCCGCAGCTCGCCGTCGCGTGGCTGCACAGCACTCCTGGCCCCTGACATGCTGGACGGTGAACAGGCCGATGCAGCTTCGCCCGTTGTCGCCGGGGGAAGTGAGGCCCGAACCCCTGAACCACAGACGTTGGCTGTTGATGGGTTCATCACCATCTTCAAGAAGACTCTGCCACAGCCACTACTCTCCGCGCCGCCGCGTGCTCATGTGACACGGGCGGGCTGCTGTGAGGATCAAGACCTGATCCCGAAGAGAAGCGCCCGCCTCGCTGCAAAGAGCAAGAACAGGTTGCAGAAGCCGGAGGCACAAGCACGCAAGGTAATGATGAGACGCATTGGTGTCCAAGTGGAGACGCAGCTGCCCGACGAGGCCTCATTTGACAAGTTCCGGATGGCGTTCAAGCTCCCGCTTTCGCCGACGACTAGGGAAGCCATGGAGGTGCTCTTTGCCGGGCAGGAAGCAGCGGGCTCGCCGGCCCGTTCGCGCCGCCTAGAAACATACGTCTGTGTATTTCTTTAGCGGCACTTTGCCCTTTGTGGTCACGACAACAGATAAATATGTAATCGTTCAATGTAAACCTGGTAGTTTAGGGCAGCCCCTGGTAGTTGTGTGCTGGCCCCTCGCCCGCGTACGTTTGTATGACTTTCAAAACTTCCTCTTAATGAAATACGGGCAAGATGTCCGATCGAGAAAAAAAAGTGACATGCTTGGTCTATATAAAAACATGTTCCGATCAGTACTGGATGAGGAAAATGCTGAAATGGTCTACGTCTAGATTTACCAAGTGGATGACGTCCACTTTTTTTTTTTTTTTTTTTTTTGATGTGATGAAAGACGTCCACTTTTAATTAAGCACGAGGTAGCTTGGGGGGGTAGTCGGTAAGCCTTCTAGAACAGCCAACATGCACAACCATGGAACGATCAAAGGACCACGCGTATATGTCATGTCTTGTCTGCAAAGACTTTTTTGAGGATGATGGCCGGCCTGCCATGCTGAGGGTAATGTCGAAGCAAAAAGTCGCGTGAGAAGTTGACTGGATAACAAATTTCTAGCTAGAAGACCGTGCATGCGAGCCCCTCGTTTTGGCCATGTATTGCTACTTGTTAGTACGTAGTGGAATTGTTGGTAGCTTGTGCGTGCATGATATACCAATATGCACATGCATGCGTGAGAGCTCCACGCCAGCAACACGCCATGAACATAAGCTTCAAATTCCAGGTTGTCGCTCTCTTTTCGTTCCAGCTACGTGTACACACCACCCTTTATTCAGTGTTGCAGCTTGCAAATGCATACCATATCATCAGCATATATACATGGCATATTGCTGACGTGAAGGGCTAGCACGAGGATTGCTCGGGCCTCGGAGCTCGGACCACTCAAGGGCCAAAATCCAGCGAGGCAGAGAATAGTGGCTTGGGCCGATTTTAGAATCAGCCTAGGCTGGTGTCGGCTAATAAGCCATATTGCCTCAAAATTTGTCTCTTGAGTTCCATCGAGCCATAGCCCATAGCCTAGAGTACTCCCTCTATTCTAAGTTATAAATTATTTTGATTTTTCTAGATTCATAGCTTATATATCATATATCTAAATATATAGTAAAAGTTACGTACTTAAAAAATTAAAGCCACTTATAATTTAGAATGGAGCAAGGATTAGTCAGCCACCGGGGCAGCCAAAGGAACTGTAAACTACTCCCCAAACGTAACAGCTAGCTAGTACTGCTGCGGTCTGCTGATGGAAGAATCTTGACTGCAGCAGAACATGCCGAACAACGGACCCTTAAATCCAATGCAAGGTGAGTTGCACTAACTAATAATTTGTCTATGTTTGTGCGCGGTTTTGCGGCTACCATTCATATTTGAGTGGCTTGCTAGTCTCGTTGCCACCTGCCCAATTGATTGCTCAACTTTCATGTAGTATAATAAGTTATGTTTATTTGGGTCGTGTTGGCTTCTATCTTTTCACGGTAATCTATGGATTGCTTGGGGATGTTGTAACCAGTCAAACTCTGCTTCTGCTTAATGAAATACGTGTCGCAAGGATATGCTCGCGAAAAAAAAGATTTGTGTGGCTGTGGCGGTGCCCATGGGTCATGCTCATACATGAAACATCCATCTTGTGGTTTGTGGTAGTTATTATATTGATGCTTGGTGTATATCAACACGCATGATGCATGTATAGGAGTACTACACGGCTCTGTGACTGTTGCTGCTCAACAGTTACTTAGGCACTGTATTCGTTCAAAGAAAAGACCGTGTATATATGAGAAATATTGTGAAATGACATGAGTATGTGGTGGCCTGCCAACTCCGGCAGCAGTAGAGTACAATATTTTTCGTCCCTACCAAGTTTGCTCTAGTGCCCTTTGTCCTTTTGCATGTACAAATGGCTTTCATCAAAAGATAAAGGGAGAAGGGCAGGTAAAGGGCTACTATGCATATGCAACCAAACATCCTAGTAAATTAATCTGAAAATGTTACTTAACAACAATACTTTGTATCTGGTAGTGTAAAGAATTCCAATGCCATCACTACTAGAGAACAGACTTTAGAACGATGTCTCAATTTAGCATTAGCCTCGGCATTTTTTTTTGCCCCCGAGACTAAAGGACCATTAGTCCCGGTTAATAATACCAACCGGGACTAAATGTTCCTTTATTCCCGGTTGGAGCCACCAATCGGGACTAAAAAGTCCTCCAACCTTTAGTCCCGGTTGGTAATACCAACCCAGACTAAAGGTAGACCCTTTAGTCCCGGTTGGTAACACCAACCCGGACTAAAGGACCCTTTAGTCCCGGTTGGTAACACCAACCGGGACTAAAGGTCCTTCGATGGGTTAGTTCAAAAGGAAAGCATCCCATCCATTGCAAGATGTGTTGTGTAGGTGGGGTGGTAAGCTCCGCGCGAGGTAGTGCATATGGTATTAGGTTCGAATCTCAGGGGGCGCAGTTGTGGGAGGCATTATTTTTTTTTAAAGCCGGGAGGATCTTTAGTCCCGGTTGTGGCAAACCGGGACTAAAGAACAACACTTTAGTCTCGGATCGCTAGTCCCGGTTGGGAAACCGGGACTAAAACCAGTTCCCAACCGGGACAAGATATCAAATCTGTAGTAGTGCATGGAATATTCTTCTACAGTCTGCGACCAGTGAGTGACCATATATGTTGAGAAAAGTAGCCGAGAGTAGTCAACAAAAAGGCACCAACTGAAAAATGGGAAGTTAATAAAACAACTAATTTCAGTTTTTAATTCCTTGCTGGTTTCATCCTTTGCCCGTTTATATGGATATATAACTAATGATTGTGACATCTTGGGATAGCTTCTAGAAACATTAAAAAGGAGTATTTATTTAGTGCTGTTATAGTAAAACAAAAGGTGATCGGTTAGAAAAGGATTTATGGTTGTGGTGAGAACTACAACAAGTTTTTGTTCTTTAATTTCATTATTACTAGAAGATATCCCACGCGTTGTTGCGGCCTGCGGGGATTACAAAGAATTGGATATAAAATTAAGTGGATATGATATGGATAGCTAGCATTAAGATGTTGAAAGTTAGTGATGACATGGCTATTAGTGGAGATGATATGGATAGTTAGTGGGGATGATGTGTATTGCTTACATGTTGAGATAGATTTATAGTGAGGATTAACTTTATAAGAGATAAATTACTGCAATAAATTTTCTTCTTGTTAGTTTTTTGTTTCTGCCAATTCAACTAGAAATTAATGTTGCGTTGATCAGACTACAATCAAATTTCAGAAGATTCTAGTAAACAAATTAAAATGCTTTGGAAAAGCCAACTACTTAGCTGGTTAGGTTTCTTGACACAGGTGCTCACATTTTTCTAGACTTATTCATTCCATAAGTTAATGATACTATTCTTTTAGTGGCAAGCGGCGTAGCCATCTACAATGAGACTCCTATGATAATTTCGACAGTGTTGAGATCAACCAAGCTAGTATTTCGGAGACACTGATAAGGGGCTAGGGTGCATGTGTGTTTGTACGGAGTGAATGCACATGCATGTATGTGAGCATTGGCCTCTATACTATATTTCAACTAAAAATTAATGCTTTGAAAAATAAAATGGATTGGTTAAGGTGTCTGTTTTGTCAAACTTCTTACAAAAATGTATAAAGTGAATTTATTATAGAAGGCATATATATATATATATAATTAAATAAAAAAACAATGTAAAACACTAGACAACATGCATGAACCCCTATGCACAATGTATAAAAGTCACTACTCACAAGTCAGGCGGTCAACACCTGATTTTTGTTGCTCCTCCTCCCTTGCCGATCTGTCCCTGGTGGCTCGGCGAGCTCTTTTCCTGTCATACACCTAACGGAGGCTGGCGGCCCATCTGGCCCAGCTGCCAAGGGCAGCAGCAGTGCCACCGCCGCCAGGAGCAGCAACAACACCTCCTATGGGGAAGGTGCGCATAGCAAGGGTGGGAGGTCAACCTCCGCTCCACTGTCCATTCTAGGAGGATCTTCAATAAAGGAAAGAGAATATGAATAGGATCGGTTGGGATTAGATAGATTATGAGGAGTACATATCTATAAAGACTTCCCTCATTAGATTACTTAGGATAGAAGTCTACTCAGAACTATAAATAGAGAGGCTATGTAATCATTGAGATCAAGAAGTAATAGCCTCAGGCTTATCCCTTCCTCTCTCTCTCTCTATGTGCGTCGCCTGCCTCTCCCTCTCTCCATGTGCCGCCCCCTCCCCTCCCCTAGTCGATGCCTCCTCCTCCTCCAAACCCTAGCCGCCACCCCTTGGGGGCCCTCTCACAATGGGGCTCTTACATTGGTATCCAGAGACCAGACGATCCATGGACTCCGCCAACCCCACCATGCAACAGCTGATTGAGAACCTCGCCACCGATCTCTGCAGGAACTTCGCAGAGATGCATCGCCAACTTGTCAACCTCGACAACCGGCTGCACGCCATCGAGCAGGCACGCATCCACGGCAACGCCGCCATAACCAGCGTCCAAGCCAGATTGGATCAGGAAGCTGCCATGTCACACCCAATTTTAAGGATAAAATGGGATGCAAAATCTTATGTTCGTCTAGAGATCAGTCACACACATAAGCCGACAAATTATAAATAGTATCATCACAAGTGTTTATTACATCATGAATAAAACAGAGTCTTCACATAAATATGGCAGTGATATAAAGAAAAGATCTCTCGTGGAAGCTCCAAATCACAGGGACGTCAACTAGTTGACCACAAGTCTAATAATCCTCAGGGAAATCGTCATAGCCATTTGTTACCCATCCGGGATTTTTATCCAAATAATGAAAATAAACAAGCATAAGTACATGTCGTACTCAACAAGTGTAACATGGGGTTCATGAGGCTCAAAAGGCTTGACATAGGCTTAACAACATTCAGCTTTTAGTTGTCACAATTTTAGCTTAAGAGTAGCAACAAGTTGTTTCAATTCCCAATGCAAAAACACATGATCAAAGTAAACATGAGTAATGAATAGCATAAATAGATAATTTTTAGTGTTCATCTATTCCATAAGGTTTCCAAGGCCGCTCGTGACTGTGAGCACGGCTGATATACTAGTTTTACACTCTGCAGAGGTTGTACACTTTCACTATGAGTTGTGATACCCATATGCCCAGGTTAATTACTCCCAAAACACTTCCAACGTGAGCAGACAGGGGTCACTATGAAGCCTTTCAAATGTTTGTCTAACAAGTTAGGGCCGCTAGGTTTCTGTGGTCTATGAATATAGGGCTCCCCTTCCGACAGGCACAATGACGCGTAGCCTATACACTGACAGATAGAGGCCACACTACATCCAACCCGGAACACACCCTCTTGTGCCATAAAGGTAACCTCTAACAAGCTAGAAAAAGGTCCTCATACTGAGCTAAAGCTAGAGCCATATAGCCCTCACAGCTGTACTATAAGTTCTGGATGATCACTTACAGATAAGTCCTTAGGGAGAGGAATCTAAAGCATTTAGAGAATCTGAAGCATTTAGAAAGTAGCTAAATACCCCAGCCCCCTTTTCCAAGTTGCTAAAAACTCATATTTTAATGTTTATTGCATATACCATTAGTTAAGTTACAAGATCATGGTTTAATCGAGCACTAGCAAAGCTACCCAATGCATATCCTATAGGTGACAAGGTATAAGTTCAATTCTAGGGAATTCCTATCAAGGCGACACATGCAACATGAATTTAATGTATTAAAGTAAATAGGAAACAAGGATGAACCCATGTTATACTTGCCTTGAGCAAAGTACTCCTGCTGATCCGGCACATCAAAGTAGTACCCTTGATCTCCCATGAATTGCTCACCGTCTATACTCGATAATCACAGCAACATACAAGCATCTAGGAGCAATCATGCATAGCAAACAAAAGCTATAGATTAGAACAGTACACCAATAACATAAAGTCAAGATGAAGAGTTTGGAAAATGAATCTACGTCTCGCTACGAACACAGATGCGAAGATCACAAAAATCGGAGCTAAAACGAAGAAGTTATGAATTAAACAAGATTTCCTATAGTAAAATAATAGATTAAAACTAACCTCGAATTTTAAAAGTTGAAAACCTACTTAATAATAGTATGAACATGTAGATTATGAAATTACAAACCTAACGCAAGTTGAACAGATCAAATCGGAGTTAAAACGGATATTTTATGGCTAAAACAAATCTAGTGGCAAAACTGTAAATTGCTGAAAACGTATTTTAGATCTAACAGAAACAAACTACGCTTTCAAAAGAAGAAAATGAAATCTAGAAAGACGCTTTGGACTGTGGGTTAAGACCCAAATAATTATAAGGGGGTTTTTACAAATCTTGCAGCGAAGGGTATCGGCCATCCACGGCCGTTGAATCTGAGATGGGCAGTGGAGTTTAGATCGGGCGGATGAGAGGGAGCCTGGCTGGCCAGAACAGGGCCGGCGGTGACATATCCGCGGTGGCGCCATGGCTGGGCAAAGAGAACTCACCGAAGTTCTCGGTTAGGAGCCTACGGTGCATGGTTTTTCGAACGGAAAAGTCTAGGAGAGAGAAGAGGGTGGGGAACTCACCGGAACCGAAAGAACGAGCGGGGAGCAACGGAGGGCGACATGGCGCTCGGCGAAATGGCGATGGCTCTCCAAGCTCACGGCGGTGGTAGGGTTGGCTGCCTCGGGCTCGAGCAGAGGTGGCGCTTGCTCTAGGATTTGGATAGGGAGGCACGGGCATGGGGCATCCGGTATTTAAGAGGCATGGGAGCTTGGGCGTCACGGCAACCGACGGCGGTGTAACAAAGTCGAACACGGTGGCTGGTAGAGTTTGGCTCGGACTCGATCCGAAGGAAGAAGATGTCTGCCAGGTGGGCCAACACGGTCAGTGAGAGTGAGGGGAGGAGAACACGCGTGCACGAGCGTCTAGCTAGGCGGGGGCACGCACTGCTGGGCCATGCGGAGCGGACGTGGGAGGGAGTGAGGCGGGTCGGCGTTGGAAAGCAAGGCCGCATGAGAAGACTAACCAGCGACTGGGCCAACTTGCCGGAATAGAAGGAAGGGAGAAAAAATCCTTTTCTTTTTCTTTTTCTAATTTCCACCTAATTTTTGAATGCAAATTCAAATCTTTTTGAAATGTAATTTCAAACCACATAATACAAGAAAACAATATGCAGTAGCATGAATGCATATACATGATTGTGACCTTATATTTGATTTTATTTTTAATAAAATTATTATTTTCCTAAATTTAAATGCCCACAAAAATGCATAATAAATCAAATTCCACTATTTTAAAATATTGCAAATTTTAGGGTGTTACAATTCTACCCCCCTTAAAATGAATCTCGTCCTCCAAATTCGGACGATGCTTACTCAAATAACTGCATGTATGTTTTCTTTAAATCATCTTCTCATTCCCAAGTAGCCTCATCATCTGTATACCAATTCCACTGAACCTTACACATCTTTATAACTCGACTTCTTGTAACTCTTTCAGCAGTCTCCAAAATCCTTACCGGAAACTCCTCATAAGTGAGATCTTCCTTAATTGTAAGCTCTTCTAACGGTATCTGCTCCTCGGGTACACGCAGACACTTCTTCAACTGGGATACATGAAACACATCATGTACACCTAACAAACTCTTAAGCAATTCCAACTAATAAGCTGCTTCACCATGCCTCTAAAATCTTGAAAGGCCCAATATACCTTGGTGCTAACTTTCCTTTCATGTTAAATCTTCTCACACTTCTCATAGGTGACACCTTCAAGTAAACATAATTCCCTACTTTAAAAACCAATTCTCTTCTCCTAGTGTTGTCATAACTCTTCTATTGAGACCGAGACACTCTCAACTTATCTCTGATGATCCTTACTTGCTCTTCTATGTCTCTTAAAACATCTGGTCCGAACACTTGAGTTTCTCCCATTTGATTCCAAAACAACGAGGTTCTACACTTTCGTCCATACAAAGCTTCGAAAGGTGCCATATTGAGACTCTTCTGATAACTGTTGTTATATGAGAACTCTACATAAGGCAAACTCTTGTCCCAACTTGTACCGTACTGCAATGCACAAGCTCTCAACATGTCCTCTAATATCTGATTAATCCTCTCAGTTGCCCATCTGTCTGAGGATGATATGTTGTACTAAAATTCAACTTTGTTCCCAATGAACTATGCACTTGCTGCCAAAAATGAGATGTAAATTGAGTACCTCGATCAGACACAATTTTCTTGGGAACTCCATGTAGACACAATATTCTTTCCATATATAATTGGGCTAACCTAGGTCCATTATAGGTAGTCTTGACCGGTATAAAGTGAGCAACTTTTGTTAACCGATCCACTATTACCCAGATTAAATCATAACCTCTCTGAGTGTGTGGTAACCCAATAATAAAATCCATACCAACTTCTTTCCACTTCTACTCAAGTATCTTCATTGGTTGTAGCAATCCTGCAGGTCTTTGATGTTTAGCTTTGACTCTCTAACATATATCACATAAAGCAACATATTCAGCAACATCTTGGTACCACCAATACTTCTCTTTCAAATCCAAATACATCTTGGTACTTCCAGGATGAATAGAGTAAGCAGACTCATGTGTCTCACGAAGAATTGCCTCTCGTATAGCCTTATCCTTAGGCACACATAGCCTTTTTCCAAACCAAAGAGTTCCATTATCATCCATATGGAATCCTGGTGCCTTACCAATCACTATGTTTTCCGCTATCTCTTTCAACTTAGCATCCTGTAACTGGCCCTTATGTATTTCTTGCTCTAATTTAGGCTCCAACACCAACTCCACTGCATTAGTGACAGCCCAAATTTAGTCGCTCGAATTCAACACACAACTCACTTGACATCGGTGCCACTTGCACCTCATTGGCATAACTCCTCCTGCTAAGAGCATTGACACCAACATTCGCCTTTCCAGGATGATAGTGTACCTCTAGATCGTAATCTTTGATCAACTCCAACCATCGACGCTATCTCACATTCAAATCCGTCAGAGTGAAAATGTACTTTAGACTCTTGTGATTAGTATAGATATCACTCTTATGTCTAATAAGATAGTGCCTCCAAATCTTCAGAGCATGAACCACTACTACTAACTCCAAGTCATGAGTAGGATAATTTAACTCATGCTTTCTCAATTGTCGGGAAGCATAGGCCACTACTCTTCCTTCTTGCATAAGCACACATCCAAGACCTTGATGAGATGCATCACAATAGATCAAAAAGCTCTTGTTCAAATCTAGTAAAACCAACATTGGAGCGGTAGTCAACCTCTTCTTCAACTCTTCAAAGTTAGCCTGGCACTCCCCGAACCACACAAACTTGGCATTCTTCTCCAACAAAGTTGTCATAGGCTTGGCAAGTTTAGAGAAACCTTCTATGAACCTTCTATAGTATCTAGCTAATCCCAAGAAACTTTGAATCTCTCCCACATCGGTTGGTGGTTTCCAATTTAATACATCTTTCACCTTGCTTGGATCTACTACGATTCCACCATTAGAGACAACATGGCCTAGGAAAGAAACTTTCTTCAACCAGAATTCACACTTGCTTCGCTTAGCATACAACTTGTGTTCCCTGAGCTTCTACAAGACTAACCTTAGACGTTCAGCATGCTCTTCTTCCATTTTGGAGAATACCAATATATCATCGATGAATACCACCATGAACTTATCCAAAAACTCCATGAACACCTTATTCATCAAGTACATAAAGTAGGCAGGTGCATTGGTCAAACCAAAGGACATAATGGTGTACTCATACAAACCATACCTCGTAGTAAAAAGATGTCTTGGGTATGTCAGTTGCACAAATATTCAACTGATGATAGCCAGAATGAAGGTCAATCTTAGAGAAAACACAAGCACCTCTCAATTGATCAAACAAATCATCAATTCTAGGCAACGGATATTTGTTCTTGATAGTAACCTCATTGAGTGACCGATAATCAACACACATCCTCTGCATACCATCCTTATTGTCAACAAATATAACTGGTGCTCCCCAAGGTGATGAAATAGAATGAATAAAACCTTTCTCTTGTAACTCCTTTATTTGTTTCTTAAGTTCCTCTAGTTCATTAACCCCATTCTATATGGACTCTTAGCTATAGGTGCAGTTCTAGATAATAATTCAATAATAAACTCAATGTCACGGTCAGGTGGCATACCTGGCAAGTCATCAGGGAGCACATTCGGAAATTCATCCACCATTGGGTCCTCCTTGTTGACGTTATCATCAAGCTGGTTCACTGTAGCTATTGGTGGTGTTCGTACTACCACATCAACACTAATTCTTTCCCCATTCGGTGCGGTCACAACAACTACCTTCTCTTGACACTAAATGACTGCTTGTTGTTGCTTCATCCAATCCATACCCAGAATCACATCAGTACCAGACGTTCTCAACACAATGGGGCTCACTTTGAACTCTACCCCCTTAAGGATAGACTAGTCGGAAGACAACGATAAGAGGCTTGCATACTACCCCCTGGTGAGCTCACTAATATAGGATCTTTCATGGCACATAAGGGTATGCTATGGTTTCTAACAAATGCTTGTGATATGAATGAATGCGAAGCTCTAGAATCAAAAAGAACAGTGGCGAGAGTTGAGTTGATATCAAACATACCGAGCATGACTTCTGGTTCCTCTAGTGCCATCTCTATAGACACATGATTCACCTTCCCAAAATGTGAGGGCTTCTGGTTGCTATTCTGCCTCTAGAGAGTTTGCTGGTTAGGTTTCTCTGGACAGTTATAAGACAGGTGACCTTCTTTACCACAACGAAAACACTTGCTGGGAGTGCTAGGGGCACTAGTCTTTATAGGAGTATTGTTAGGCGCTCCCTGTTGTGGTGTCTGCTGACCACTCTGCTATTGAGGACGTTGATTACCATTCTGCTGCTAGTTTGAGTTGTGCTGAGGGTACTGACCATAATTCCACTGATTGGGTGGTCCCTAGAACCTCTGCTGGAAGCCTTGCTAAGGGTTGGTGCGTGGACGTGTATCACTTCTAGAGGCCTATCCTTGAAGCCTCCTCTTCTTGACCTCCATCTCCTTGCGCTTATTATCAATAACAATGGCGCGATTCACCAGCGTGTGAAAATTAGGGTATATATTGGACATAAGCTGGAGCTGTAGACCATCATACAGACCCTTGAGAAAATGGCGTTGCTTATTAGCATCATCAGCCACCTCATTCGGAGCATAACGTGACAACTAAGCAAACTTGTCATGATACTCAGCAATAGACATGGATCCCTGCTTTAGAGCTCTGAATTCCTCCTGCTTGAGCTCTATCAATCCTTCAGGTATATGATAGGATTAGAAATTCTCTCCAAACTCCTGCTAGGTGATAGGAGGAGCATTAGCAGGACGTTCATACTCAAATGACTCCCACTAGTCTTGAGCTTCTCCCTGGAGCTGTCCTAAAGCGTACAACACCTTTTGCTTATCATGGCATTGCGCTATGTTGAGCTATTTTTTCACTGCACGAAGCCAATCATCTGCTTCTAGTGGATCAGTGGCATGAGAGACCACCGAGGGATGGCCCTTCAAAAATTCACCACGCTTATCACGCGGTGCTCCATCAACTGGGTGGTTCTGCTGATTCTGCACCAATGCTTGCATGAGCTGTGTCTGCACTCCTAGAAAGTTGCTCAATTGTAGGTGGCGGCGGTGGTGGTGGATGTAGGGGAACACCTCTATGACCTTGGCCTCTTCCTCAATCTGACATCTGCCATCCAATACAAATATTCAAATTTTAGAGATTTCCAAGTTAGAATACATTCTAAAAATTTTCTGGACGAGTTTTAACATCAATAGCTCGGTAAAATAGTAATATCTCTAGTTATAGATATCCAAAAGAGATGTACTTTATATGGTTGGAAATATTAAGAAATTATCTACAATTTTTATTCAGACCACATTCCCATATTCTGTCGTTAGTTTACTCAAAAACAAGATAAAACCGAAACTATTTCCAGATTTTAGACTGCGCAGAAACTTTATCTTGAAACAGATATATCTCACAAACCAGATCAGATATAGGGGTGATTCCAGAGGCATTGGAAGGATAATTAAGTCTAGTTATTCCCATAAAAATTTCATAATTTTTGGTCAAGTAGATTTTAATTGGTATTAAGATAAAGGCAGACTGCTCCGAAAAATAGATTCTAGGAGAACAAGATATACCGAACCCAACTATTTATTTGTTGACCTAAACTTTAATATTCTTATCTATGAAACTTGCAAACATGCCCACAAATTTTCAGCACACATTACAAAAATCCAACTCACACATAAATATAATAACAAATCAACTTGGCACATCAATGTTCACACCGCACTAATAGACTCGACTAGACTCAACTTGACTCATTCTACTATCGTTTTATTACATAAAAGGGACTCCAACATCTATGGATGAGGTTTATGGGAAAGCTCCTCGTACATCTTTGGTACGTTGAGACACACCCTTTGATCATCTATCACCTGTTGGTGTCTCTTAATGGTTTTCTGTTGTGCCTTCATTTGATCCTCCAGTCGGTGAATCTTTACTACAGACTCATAGCCAAAGTGTACCATCACTTGGGTAGTTGGATCCATGTCCTGTGGGTCCATCATTGCCCATTCCAATTCTAGGTGTTGGTGAGGGAGGAATCGATATTGGTCATCCTTCATATCCTTGAATCGTTAACCACGGAGACCCATGCATGCTGCACCAACTGCATCTTCTATGCTATCCTCCATGGTGGCATAGTGAGCATGATGCGCATAGTTTGAATCCAGCTGATATGCGCCCTTCTGTTCGTCCTTGATGGAGATGCACACCCTGGTCTTCCAATAGGTGTCTTCTAGAGGATGCGTATGTTCATTGCAGACGTACTCCACAACTACGTCCCAATCCCCATAGTAGGTCTGAAGAATGCCCATGAGTCGGTGGTGCAAAATGGAGGATTCACACCCTGGCTTATACTAGACCTTTGTCATCGATCCTAGCGGAGGGATCGACTCATCCTCTTCAACGATGTCTTCCTCCTCCTCATCATCGGATAGTTGGACAACCTCGACTTCTTTGGGTTCCTCCTAAACTGGCTCAGGCGTAGGTATAGGTGTTGGCGAATCAAATTCTTGTTCCTAGGGTTCCTCCTCCTCAGGCTCTATGTATAAACCACGAGGTGGCTAGTAACCTCCGGTGCTGATGCGAGCAGTCTTACTGGCACGAGGATCTATAGAGTTAGATTTAATTAGATTAGAAGCAATAATTTCATAATAGAGTAAGGCAAAAGAAGCATAAAACTTTAGCAAATAGCAAGGGTGAGACGGAAAGCATGAAATGAGTGAAGCAAAAGAAGCTAAAATGACCATTGCTAACTAGGTTTGCGTCCTATAGTCAACATAGCTCTGTACCCATCTGTCACACCCGATTTTAAGGATAAAATGGGATACAAAATCTTATGTGCGCCTAGAGACCAGTCATACACATAAGCCGACAAATTATGAATAGTATCATCACAAGTGTTTATTGCATCACGAATAAGACAGAGTCTTCACATAAATGTGGCAGTGATATAAAGAAAAGACCTCTCGTGGAAGCACTAAATCATAGGGATGTCAACTGGCTGATCACAAGTCTAATAAACCTCAAGAAAATCGTCATAGCCATCTGTTACCCATCGGGGATTTTTATCCAAATAATGAAAATAAACAAGCATAAGTACATGTCGTACTCAACAAGTGTAACATGGGGTTCATGAGGCTCAAAATGCTTGACACAGGCTTAATATCATTCAACTTTTTGTTGTCACAATTTTAGCTTAAGAGTAGCAACAAGTTGTTTCAATTCCCAATGCAAAACACATGATCAAGGTAAACATGAGTAATGAATAGCATAAATAGATAATTCTTAGTGTTCATCTATTCCATAAGGGTTCTAAGGCTGCTCGTGACCGTGAGCATGACGGTTATACCTGTTTTACACTCTGCAGAGGTTGTACATTTTTACTGTGAGTCGTGATACCCATATGCCCGGGTTAATTACTCCTAAAATGCTCTAAGGTGAGCAGGCAGGGGTCACTATGAAACCTTTCAAAGATTCATCTAATAAGTTAGGGTCGCTAGGTTTCTGTGGCCTACGAATATAGGGCGCCCCTTTCGACATGCACAATGACGCGTAGCCTATACACTGATGGACAGAGGCCGCACTATATCCAACCCGGAACACACCCCTCTTGCGCCATAAAGGTAACCTCTAACAAGTTAGAAAAGGTCCTCATACTGAGCTGAAGCCAGAGCCATGTAGCCCTCACAACTATACCGTAAGTCCTGGATGATCACTTACAGATAAGTCTTTAGGGAGAGGAATCTGAAGCATTTAGAAAGTAGCTAAAACTACAGCCCCCTGTTTCTAAGTTGCTAAAAAGTCATATTTTAATATTTATTGCATATACCATTAGTCAAGTTACAAGATCATAGTTTAATTGAGCACTAGCGAAGCTACCCAATGCATATCCCATACGTGACAAGGTATAAGTTCAATTCAAGGGAATTCCTATCAAGGTGACACATGAGGCATGAATTTAATGTATTAAAGTAAATAGAAAACAAGAATGATCCCATGCTATACTTGCCTTGAGAAAAGTACTCCTACTGATCCGGCATGTCAAAGTAGTAGCCTTGATCTCCCACGAATTGCTCAACATCTATACTCGATAATCACAACAACATACAAGCATCTAGGAGCAATCATGCATAGCAAACAAAAGCTATAGATTAGAACAGTACACCAACAACATAAAATCAAGATGAAGAGTTTAGAAAATGAATCTACGTCTCGCTACGAACACATAGACGCGAAGATCATAAAAATCGGAGCTAAAACGAAGAAGTTATGAATTAAACAAGATTTCCTATAGTAAAATAATAGATTAAAACTAAAGTCGAATTTTAAAAGTTGAAAACCTACTTAACAGTAGTATGAACATGTAGATTATGAAATTACAAACCTAACGCAAGTTGAACAGATCAAATCGGAGTAAAACAGAGATTTTATGGCTAAAACAAATCTAGTGGCAAAACTATAAATTGCTGAAAACGTATTTTAGATCTAACAGAAACAAAGTACGCTTTCAAAAGAAGAAAAACAAAATCTGGAAAGACGCTTTGGACTGCAGGTTAAGACCCAAATAATTATAAGGGGCTTTTTTGCAAATCTCGTAGGTAAGGGGTATTGGCCATCCACGGTCGTTGAATCTGAGATGGGTGGTGGAGATTAGATCGGGCAGATGAGAGGGAGCCTGGCTGGCCAGAACAGGGCCGACGGCAAGATATCCGTGGCGGCGCCATGGCCGGGCAAAGAGAACTCGCCGGAGTTCTCGGTTATGAGCCTACGGTGCATGATTTTTCGAATGGAAAAGTCTGAGAGAGAGAGAAGAGGGTGGGGAACTCACCGGAACCGAAAGAATGAGCGGGGAGCAACGGAGGGAGGCGCGGCGCTCGGCGAAACGACAATGGCTCTCCAATTTCACGGCGGTGCTAGGGTTGGCTACCTCGGGCTCGAGCAGGGGCGACGCTTGCTCCTAGATTTGGATAGGGAGGCATGGGCATGAGGTATCCGGTATTTAAGAGGCGCGGGAGCTTGGGCGTCACGGCAACCGATGGCGACGTAACAAAGATGGACACGGCGGCTGGTAGAGCCTGGCTCGGACTCGATCCAAAGGAAGAAGACGGCTGCCAGGTGGGCCAACGCGGTTAGCGAGAGGGAGGGGAGGAGAACACGCGGCGCGGCCGTCTGGCTGGGCTGGGGCGTGCGCTGTTGGGCCATGCGGAGCGGGCGCGGGAGGGAGTGAGGCGGGCCGGTGCTAGAAAGCCAGGCCGCGTGAGAAGACTAGCCAGCGATTGGGCCAACAGGCCAGAATAGAGGGAAGGGAGGAAAAATCCTTTTCTTTTTCTTTTTCTAATTTCCACCCAAATTTTGAATGCAAATTCAAATCTTTTTGAAATGTAACTTCAAACCACACAATACAAGAAAACAATATGCAGCAGCATGAATGCATATACATGATTGTGATCTTATATTTAATTTTATTTTTAATAAAATTATTATTTTCCTAAATTCAAATGCCCACAAAAATGCATAATAAATCAAATTCCACTTTTTTAAAATATTGTAAATTTTAGGGTGTCACATGCCATTGACAACCTTGCAGCAAAAACCAAACGTGCATGATCGCTGCCGGCAAATCATACATCAAGCGCAAGATGGATGAATCCCAGTCCTCTAGCGCCCCGGAGATCATCCTGCCAGTCTCCAACACCATGTTGTCGGATGCTCCACCACCACCGCAGCCATCGATGTCGCTGCTTTACCCACCACTAGGCAAACCTCTAGTCATCCGTGGGACTGTCCACCATGATCTGATCGACAAGCAGCGGGAGCCATCATCGGGAACACCACCAACCGCAACCCCGCTAGCAACTCAGCACCAACTCTCGATTATCTAGCGAGAGTTAGCCGTTGTCCAACCGAAGCCTAGGCCGACACCACATCGGACGACGACTCCACCAGTAGCTCGGCACCAACAGCCGAGCACCTCCACGCTTGGACGACACCGAGCCAACTCCATGGCCACCTAGCGGACCAAGGCGCCACCAACATCACAGCGGCAACCATGGAGGGTTGATGCACCCTGAACACCACTGCCTTCGACTCCGCCAACAATGCCAACACCACCGCGACAACACCTACCTATCAAGGCACAACTCACAACCCCCGCATAAGATGGCTTGATGGACCCAAGGCCTTGGCTTTCATGGATACAATATATCTCCATCTTGTACCACCTATCAGAGACTCAACAAACCTAGTACACAGCTTTCCATCTAACAGGTGCAACACATCGATGGTACATGCGCACGATGAAGGATGCACCTATGACCGAGTGGGCATTCTTCTCCTAGAGCCTCATCCGCAACATTGGGCCCGACCGGGACACCACCGGCGACCTCGCACCTCCTCGACATGTCGGCACTATGAACGATTACATCAACACCTTCATCGCCTACGCTCTGCATGTCCGCATCACTAGTGAACAACACCAAGTCAGCCTCTTGGTCACTGGCCTTCAGGATGCACTCCGAGTGGCGGTCACAAGCCACCACCCATGTGCAATGGAGACGACCTTCGACCTCGCTCGCACCCTAGAGCATCCAGTGCCTACCTCCACCGACGTAGGGCGAACCACCCCGCCATCGATGATGACTCCGACCACACACCATGATGAGACGCCAACATCCACAACACCAAGACAGATAAGGAGTCATCACCCCCTCCTCCAGTGATAACCCTAACATCATCGAACACCCCAGCGATAGCACTTCCTCCCTCAGTCGGTGACACAACTAGAGAAGCCACCCACATCGAACCGGACCAAGAGATCCTCACCCAGCTTCGCCTTGCCACCACGGATGAGCGCAAACTCTAGATCATCTCTGCCACCATTGAAGTCCAGGCGGCAACACCAGCTTGGTCCCTCCAACATGGCATCGTCCGCTACAACAAACAATACTACATCCTGGTGACTTCACCTCTGCTAAAGGACCTACTCGAGTCGCTCGGAACTACATCACCGCATCTCATAGCCATTGGTCTCCACACAGCAATGTCTACACCGACAACACAAGCATTCCCCTCGAGCATCCTACTACTCGAAGAATGGCCACAACACATACTACCATCAGCAACGATCATCTTCTTCGATAACAATGGCAAACAATTCCTTTCTATCGACGACGTCTACAGGCAGCATGCTGACGGACACCCGCTAGTCTCCCCGGCCAACTACGACATGGGCAACCTCCTCTTCGGCATGCTACAACACTTTAACACAGCACCACCATCCATCATGGCAACGACATTGTGTAGGCGCACAATGGGGCAAGTTGATGCAGGACAGGTACAATCGTTTCCACGACCTCCATGGGTCATGCAAATGCTACACTTCCCAGGAACACTTCTAGCCGCCACCATCTATGCAGCACGTTGTGTCCATGAACCAATGGAAGGCTCAGGAACCAACAGCAACTACATCTCATGCTACTTCGGCTCCTGCACCTACTACTTCCAATTTTCCAACTACCACATCAACACAAACCACTTCAATGACACTCTGGGCCACCTCACGGTTCAAATTGCAGAGATACCCTAGGGCACTAAACTACCACCAGAAGGCGTCAAGGATTGGACATTGATTCAGCGCGAGGACGCGCTGATCGGAGAAGGGGGAGTGATGTCATATGTCTAACGGAGGCTGGCGGCCCATCTGGCCCAGCCGCCAAGGGCAGCAACAGCGCCACCGCTGCCAGGAGCAGCAGCAACGCCGCCTAGGGGGAAAGCGCAACAGCAAGGGCGGGAGGTCTCCCGCCGCTCCACTATCGATACCAGGAGGATCTTCAATAAAGGAAAGAGAATAGGAATAGGATCGGTTGAGATTAGATAGATCGGGAGGAGTTCATATCTATAAGGACTTCCCTCATTAGATTACTTATGATACAAGTCTACTCAGGACTATAAATAAAGAGGCTATGTAATCATTGAGATCAAGAAGTAATAGCCTCATGCTTATCCCTTCCTCTCTCTCTGTGTGCGCCGCATGCCTCTCCTTCTCTCCCTGCGCCGCCCCCTCCCCTCCCCTAGCCAACACCTCCTCCTCCTCCAAACCCTAGCTGCCACCCCCTGGAGGCCCTCTCACGACGGGCTCTTACATTTCCCATCTACGGCGATTGAAGTGATGAAACTAGCGATGGAGTTAGATCCACTTGTTAACACAACACATAGATGATAGTCATTAGGAGTCAACACGGATAAAGGGTATTTATAGATTTATAGGCGACAAATTATGAAAACCGCAAGTGTTAGTTCTAGATTTACATTGGCAGTTACTTAAGCCAACCACATTTGGTCTACACGTATTCATCCCAATAAATCCATACTCACATGCATCTAAGAGGGTAGGTTGGCTAAGTCTAAAAATTGAAAATGTCAGCATATACATGTCATTTCTCACAGTAACATCGTCTACCACTTAATAAATAATATATTTATTGGATTTCTTACTCTAATGAATCATCAAAAAAATATTAGCACCCGTAAACGCGAGAGACAAGGCCCCTCCTACACGTGGCTGTGTTGCAGGGAAGATCGAGGTACGCATATATAGTGCTGACTCTGCTGACCGCTGACCGCCACGGCGCCACATCAGATGCAGTAGTAGGTAAAGCCGTAAACACGCTGAGTAATAGAAAAGTCTACCTTGCTTGCAGTTCCTGCATGCACTCACGAGAGCTCCACGCCAGCACGATGTGTAGTAAGCAGCTCGGCGAAATTCCATGCTGGCCGGCTTTCTTTTATTTGCCGTTTACTCACTGAAGCACTACTCTGCGCTCCTTCCAAAATAGCTAGAAAGATACAAATCGGGTTAGTTGAGAGTTGAAACTTTGTCAATCGTGTGGGGACACGACATAACACATGTTGGCACTCACTGAAGCACTACTCTGCGCTCCTTCCAAAATAGCTAGAAAGACACAAATCGGCACGGGTTAGTTGAGAGCTACTCTGCGCTCCTTCCAAAATAGCTAGGAAGACACAAATCGGCACGGGTTAGTTGAGAGTTGAAACTTTGTCAATCGTGTCGGGACACGACATAGCACATGTTGGCGAGCTACGAGTACATTGCATGCAAAGACTTTGTCCCGACAACCACAAGATTATTCTTCAAACTCCAAAACTTCTGCTTGACAAACTCCATGACTTCTAATCGAAGAGATGCAAAACATGTCCAGAAAAATTCAGACAACGACCATTCAGCAATGTCTCCCGACACAACTGTATTCTCTCCAGGATTACATATGGTCAAGAGAAGAGACAAACATTTGGAAATCTCAAAGCCCAAATTCAAATAAGCGATGGGTCGTGCAACGTCACCACCGCGCGACCACGGGGTGCCTGCTCCTGCGCCCCACCGCGCACATGCCCCCATCGGGGTCGAAGAAGAAGACGGTTGCTAGGGTTCCGGCGAGGAGTTAGCGGGCATTAGGGTTTTGACGAGGTATGGAGATCTCCATCTCCTGGTGGGCTTAGAAGGGATATTGGGGAGGAGGCAGCCGTGACAAGGCGGTGGGGATGGGAGAGATGGCGGCGAGGGTGCGACATGCCGGGCGGTGGGAGAAGGCGGTTGGGCGGGGCCGACGTGGCAGAGCCCGCCGACGCCATGCCTTGTGACTAGGGGAGGGCGGGGTCGAGGGGTCGGGGTGGTTGCAGGTGGCGCAGCGAGGTAGCTCGCCGCTGGCCACCGGTGGCGGGGCGGGGGCGGGGCGCAGGGTGAGGATGAGGTTCGCCGCCAGTGTGCCGCCCTGTAGTTAGGGGAGGGCAGGGCGATGAGGCGGCGGGAGCTTCCGGCCGCCGGTGGTGAAAGGCGGGGGAGGGGGTGGCGGAGGAAGGGCGCGGGAGGAGGAAGAACACTGCAAGGGAGGAGGGTGGCACGGGGAGAAAGGGTCATGCATTATCCTTGTCTCTCTCAAAGGCACTGCATGCATGAGATCTTAAGAACAAACCACAGGAGGATAATCTCATCCCACGGATCAAGACTAACACCAATTAGTGACTAGACTTAACCTTAATCATTTTTTAATCAGACACAATGTAATGATAGTAGACTTAGGTTGTGTCACCATCATACTTTCTATGGATACTTAAATTACAGTCGACAATACATTATATTGTATCCCGATTCAACTCATATCTTAATTAATGTCGTCGCCGAGCGAGGGTCCAAGCGGTCGTGTGGGGCAGGTCACACCACCGCCGCAAGGTAATTCTAAACATTATGGATAATTTAACGAGTGATGTCATATCATTATATTGAACGAGAGCTGTTCCTATACATTGGTGATAGCCTAAGGGGCCATTTGGTGCTCCAGGGCTGGTCCTAAGTTTCTGTGCACCTAGAAGGAAACTAAAATTTTAGACCCTTTTATATAAACATGATAATACTACTAAGTACTATTTATATATTGCTAGTATATATATACACACATATACGGAATGTTACTATTCATATGAAATAATTTGTATATACATATTAAAATACCTAAAAAATTTCTTCTAACATTCCTCGATGCGAAATCATCAGGGATGATGTCAATATCAATCTCATCCAACAAATGTTTCTTAATGCATAATGTTATTAATCTATTTAACCTCTCTTATGACATTGTATATCTCAAATAGTTCTTTAGTAATTTTAGTTTTGAGAAACAATTAGTAAATGCAATTTCAAATAATATCAATACACTAGCCAAAAAAAAATCACAAAGATTAAACAATTATACACTACCTTAGGGAGTCAAGTGCCTGACACATTGAATATTTGAATACTCTAGCGTCAGTCGTACATGGTTAGGAATGACAGATTCATACGTGATTTGTTGGTTGCTGCTGCTTGCGTGCTGAAAGCATGGCTGCCTGGAATACGTTGTCGCCCTATGCGGATCACCGTGCAGACGTGCTCTGGCGACGACTCGCTGCCTGGCGGCGGCGGTGCCTGCCGTGACTCGTGAGGAAGCCGATAAGTTAGAGGAGAGAGGAGAGAGAAGAGAGAGGAGACGAGTCGCGTGATCATGGAGATGTGGATACGGACATACTGTGTTGATTTATCTGTCATGTTTAGGTCCTGTTTAGATTCCAAAAATTTTCACCCCAAAGTGTCACATCGAATCTTGAGGCACATGCATGTAGTATTAAATGTAGACGAAAAAAAAACTAATTGTACAGTTGAGTGAGAAATCGCGAGACGAAACTTTCAAACCTAATTAATCTATAATTAGACACTAATTACCAAATACAAATGAAAGTATTACAATAGCCAAAACCAAAAATTTTTGCCATCTAAACACGCCCTTAGTGAGCTCAAATGCTGAATATTAATACTAACCTATGTGTATCTGGGGAGGGCCCATCGGCTCCATGGACCTGGGACGGCAGCCCCTCTCACCCCGCCGCAGGGCGGGGCCTGGGTGCTGTTTCCGATCGCTCCGACTCCAGCTCCCAAGGGACTGCAGCACATGAAAAAATGTCTGAAAACAACTATAGAATGACAGGAGCCACTAGGAGTCTATTCGGCATTTTTTCAACTCCACGCCGTACGCTGGCTGTGTAGCATGGCTGAACACAATCAGCCTGAGTCTATTCGGCATTTTTTCAACTCCACGCCGTACGCTGGCTGTGTAGCATGGCTGAACACAGTCAGCCTGTTCGCTTGTTGGTTTCAGCCAGCCCAAATCAGTCAGCCAACAGTGTTTTTCTCTTAAAATAAACCAGCACCAGCTAGCCCAAATCAGCTCAGAAACCAACCAGCGAACAGGCCGAATAGCCAAAAAAGCCCTAGAGCTGCATATTGGACCTTCTTCCCCTCCGCTACAATACTTTCTACAGTAATATTCTCTCCATTCCAAATTTAAATTTTTAGAGAGTCAAAGCATAATAAGTTTGACAAAAAATATAAAGAGAACTATAAAGATTTATGACATCAAATAGTTATACTATAAAATATAATTAATAAAAAAATATAATAATATTTATTTTGTATCATAAATGTTATTATTTTTTAATCTGTCTATCCAACAACAGGTTGTTTTAGCCTCTTCTAACAACCATATTTTGTCCATACACTTACATTGTCTTATTACTTATTTATAATGATTTTTTCCGTATATCTTATTGGAGAGTGATATAATTTGAAAATAACATAAATATATACAAGTTTTTTCAAAAAAAAATTATAAATTTTTCTATGGATTCCAGACATCAGAAATATATGTCAAGTTGTTCACAAATGTCATCAAATTGTTCACAATTTTTTTAAAAAAAACAAATCTTCGCAAAATCGCGGACCGGAAGAGGCCGTGCCCGCGCAAGCGTCCAGGACGGCCGTGCCGGGGACGCCCGCGCCCGTTCCGGTGGGCAGCGGCGGAGGGAGCAGTAGCCGGTGGCCCGCCAGGGATTCTGCCCGTTCCGGGGACGGCCTCTCGCGCACCAAGGACGGCGGCGCCCGCGCCAGGGACGCCCGCCGGGGTTGCCCGTGCCTGTGCCCGCGCTAGGGACGCCCGCGCCCGCGTCGGGCCGGCAGCAGAGGAAGCCTGGGGGCGGCGGCCCGGGAACGAAGGAGCACGGAGATGAGAGCTGTGCAACGGAGGGAACGCACACGTATCGGGCGGCAGAGTGGGCCGGATGCGTCGGGTCGGATGGAAAAAAATTCGGTTGATACAAGGCAAGAAAATAACCAGGTGTTAAATAGCAATTCTGTTACTTTATTATATAAATTAAATCAAACTTAAGATGTTTTTGACTCTTATAGAAAGTTAAAATAACTTATAATTTAGGACACGAGGAGCACTGTTGTAAAGTTGCCGAAGCCCGCAGAAACTTCTTCAGACGAGCCATAACTAGGGATGAAAACGGTACGGATATTTTTCGACCATATTCAAAACCGAATCCGTTTAGAGGGGTTGAGATCTGTGCGTATCCGAGTTCGGATATCCAACATCCTATACCGTATCCGTATCCGAATACTCAAATCGCATATTTATGATGTCGATATCCAATCGTATCATATCCGACATAGTTGACACTATCCGTATTCGAATCCGAATCCGAACAGAAATATGAAAACAAATGTAATATCGGTGATATCCGTCCGTATCCGATCCATTTTCATCCCTAGCCATAACTGATGAATGCGCAAGCATACGTCGTATTCCGTACATATGTTATGCATGGTATTCGTACCTGTACCTACCGGCTACCGCGATATTCTTGGATTTTAGCCGGCGCGAACGCAGATGTAGTAGGTGGCGACTGTCCTCATTTATCATCGAAAAAAAACATCATACCTACCTCGCCTGATTCCATGCATGCCCACACCAGCTGGTCCTGTAATGCATGGGAGCTTACATTTTTCACTGAGGTAATTAACTCCATACATATAGTCACAAAAAAATTCTTTCCTAATAAATCGTGGCATATATATAATACTACTATCTGGGTAGTTTTAAGGGCGTCCCAAAACTAGAAAACCGGGTTGGTCAAGTAATTTATCTTAGTATTTTTTAAGAGCAGTCCCAAATATAGAAAACAAAGATAGTTTCTATTACTATTGATTTACGTAGATTATGTTTTTAATAGATAGTTTCTATAAATAACTTTTTGCCCATTCACATGCATTTTGTCTCCATCATCTATCTATCTTACCTCTTCATGTCTTGATTTTCGTGTAGATATGGATTCTTCTATGAGAGCAAAGTATAATAATAGGTTATAAACAGGCTAAATGCTGAGGTGAAGAAGAGAGGAGAAGTGAGTTGTAAACTTATATCCGACTTAGACACAAGAACCAATAAACTTTGTGAGAGAGACATGTGGGCTATATAGTAATAGTGAAAATGTAACTACTCTATAAGGGCACCCACAATGGTTAGAGCTCATTATTAGCTCTAAGCCAACTTCTCCAATAGTGCTAACTTTTAACACATAACTTTTAACATAGATAGTCCCACATGACACTCTCATGTAACTTTGAAATGTGTGTGAAAGCTTAGCTCTTGATCAAGAGCTAGCTTTTCTCCCTATTAAAATATGATAAAATGCTTAAATTAGTTTAAAAGTCGATTGTTAGAGCTGCCCTAAGTGGCTGAGATATAGGCTGCAAAGATTATTATAGCCAGCCACCGGCTATATTATTAGCCTTGCTATGAGAAACCATGCATTTCCTCGTCCTCCTCTCTCTCTTAATTACAGCGCAACATCATATTTGCTTAGTTGGCAGGATAATTAATAAATATAGAAACCATCTAATTTCTTGGTTGGGAGTGCCCTCACTGTCCCTAGAATGGTATATGCATGGTGATGACTGACCGAAATTTACCGATAATAATCATGAACGAACTTCATGCACGTACGGGTTAAATAAATAATCTCGATATCTTCCAAGTGACAGTGAAACGGAGGTGAAGGAGCTTAACATAAATATGGTCTAGAGAACAGCGGGGATGAGCTTAATCTAATACTAATGGTCTATTAATTAATTGAATAATTAAGGAGCAGGGAGTTTATACTACTGGTTAATTAGCAGAATGACAAAATGTGTGCATGAAGCATGTTTTGGGTAACATGCATTCATATACAGGTTTCTAATTAAAAAAGAAAAGAAAATTTCTGATCGGCCGTTCTGGAAAGGAAAGTACCGAAACGGTCCTAGTATCTAGATGCGTCAAGTGGATGATGTCCTCTTGTGACCTAACTGAGTATTGTACTTAATTAAGGACGAGGCGTCATGGGGGTAGGTAGGCCTTCTAGAACACCCAAGAAATGATCGATGTATCGATCATGGGGCCACACACGCATGCACGAGCAGCGCAACAACTGTGCAAGTCACATGCATTATTCCCTGTTAGGTTTTTGTTGTACGCTAGCTTTCGCGTTGGGTGATATAGGGGTTTGCCGTAATTTTTGGCAAAACGATATTATAGCGTTTTCGTTGTTATTTAACAATTAGTATCAATCATAGTCTAATTAGGCTTAAAAGATTCGTCTCGTGGATTTCGTCTAAACTATTTAATTAGTTTTATTTTTTATTTATATTTAATACTTCATGCATGCATCTAAAAATTTGATGTGACAAGAAATCTTAAAAAATTTGACATTTTGGGAGGGAACTAAACAAGGCCTAGGAGTATATATACTACGTCTCGATGCTGCCAATTAATATCTAATTTGTCCTTGAATAAAAATTGGGACCTACGTGCGGTGACCTGATATAGATCATGTATACTAGTATTATGCATTCCCCCATCGGCGTTTTTTCAGCTTATATTTAAACATAGTATTTTAAAATGTCCAATTTTATTAGATTGAAACATTTGACAACACAGATTTTAAAGCACAAATAAACAAAAAACAAAGAACGGAGGATCGATTGAAGCAATACGTATCTGTGCATATTGTCATATATATACGTCTCGATGCTGCCAATTAATAGCTAATTTGTCCTTGAATAAAAATTGGGACCTACGTGCGGTGACCTGATATAGATCATGTATACTAGTATTATGCATTCCCCCATCGGCGTTTTTTCAGCTTATATTTAAACATAGTATTTTAAAATGTCCAATTTTATTAGATTGAAACATTTGACAACACAGATTTTAAAGCACAAATAAACAAAAAAACAAAGAACGGAGGATCGATTGAAGCAATACGTATCTGTGCATATTGTCATATATATATATATATATATATATATATAGAACTACTACCCTGTAGCTGCCACTTTGAGTTACGATAATTACTATATTAATTTACGAGATTACAGTAACTTCTTACTAAGTGGTTTATTATAACGTTATGGTAAATATCCCCATATGTTATAGTAACCCAACTGTCGTAAATATGTATTGATATTATCGTAAATTAGTATATAAAATTATCGTAAATGGAGGTGGCTACAGAATAACTTATTTTGTAGCTGGCTACTGAATATACCAGCTACAAAATAAGTTATTCTGTAGCCACCTTCGTTTACGATAATTTTATATACTAATTTACAATAATATCAATACATATTTACGATAGTTGAGTTACTATAACACATGGGGATATTTACCATACGTTATAGTAAACCACTTAGTAAGGAGTTACTATAATCTCATAAATTAACATAGTAATTATCGTAACTCAAAGTGGCTATAGAATAAGTTATTTTGTAGCCAGCTACAGGGTAGTAATTCTCTCTCTCTCTCTCTCTCTCTATATATATATATATATATATATATATATATATATATATATATATATATATATATATATATATATATATATATAGAGGAGAGAGAGGTAGCCATGTATTATTCAAAATAGGGCTCTCACCAGTGGTTGTGGTCGTTCGTGCTGATGGTATCTTGTGTTGTTGATTGTGCATGCGATAATATGCATGCACGTGAGCTTCACGCCAGCACGACGCCATATGCAGCATGCATGATGTCAATTTAGATCACCATATTTTGAGTCAGAATGAAGGAAAAATAACATTTTCGGCTTAATTTGCCAAAAGTCATAGTTGGATTCCCAAACCAACTAGGCTGGTTTCTCTATACGTGGCCCGGCAAGGCTGATAGCGGGCTTGAGGAAACCGGCCAAGCTGGTTTTAGGATTTGGCCAAGACAGAGTCTGGTTTGAGTTCAACTCAGTTTTGGCTCATGTTTTGATGTGAAAAACTTGCAAATTACGTCTTGGATATGTTTCCTACTAGGATAAGACCATCTTCCTCTATATATATATATCAGAGAATCATGGCTGATTGAGAGATCAACATCGAATCGTTAGAAAAACACATATACTACCCCTTTTACCCTAACTTTTTCAACCCTTTTGTTTGTTCGACGTGACTCTTGATGAGATTCGGCAGCGTTCTAGGTGGCCTTGCCGACCCTAGGACAATCTCAGTGTGCATGTCTCTGACGGGTCTTCTCGGGAGGTGTTCTCGAGCTTTTTAGACAAAGAACGGGCTTTAAATTGGCTCTACTTGCTATAGTCGGTCTTTCTGATTTCAGAGTTTACTTGCGGTGTGATAGGTCGTGTGCAACCTTGGGCGTGCTAGCCCTTTGCTAGTGTGTGATCCAATTCGGCATCAATAATAATATATGCCTACTGCTTGTGACACTTGAATTCCTCTCTAGCTATATATGAACGAGCAGCTCACACATGCACACGTTGAGATGCATTATAGCATTCAAATTTTCTCTCAAAATACTTGACCTATCTTACTTTTTAATGCACATTTCTCTTTTCTCTATACACCTTTCTCTTTTTCAATACATATCTATGTCTACTCCTTGAAGGGTATTTCGGTCTTTTGGCTTCAGCGGCTTTGGTTTCCATGATAAATTAAAGGAATTTCAGTCTCATTTACTATGACATATTAGCAAATTTGCTGAGTGGAGGAGTATATCTCTTTCAATTCACTTTCTGTTACCTACACCCCTCTTTGGCATTCAGTGATGCTACGCATGCATACGGCAGTGCACACTTCATGTGTTGACCCGGCGTGTCAACAGATAGCAAGAGATGAGATGGTTGGCCGAAAAGGAAGACGGCTCTTTTTCATTCTCCAAGCACAGTACTGCAGTGATTGATTGCTTCCTTTTAATTTCTTTTCTGTCATTTCTGAATGCTATTCTTCTCGTCTCGAGGAGCTTTAGGAACAGTGTTATGTCAGTTTTGATGTCATGCACATTTTTATAACGAATCTATAGCTAGCATTCAAATTCTAATTTTCCAGTCGATGTAAAGATTTAAAAGTTTGATCTTAATTAAGACAAAGATAGATAGTAGACTAATATTCACGATGTGAGAGAGTGCATAAAGACTTTATTTGACACCATTTATACATATAGAAACACTCACAGGTGTGCTTCCAATCGTGGATCGACCATTTCTCATATTACTCCAATATATGTTTCTGTGACTTTCATATACGTGATGTCATCGAGAGAATGCCAATACAGGTTCTCAAAATAGACAAACTTTCGATTTGAAAAACTCAAAGCTAAGGCCCCAAAATTTACAAAATGCAACGTACAGTACAGATACACACAGATAATTATATGGTGCTATATATATGTTGAAAATTAAAAGACACCAATAATGAGTCAAAGGTTTAACTGTTTTATACTGATCTGTCGGTCTCTCCCTGATGGATTACTACGTGCGACTGTGTGAGAGGGTCGTCGCAGCAAGAAGCACAGTAGTAAGTATGTAGTGAGAATAGTCCCGAAGAAACGTCGCAGTAGAGGGTTACCGATCGGCACCACCTTGCCTACCACCTGTCTGCATGACATCTAGGGTTAATCGGTTGTGATTGATCCAGTTCCAGGACCAGGAGATAATAAGCATTTTGTTGGCCTTGCAGTTGCATCATACTCCAGCCAAACACTTGAGAGAGTAGCTAGAGCAGTGAATCCAGTGATAACAATTGCTGTTGTTCGATTCGCTGAAATTTGACTTATGCTGATGTTTAAGCTGATTTATTGTGAGAGGAAACTCTCTTTGTTCGTTGAAAAAGTACTGGTATAATAGTGCTCATATCCCTCCATTTTCCACTTACCATACCATTACTATTTCTGATGCAACTGCAGATAGCAGAACGGCACCATCCAATCCAACAATGCGAGGCGCTGTGCAGCACTTTTTTTCTGCAGCCCGGGTTTGACGCCTCTGTTACCAGTTACAACTACACGCATTTGTGAACTGCCTGTGGCACCCATGAAAACATCCTGGCGTGGTAGTTGCACTGATGAGTGCATTCAACACGCCAAGCCTAGTACTTAGGGATGAAAACCATCGATATTACATTTGTTTTTATATTTCTGTCCGGATTCGGATTCGAATACGGATAGTGTCAACTAAGTCGGATATGATACGATTGGATATCGACATCATAAATATGCGATTTGAGTATTCGGATACGGATACGGTATCGGATGTTGGATATCCGGACTCGGATACGGACAGATCTCAACCCCTCTAAACGGATTCGGTTTCGAATACGGTTGGAAAATATCTGTACCGTTTTCGTCTACTACTCCTTCTATTGTACTCCACGCAATGGTACTCCCTGCAACTGCTGCAGTTACCTACCAGATGGTCTCATCTGATAAAGATCAGTCAGGTTGTTATCCAGGTCTTGTTTAAATTTAGGGTGTAAAATTTTTAGGTGTTACGTCGGGTATTACATGGGATGTCGTATGGGGTGTTCGATACTAATAAAAAAAATTACAGAATTCATCAGTAAACCTCGAGACAAATTTATTAAGTCTAATTAATCCATCATTAGCGCATGTGTTACTGTAGCACCACGTTGTCAAATCATGGACTACTTAGGCTTAAAAGATTTGTCTCGCAAAGTAGTCGCAATCTGTGTAATTAGTTATTTTTTCGTCTATATTTAATACTTCATGTATATGTCCAAACATTCGATATGATAGGGTATAAACTTTTGGGGAGGAACTAAACAAGGCCATAACACTAGTACTACCTTTCAAAATTCAATATCTATCTTCCCAAATCCAGCAAATTCTAGGTATATGTGTATATGTGTCGGTGTTTCGAACCAACGGCTAGTAAATTTGTATCTAAGCGTCTGGCCCAGATGGTGTGCTCGGAGGACACAATGGTTTATACTGGTTCGGATGAAATATTCCTACATCCAGTCTGTTGTTGCTCGTGTTACCGACATTAGTTTGTAGTAGGGGTTACAAACGGGCGAGAGAGGGAGAAGGTTCCAAGTCTCTGGTGAAAAGATCGAACAGAGTTGAGTCTTGTTAAGCTCGTTCAGCTGTGTGCTCGTCCCTCTCATGGGGGCGTCCTGCTTTCCCGTTTTTAGGTGAAAGAGAAGGTGCAGGTTATAGAGAGAGAAAGAGAGAGAAAAGGAGAAAAGCGAGGGAGCAGAAGGCCTCTTGGGTCACGGCGTCCTTCATCTTCTTTATGCGGGTCCTGCCAATCCTGTAGATGATGACGGGGACGGCTCCATGTCGTGACCCTGTTCATCACTGGTGCTATATGCAGGTGTCGCTAGCTGGTCGTGGCGCTCCACTTCGTTCCGGCGGGCGGCGTGGTCAACAGGTACTTCTGTCAGAAGTCATACAGGGATTAGGCAGCACAGCGTCGGCACGCCCGACACTGTTGGCGACGTGAGCCCCCAGGTATGGTACGTCGTGTCTATGTGTAGATAAATTTCTTGTAACTTAAAATGACTAATAAAAATGTTAAACGAAAGTTGATTCAATAGTTCATGTATATCAAGTAGGGTTTAAAACTAATTTTTATTAAGCGAAAATACTATCGAACATGTGTGTGATACTTAAATAAAGTTTGAAGTACAAACTTTGTAGATGACAGTGAAATACTTGCTGTTGAAAAATGATATTACTAGCTAGTATTTCTACTAGCCTAGAAATTACAAATTAAAATCAAGTTCAGCTCAAAAACTTAGAAAATTTCCAAGTCTATCAACAACTAGACATTACTATGTTTAGCAAATTATTTTAAAAGATTAGGATAAAGGATGGTGTGGTGTTATGGCTGCGATTTGGTAGTCTCATATGCCTTCTTGAGCATGGTGAAGATGGTTTGGCTCCTGAAGCTAACATTTAGTTGTTTTGGATGCTTTAAAATTTATGCACAACTCGGTCTCGAGCTGGTAGGCCGCGTGGGCGTGATCACCACGCTCGGGCACTCGGCGTCGCCACGTTGGTCGCGCGTGCACGCGCTACCGTGTGTGGCCTACCGTGGCTGCCTCTGGCCTGGCTGTGGCCCGACTGCCGCTGGCTTCGCCGCGTAGAGCTGCTGCCGCCCGCCTCGCGCCACGTCAAAGTCACTACCGGCGCTATCACCTAGCCATCGCATTCACTCATTGCTGCCTTGCCATGTTGCTGACCCACCTCACACCGCGACGCTACGGCTGCCATCGCATCGTCGTCGTGTCCACGCCTATCTACTATACCCTCTACGCCGATGCCGACCCAGTTCGAGGCCACCATTGCCGCATGCATGTGGTCATGCTCACCGTCGCCTTGTCATTTAAGACACTACGACCGTGTAGGCCTTGTCGGTCAGGGACGCACACACTTGTCTATAGCGTTTGTGCGCGTGCCTCCACATTCACACCGACCGCATCCCACCAAGGCGAGGACGAGTCGAGCTCACCTACCATGCCCTATCTCTCTCTTTCTCCCCCTGCAGTCACCATGAGCTGCGCCATCCAATTTACCTAGTAAGCGATCACCTCCATTCAATTCATCGTATCCATGGCTTCACCATCAAGTCCTCTCGCTGCACGACCCTACCCAGCCTTGAACCGTGCCCGACCAAGCCCCAACTTGGAGTTTCTTCTGCTGTTGTTCCCATAAGGCCGCGTCTTGCCGTGGTTGTGGGTAGCCCTCCTACCGCCTCTTCCGAGCCAACTCACTTACACCACTATCTTCACTTGCCTCCCTGTCCACCCTGCGTGCCTTAGCCAAACCGCTAATGCTTCCCCGTCATCACTGACGCGACCGTGCCGCCTCGGTGCGCTGCCGCACAGCTCGGCCGCACGTGGCCAGCCCTCCTCCACCATCCTTCACCCCAACCGGCACCTTGGCTAGGTCCACGGTAGTCTATTGATGCTCCCTCGCTAGCCAGTAATGTTTTTAGGTGCTCTAGATCACCGGGGCAGCTATGTCGCCGTAGTGGATGATCACGCGTCGCTGCAGCTCGCTCCAGCGTGTCCTACCACCCCTTGATGCCGCTTAGCGTAGCCGCTCGGGTCAGAGATGGTGATTGACTTGTTAGGTGGGCCCATGTAGGTCCTAGGTGGCCGGTGTAGGTGCTCAGTGCCGCTGCTTGCCACGCCACCGTGCACTGAGTTGCCGGGGGTGCGCGTGGGTGAATTAGGGAAAAATCAGGGGTTTAAGTGAGAAGGTTTGAGAGAGGGGAAATAGTGTTAGGACTTATTTGTAATTCGAGAGAAGTTCGAGGTCTCTTTTGCAAAGTCATCTCCGCGTGGGCGCTGCGTCGCGTGGGCCGCATGGGAGAATTTGTTTTTCTTTTTCATAAGGAATTAGAAACAATTTTCTAATTTAATTTTTGAGCTGATCTTTGGTAAATCATATAAAATTATGTAGGGGTCCAAAAATGGTGAAACAAATTTTGTTAGGTTACTAAAATTGTGCTCTATCTGTTAGTATATTTAGTTCATATATGTACATATTGATACCAAGAGCTATTAAATCATTTGAAAATATTTAATATTGTTAGGTTAAATATTGTAAGAATTTTTGTGATAAATTGGTGATAGCTTTAGTCCTAAAATTTTTATGGTAGCTTCATTGTATTATTATGTGCTTACTGTAATTTTTGTAGCTTTAGAATAGACTAATCATTAGGGTAGTTAAATGCTCTTTTTTCAAATATGCATTAAATCATTAGTAGGAATAAAGATATATCCTTTATTTGTAAAGCTAGGTGTTTGTTAGTTGAATCCAACACTTTGCTTGGTAAAGATGATAGTTAGCTTAGTATCTTAGTCATTAGAGCTAGCTTAGTAGCTTAGTGTGCGTATTCTTTTTTTAAGAGTTGTTGTTGCATAAATGCTAATTGTTTCATCATCATCGCATGCATATAGAGAATGAGTTGGCGAAGATCGTGACTACCGGCGATCACGAGTTCGAGAAGATCATCGAGGAGTACAAGGAGGAGATTCTCGTGCAGGAGGAGGTCCTAGAGCCACTATTGACTGACTCAGCTGACACCGCACCTGCCCAAGGCAAGCCCCGATATATAACCCTTATTTTTTATAATCACTGAATATATATATGTGATGTGCATTTATGTTACATAATTTTTTTGAAAACCACATGCTTAGATATAACTATCCTATGAGTCCTACTAGTATAGTTTTGAGTAGCTGCTATGCTTAGGCTTTTGGTAGCGTGAGTAAGCAGCCATTACTCACAATAGGTGATTATAATTACTCTCATGATAAAATGATGAAAGGTGAAGGTCTAAGCACCATACTGAGACCGGGTCTCAAGTGTGGGGGCTTGGAGTTCAAGTTTGGATAGGGACCTAGACCCCGTGATAGGAGTGGAATGGGTTGGTCTTGTTTGTGTATGGGGCACAAACGGGGCGTGTGTTTCAGGATACCCAGCTGGGATACATTGGTTCACGAATCATCGTTTTCGTGAGACGGTACAACTGGGCTATGGTCTAGCACCATAGTATGAACTGGAAGATGAAAGATGGCAAAATGGTTTTGATTGTTCAACCCTTGCTTGAAAGCAAAACAGGTGCTTACTTAGAATGGTTAGCTAATGAAGTAATCACGACTACTAATAAAACTTGATCTTAAAGACGTACTCCTAATAATGCTTTTCGCAAACAAAAAGAAAACAACAAACCCATATTGCCTATCATATTCCTTGGAGTCAGGAAACTACTCCCACTAGTCGGGTAAGTCTTGCGAGTACATTGTGTACTTAGGGTTTATTTTACCCCTGTTGCAGGTGCAGCTTGAGAAGTAGCTCTTGTGTGGAGGATTCTTCTGGTGGCACAGATGGATCCTTGTATCATTTCTATTAGATGTTTATTTCCATTCCGCTGTTTAATTACCGCACTCTGAACTCTGGTATTGTAATAAAAAAATTCAAGAACTCTTGTTGTATGAAATGGACTGTGTTGTAAGCTCGTACTCATTATTGGATCCTGGTGGTAAAACGTGGATTGTTTTGAGTTCTCCCTTAGGGTGGGATCGATGGAACTGTCTGATGTAGCTAACTTTTGGGGTGCTTAGTATCTAGTGGAAGGCGAGTGCCTCCGAAAGCGTGTTATTTTAGGCGGTTCTGCCATAGCCCGTGCCCTCGGGGTCGGGCGAGACGGAGCCCACGCCCCCAGGGTCGAGCAAGACCTTAAATACATCTTGGACCATCCAGGCAAATTTAATGTTCGTGGTTGTTAACTTCCTTCCTTTGGGTATCCCTAATATCAATACTCGACAGTAGCCCCCGAGCCTATAGAGGAGTAGAAGACTCCTTTGGAGGTTTTTTTCGGTGAGAGGACACTGAGGGCCTCGGTCTGCCTTTGTAGCCCTTGGGGTGTCTTGGTAGGGTTGCGATTCCCTTCTGTCGTGATCGGACTCCTTGGGAACAGAGTAGGACAAGACGTTCAGGTCAACCGTGGCTTCAAGGACCATACCCTATGCCCCGACAGGAAAAGTACTGCCAGGGAACAACAGGATGGGTGCTTTAGACCCTCCCAGGCGTAGCAGAGCCTGAAAAGTGTTACGGGTGTGTGCTCTTTGCCCTACAGAGTTGTAGGCGCCGCCTTTAGCTCTCGGACATGGAACCCGACGTAGACATACGACAACCACTATGGTCTAGGAAAGGACTCGCGTCCTCCACAAATGATGGATGTGCTATCACCACATTATGGTCCCAAGGGAGCGGCGCCCGCTTCACAGCCCCTCGGGTCCACTAGATCAAAGCACTCACTTCATCCTTCGGATGCCCTCTCCGATTGGAAGGCCTTGCCCATAGTGCTACTTCGGACCCTGACCCTGCGTCCCTCCGATGGGGACTCATAGGAACTAGAAGGCATGCAGAGCAAGGCTGGGTAGGGTTCATAAGTCAAAACTACTATACCAGAGTCCATACCCTATGCGAAGCAGTACTCTGTAGCCATCCTAACATTCTACAGTGGCATCGACAGTATTGTAGGCGCTTACCATCCTCTCGCACCCATCGGAATGGACTACAAGGCTTGGTAGACGTGAACAACAAGGCTGGGTAGCATACGCATCCTTGCTCTCTCACTTGTAAAGTTGTCCCCTTTATCTATAAAAGGGGATGTGCTTCCTCCAACAAGGGAGGGGACTTGAGACAACACGAAACACATCACACACAGTCAAGCTGCTACTAAGCTCTTGGCATCCTTTTGACCCTTCCATCAGAGACTTAGGACCAGTCCCTCTCTCGACCGTTTGTACCCCCTACTACGAACTATTTTCAATGCTAATAACACGAGCAGCAACAGACTGGACGTAGGGACATTCAGCCTGAACTAGTATAAATCTTGTGTCCTTTAGCGCACCATCCGGGCCTAACGCGCATCACTATAAATTTACTTGCCGGTGCTTGTACGAAACACCGACAGTTGGCGCGCCAGGTAGGGAACTTTGCGCATTCCAAATCAGGCCTCAGATGGCCAACCATGCAATCAGCTGGGTCCTGGGCGCACATGTGTGTTTCGGTGACCTAGATTTCATTGTCACACTAGGAGGAAAGCTGGCGCTGGCCCACATAGCCGTCTAGTCTCTCCCTTTCATCAGCTTCAGCCACTGGAGGCTTGAGGGCCAGCCCGGCGACTCCCTTGGATCCCAGTTATCTAGGGAGGCCCTGTGCTGCATCACCCTCTCTCCGGAACGCCATGCACGAAGCACCCCGACAGCGTCTCCGTTCGGTCTCCGCAACGTCGCGGCGACCGCTGGCCACCTTCTGGCACTACTTATGGATCAGCCGCCCATGGACAGCGAGTTCGTGGGGATAATTGAACATGATACGGAGACCCTCCACAAGCTCCTCATGGAGGAGCTAGGATCCTCCTCCAGCTCTAATTCCAGCAGGGGGAGCCATCACCCTTCTTAGGAATGCTTCATGGCGCAAACCCCCGTGGGGCACGTCGAAAGCATCTCCAGGGAAGAGGCTACCCCAACAAGTAACCCTAATGGCAGGTCTAGGGGGGAGGCAGTGGCCCCATCTCGGTTGAGGATGGAGCAGCTGAGAGCTCGCAAGCTAGAGATCGATGAGGCCAGACAAGGGCTCGTCTGGGAGTACGCGGACATTAATCGTGAGATCGAACGCCGCAAAAATGGTGGGCACGCACATGCCACGGCCCGCACGGTACACCAGAGGATCCTCACCGATGATGGGACCCTCCCTCACTTTGCTCGGGCAAGCCAAAACATCGCCGCTACGATGGCCTTACTACACAGCCTTCTGGAGGCCACGACATCCGAGGATCATCGGGCCCACCAAGAAATTCGCACGTTGCTCGAGCGTGCAGTGGCGCAGCAGGCAGAAAGCTCGTTGTCTCGACAACACGAGCCCGACGCCAGCCAGCGCACGCCCTCGGTGCGCCCCACCAAGGACACGTCCGTTCACCAGACACCGCCAGGCGATAGGCAGCACACCGCCATCCCAATACATCAATGTCTCGGCCACGACCGCGATGAGCGCAGCACAATCGACGCCCGTTGGCGCACCCACGATGACGCAGGGGAGGGAGCCTACCGTGGCTACCTTCCTTGATGTGGTGGATTCTATGACAGCGGCAAGGATCGGAGCCCGAGCCCTGGCCTGCCAGTCCCTCAGGCCTTTGGCTGACACATCCTCAACGCTGCTTTCTCACTAAGGTACCGACCGCCAACCAACATCCCTAAATATTCTGGGGAAACAAACCCCGGGCTTTGGCTCAAAGACTATCAGGTTGCATGTCAAGCCGGTGGTGTGAGTGATGATGATTTCATTATTCGTAATCTCCCACTATTCTTGGCTGATTCAGCACGAGCGTGGTTGGAGCACCTACCGTCCAACGCCATTCAAAGTTAGGCGGATCTGATGGAGATCTTCGTGGGCAACTTCTAGGGCACATACAAATGCCCCGAAAACCCATGGGACCTCAAGAACTGCCAC
Organism: Miscanthus floridulus; assembly: GCF_019320115.1. Lineage (NCBI taxonomy): Eukaryota > Viridiplantae > Streptophyta > Magnoliopsida > Poales > Poaceae > Miscanthus > Miscanthus floridulus. Next base: position 28,665,454 of record NC_089594.1, read on the forward strand.
CAAAAGGCCGATGAAACCCTCTGTGGGTACATCCAATGCTTCTCCTGGTAGTGCAATGAGCTCCCTAACATCATCGATGCCGATGTGATAGGAGCCTTCCTATCCGAGACAACCTGCGAGCCTTTGGTTCACAAGCTAGGGCGTAGGGGCCCGCGGACCACCAAGGAGCTCCTAGACAACGCCACCAGCCATGCCTTAGGAGAGGAGGTGGTTGGAGCCATCTTTGACCGCTCTGACAGCAAGGCGAGGCAGGACGAGGACGTCGGCGAAGGCGCCTCCAACCATCCCATCAAAAGAAAAAATAAGAAGCAACGGCACGACAACTCGCTCATTGCCGCTGCTGACCGCAAGGGTGGCCAGAAGCCCACGGAGGGTGCCTCTAAACCACTTGGAGAAAATGCTCGAGGGGCCATGCCCAAACCATGCTTTCCTGGCCAAGCATCTATACAAGGATTACGGCCTCATACGCAAATACTTGTCCGGGGACCTCAACAAAGGGGAGCAGGGGAAGGAACCTGCCCCCACCACAGACGACGTAGAGGAGAAGGACGATGCCTTCCCAATGCGAAACGGTGCCCTCATGATCTTCAGAGGATCAGCGGCCTATGACTCCAAGCGCCGCCAGAAGGTCGCGCGCTGCGAGGTCTATACGGCCAGACCGGCCACACCTGCCTTCCTCTGGTGGTTAGAATCCACCATAACCTTTGACCGAACTAACCATCCGGATGCCATCCCACACCTGGGAAGGTACCCGCTTGTTGTCGATCCAATTGTCATCCCAAAGCGACTCACGAAAGTACCGATGGACGGAGGCAGTGGCCTCAACATCATGTATGCCAAGACGCTCGATGAGATGGGCATCGACCGAATGAACCTCTGCCCCATCCGAGCGCCTTTCCATGATGTCGTACCTAGCAGACAGGTCATACCGCTAGGGCAGATCGATCTAGCCATCACTTTTGGGGATCAGTCCAATTATAGGACTAAGACCCTCACCTTTGACGTGGTAGGGTTCCTCAGAACTTTCCACACCATCCTCGGACATCCATGCTACACGAAGTTCATGGCCATCCCCAACTACACGTAACTCAAGTTGAAGATGCCGGGCCCCCATGGGGTCATCACCATCAACACCTCCTTTCGTTGTGCTTATGAGTGCGAAGTCGAATGCTGCGGCCATGCCACAGCAGTCGTCGCCTCTAAAGAGCTCGCCACCCATAGTGAGGAGGTCATTGAAGAAGCGCCCGACGCAAAGAGGTCATCCAGATCATTCGAATCGGCGAAAGGATCCAAGGAGGTCCTCATGGATCCCAGCAGCTCCAAGGGCAAAAATGTCTGCATTAGAACCGCGCTCTCCTCTGAATAGGAAAGCACGCTCGTCGACTTCCTCCACGATAACAAAGACATCTTTGCGTGGAAACACTTGGATATGCTAGGCATCCCGAGGGAGGTCACCGAGCATACCTTGAAAATCCACCCAGGCTCCAAGCTAGTGAAGCAACACCTACGCTGCTTCGACAAAGAAAAACACAGGGCCATCGGCGAAGAGATAGCAAAACTGTTGGCTACTGGGTTCATCAGGGAAGTACACCACCCAGAGTGGTTAGCAAATCCCATTCTTGTGTGAAAGAAGAGCGGGAAACGGAGGATGTGTGTCGATTACATGGGCCTCAACAAGGCATGCCCAAAAGACCCGTTTCCTTTACCATGCATAGACCAAATAGTCTATTCCACCTTAGGGTGCGAAATCCTCTGCTTCCTTGATGCATACTCCGGCTACCACCAGATTGCGATGAAAGAGTCTGACCAGCTCGTGACGTCTTTTACCACCCCCTTTGGATCGTTCTGCTACATTTCCATGCTGTTTGGTCTGAAGAATGCAGGGGCGACATACCAGTGTTGTATGCTCAACTGCTTTGGGGACCTCATTGGGCGGACCGTTGAGGCCTACGTCGATGACATCGTAGTTAAGTCCAAATGGGCTAACCATCTTGTCGCCGACCTCGAACGAACCTTTGTGAAACTCTAGGCAAAAAGCATCAAACTCAATCCCAAAAAATGTGTTTTCGGGGTCCCAAGGGGCATGCTGCTCGGCTTCATTGTCTCCGAGCATGGCATCGAAGCCAACCCGAAGAAAATCTCAGCCATCATAAGGATGGGTCCGATCTAGAACATAAAGGGGGTTCAGCGGATCATGGGGTGCCTTACCGCCCTCAGCTGATTCATTTCACGCCTCAGCGAATGAGGGCTCCCCCTTTATCGACTCCTGAAGAAGTCCGATCGCTTCGAGTGGACAGCCGAGGCCCAGGAGGCGCTTGACATGGTCAAGCAATTTTCTAACCAAACCCCCGGTCCTAGTTCCTCCAAGCAACGGATAATCCCTCCTCCTATACATAGCGGCCACCATGCAAGTGGTTAGCGCCGTCTTAGTAGTAGAATGGGAAGAAGAGGGGCACGCCTTCAAGGTGCAGCGCCCTGTATATATCATCAGCAAGGTATTATCCGACTCCAAAACCCGCTACTCCCAAATCCAGAAACTCCTCTACACCATCCTCATCACCAAAAGGAAGCTACGCCACTACTTCGAGTCACACTATGTGACAGTCATGATGTCATTCCCCCCAGTGAGGTCGTCCATAGCCAGGACGCTATAGGAAGAACCACAAAGTGGGCGCTTGAGCTGATGGATCAAGGCATTACTTATGCCTCCTGAATGGCGATCAAATCCCAAGTGCTGGCTGACTACATCGCGGAGTGGACCAAAGAACATATGCTACCAACTGTCATCGATCAAGAGTACTAGACGATGTACTTCGATGGATTATTGATGAAAAAGGGCGCCGGCGTGGGACTAGTCTTCATATCCCCCCTCAGGGTCCACATGAGGTACATGGTTTGGCTCCATTTCCCCTCATCAAACAATATCATAGAATACGAAGCGCTCATCAACGGCCTATGAATCGCCATCAAGCTGGGCATCTGACGCCTTGACATCAGGGGTGACTCCTAGCTGGTCATCGACCAGGTCATGAAGGAGTCAAGCTGCCATAGCACCAAGATGGTGGCATACTACTAAGAAGTCCAATGACTAGAAGATAGATTTGACGACCTCGAGCTCAATCACATCCCGAGGCACCTCAACGAAGCAGCCGACGCACTAGCGAAAGCAGCATCTGGCCGAGAGCCAGTACTGATGGGTGTCTATGCTAGTGATCAACACAAGCCCTCGGTGCACTATGAGCGGATGAAATAGGTTGACGATGGCCCATCTGATCCAGCCCTAGGGGCCGACCCGCCGACTGCTCCACCCAAACCCGAGGTCATGGAGCTTGAAGAAGGTCCAACAGCAGAGCCCGACCCTCTCGACGACTGGAGAACGCTTTACCTCGACTACCTCCTCCGCGACATACTACCAACAGACAAAACAAAAGCTCGATGGCTCGTACGCCGCGCCAAGTCCTTCGTTCTTGTAGAAGGCAAACTCTACAAACAGAGCCACATCGGGATCCTGTAGCTCTGCATCCCCAACGAATAGGGAAGACTTTTGCTGAGCGACATGCATGGCGGGGTCTACGGTCACCATGCTGCACCGAGGACCTTGGTTGGAAATGCATTCTAACAGGGTTTCTACTGGCCCACCGCAGTAACCGATGCCGAGCAAATTGTATGCACCTACGAAGGGTGTCAGTACTATGCTCGGTAGATTCACCTTCCGGCCCAAGCGCTCCAGATGATCCCCATCACCTGGCCCTTCATGGTCTGGGGGCTCAACCTAGTTGGGCCACTCAAAAAGGCACCTGGGGGCTTCACCCATCTACTTGTCACCATCGACAAGTTTACAAAATGGATTGAAGCTTGACCGATCTCCACGATCAAATCCGAGCAAGCTATGCTATTCTTCCTTGACATCATCCATCGCTTTAGAGTACCAAACTCCATCATCACCGACAATGGCATGCAGTTCACTGGTAGGAAATTCATTTGATTCTATGATGAACAACACATCTGGATTGATTGGGCAGCCATCGCGCACCCCCGAACGAACGGGCAGGTCGAGCGCACAAACGGCATGCTCCTACAAGGCCTTAAGCCTAGGATCTTCAACTAGTTGAACAAGTTCAGCGTGCGCTAGCTCGCTGAGCTCCCTGCGGTGCTCTAGAGCCTAAGGACAACTCCTAGCCGGGCCACCGGCTACACACCCTTCTTCATGGTCTACGGTTCTGAGGCCATTCTCCCAACAGACCTTGACTACGGAGCACCAAGAATCAGAGCATACGATGAATAGGGGGGCGAGGCATCGCACCAAGATGCCATGGACCAGCTAGATGAAGTCCGTGACATCGCCCTCCTCCGTTCAGCTAAGTACCAGTAGGCGTTGCGATGGTACCACAGCCGACGGGTGCGAGACCAGGCCTTCAACGTCGGGGACCTCATCCTCCACCTCGTGTAGAGCAATAAGGACTGCCACAAGCTCTCCCTGCCCTAGGAGGGGCCGTACGTCATTGCAGAAGTACTCCGCCTAGGTGCCTACAAGTTGAAAACCATCAATGGCGAGGTCTTCACCAACGCCTGGAATATTAAGCAGCTATGTCGTTTTTACCCTTAATAAACACATGTTCCTTCTTATCAGTTTTTGTCTTTACAAATCCCCGATCTTTGGTGACATCCGACCCCTGCAAATCGCGAGGGGCCGGACCTCACTCGGGGGATGATACAAATAATACAAGTACATTGTGCAAACACTTCCTATGGTTATCTTTGCAAACTTTATCTAAGTTTTTCGGTTCTCCTCAAGTCCTAAAAAACTAAGATTTTGGGAACAAACTCTGAGTACAACTGGTAGGACTACGAGAGACCCATGCCCCAGCGGCTATAACCTCTTTGCTCACCAGCATAATCAGAACTAATTCACCCACCTTCCTAGTTTTTTGCAACTTAGGCCATGGGAGGGCATCGAAACCTCTTCACAAAAAGAGGAAACTGAAAAACTGTTACTGTTTGCCATAACAAAACATGAAAACTTGTTCATTTTTGCACAAATTCGCCACTTACAAAGTGATTTCATCGCATAAAGGACTAGTGTACTCCTAAAATTCAAAGGACTGTTCACTTGGGGGCTCCCCCAAACTTATTCGATTACAGTCTCTGCTTAGCTTTACTACGAGTACTACTACGGTTGCCGTGCCAAGCTCTCCATCAGCGACGTCCGGGCATGTACACAGACCAGTTCGTCTACAGCGGCCGTCGTGCCACGCTCTCCATCAGCGACGTCCCACCGCTCCACCGGATCTTCGAAAGTGCCATCATCTGCAAGAATGAGCACCATGCCGGTGACCATGGTGTCCCTCCGCCGAGGTGCCCAGGGACTACACCATCGTTATCAGCTGCAACCCCGACAACGGCGCCTCCACCGAGGCACCCAGGGACTACGCCATCGTCATCGGCCACAACCCTGACAACGGCGCCTCCACCGGGACGCCCGGGGACTATGCCATCATCATCAGCCGTAACCCTGACAACGGCGTCGAGGCAAAAAGGACCTCTCGCTGAAGGAAGGCCGCAACCAATGACAGCAAAATCGACAGCGCTTAGGACCCTCCGATGCCTTTCCTCCTTTAGCAACAGTGACCCTCCTCAGCACCGGCGAACCGCGCCATCTCATCTATGTTGGATGACCTCTAGCTCGACATCATGCTCTAGATTCACAAGCAAATATGTGAGTTCTTCTCTCCTTGGCATTACCCTCTCTTACTTAGGAGCCGATGCATTCAGAGAAAAGGAAGGAGAAGAGGTGGCGCCTCAGAAGCTGGTGGGGAGGTGGGGCGAGAACTCCTTTTCCCTCCCCCTATTTAAAGAGGGGGCTAAGCAGCTAAGGAAAGGCGAAAGGTTCGAACGAAAAACTCTCGGCCTTCCCCTATTCAATGCAAATGCGAAATCAATGCTGACAGAAATATGAGGGGACGCGCCGGAAATGACAGGACGCCGCCTGGTAAGCCAGAATGTCACCCGGGCATGGCCCACCACTAATGCACCCTAGACGTGAGAACCAGGGCACGCTCACCTGTAGGCAACTTTCCGCTTCCCTAGGTAGGACCATGGAATGACCTGACGATGGAACCTCCCTCCAAAAGAGTCTAGCGGGCCTCCTGGGTCGATCGGGCGGCCGAGGCAAAACAATGAATGAACGACCAATTGAAAGATAAGCACCCCTATTTACTTACTTTGAGTGTTGAATTCTTTACCGAGCCTCCGACCCTGGCTATGGCAGGGGCACGAACATCGCTCGGGGCTACCGAGGGCGCCTATTTGTTTTAACACCCTCTTAGCCTGACCCCTCCTTATGTTTGGGAGACCAAAAGCATGGCGTGTGGGAATAAAGCGATGATCAGAACTGGACGAACCACCAGACCCTATGCCCCAATGGCTATGGTATTTTTTGGTCCACCAGCATAATCGCATTCTCAGTTCCTCACACTACTAGCCTTAGCTCCTGCCTTCCCGTAAGGAGTTTGGAGGGGTCCACCTGTAGAACTTATGCAGGTTATGCTGGCCTCGTCGCAAATATCGGACCTGAACCTAGCACGAACATGTCTAGTAGGAGCTTCCCACGGCTCATACTACCAAGGTAACGTTACCGACCCCCGCTTTCGTTTCAATTAAACTATACGCTAAATCCATATATCCAAGCGCCACATATGCAAATCCTTGCATCTCAATGCTTCGTGTCGCGTCATGAAGCGGCAGCTGCCTCATTCAATATGAGCGATGCCTGACCAAGGTTCAAAGGCTGGCCCATGAAGGGCTCGAGGCCGCCTCGTGTCAAACAGATCCAGGGGAGAAAAATCAACATGAACCCTAGCGGCCTCGCCCGACCCCGTTCAGAAGTGGACAGGGACATCTCAACCTTTCTCGTTCGATTCTAACCTCGAGCCAGACCCATAGAATCTCCATCAAGGAGAGGCCAATGGGCCACCTGAGCCCATCAAATGGCTCGAGCATCTGCTAGGAGGTGGGTTAAGAAGTAGTGGAATGCCACATGAGGGCTCTGCTGACCCCGTCAGCGAATGATGGATCTGGATTCCACAGGAACATACCTGTTAGCAAGCTCATTGAGCATGACACTCAAGCCGTCGAGGCAAGTGTCGTCAACTCAGCCCCTCTGGCCATAGAAACCGAGGATAGGGTAGCGCGCGAAAACACGGCCGACCCCTAACAAACCCTAAAGGGCCTGAGGGCTCGAGCCGCTTGATCCAAGATCGAGAGACCAAGGTTCGAAGGCTGACCAGCGAAGGGTCCAAGGCCGCCTCACGTCAAACAAGAGCTAGGAGAGAAAACAAAGATGAGCCTCAGTGGCCTTTGCCCGACCCGCATTAAGGCGAGTAGGGTCGTCTCAACCTTCTTTTTCAAATCCAGCCTCTAGCCAAGCCCATAGAAACCCCATTAAGGGGGAATCTATTGGAAGGTGGGCCAAGGAGTAGCGTAACACCACCCGAGGGCTTCTCTGACCCTACCACGAAGCAAACGGGATCGGATTCCATCCGAACATCCCCGTTAGCAAGCTCATAACACACGGTCACGCAGCAATCATCAAAGGTATGGGAACATAAGTTCGCCTCCCTTGCTCTGGTCTCCAGTAACATCCGACCCCAGCAAACCGCAAGGTGTCGGATCTCACTCGAGGGCTGATAAAGGTATGGGAACCTCCTTTCTTTTCTTTTCAAGAAAATATTACTTTAGACTTCCTCTTCGCATCAAGACTAGTGGCAAGGTTCGGCGGAACAGACTGGTAAGACCATAGAAAGCCCACGGCCCGATAGCTACGGTAATTTTGCTCACGAGCACAATTAAAATTTCCTCTACAAAACTTCAGGCCCTACGGCCTTAACAAACGAAAGGGTTGATTGTCTAAATCTTTTTTCATCACAAAAAAGAGAAGGTAAGATCAAACAAATGAAATAAAAATTATGGAACCGTTTCTAGGACACAAAAGTACTGACATTTGTTCACATATTACAAATAAGTGTTTATGAAGCTAACTACTTCCATGAAGGAAGGACCTCTTCTTTCAACCTGTTCACCAGGTTCCACGCGAGGGGAGCCACTGCCGTTTCCTTCTCGTCCAGCTCATCGTCATCATAGACAGGCGCAAAGCCATGGCTCATTACCTCTAGGTTAATCTCCTAAGCATAATGGGAATGAGCTACAGCAAAGGCTTGGGTGATCCCAGTGTGGAAGGCATCCTCCTCAAGTTGGCCCACCTGTGCCGTGATACCCGCGGCACAAGCCGCGAGCGAGCTGGTTTCCACTGGCTGCTCCACTCTCAGGGCATCAATGACCACCCCAATAGTGGCTTGTAGAAGGTCATGCTCGTCGCTCTCGGTTCATAGGATCTCTCGCACTTCGGTAAGCTCCTTCTCTAGCCTAGCAGCAATGCTCTCAACATCCAACCTTCGATTCACCGAGACACCAAGATCCACCCGGAGGGAGTCGGACACCCCATGCGCCTCGTCGCGCTCCCGGATGGCCCGGTCACGATCCTCATGAGCTACGCTACACTCCGAGCGAAGTCTTTCCTTGGTCCGACGTAGCTCGTCCCGCTCCTCGCGCAACCGGGTGATCGACGTGGCATCCTGGTCCGCCCTCTGTTGCAATGCCATGAACCTCTCCTCAGCCTTTAGCTTGAGGTCTCGCTCTGTCTCTAGCTCCGCTAGGAGGTTGCCGGCCCGCTCACTAGCTATGGCATCCTTCTGTAGCAGCTCATCCTGCTCCTTTCAAAGCCTGGCGGCATCCTCCTCGTCTAGTTTCACCCTCGCCGACAGATCCTCAAACATTCCATGAGCCTCCTCCGCATCTCGACGCGCCTCAGCCTCCCACTGCTGTGCAGCAGCGAGTTGTGCGCCTACATCTCCTCGTAGCCTAGCCTCCTCGATAAGGTGGCCCCATTTAGCCTTTTGCTCACGAAGGAACTGGGACTTGTCTTGGCTACGAGCAATAATGTTCTGAAAAAAGGACTGAAATCAGAAGACATGAAAAAATATGTGAAGAAAGAAGAAAACAAGCGAGAAGATCAAGCGGATACCCGGCTAGAAGGAGCGAGGATTTCACGCAAGGCACCACTGGCCTCATTCAAGGCATTCAACATAGCCGAGAACCCGATGTCTAGATTCTCCTGCTCTAGGCTCTCAGCAGCATCGTCGAGCGAGAACAGAGCTGATGATGGGTCCTCGGCGGCCATCCACTAAAGCGGCGGCTCTCCCCTCATGGGAGAGTGGCCACCTCCTGACAACAGGGCCAAAGGCGGCTCCCTTCGGGTCCTCCCCACCACCGTCATGACGACCGAAGACCCTCTAGCCATGTCCTCCTCCATCTGGCTTGCCTCGGGCGCCATGGCCTGGACCACCGGTGGTGTGGATTGCGCCACCCCCTCGGACACCACCATGGCAGTATCTGACCCCACCAGGCTTATCGCGGTCGTGGCCACCTCTGGCAGGGCCCTTGGTGGCACGAACTACGCTGCTCTGTCGAATGCCACCGTGGCGGCATCCAACTTCGCCTGGCCCACGTCTGGCGCTGTCACTTGGGTCACCGGGGACACAGAATGCGCCACCCCCTCATATGCCACCGCAGCCGCATCTGGCTACCCCTGGCTTGTCACAGACGTGGCCACCTACTCGACAACCACCAAGGGCATGGGCGCCACTGTGGACACCATCGGACCAGCCAATGAGGCTGCAACAATAGCATCACTCCTGCCCAAAATAGGGGTGACACTGGGTAGAATGATCCATCCCTCCTAAAGGGCAAGGCTCTTCCTAGGCGCCAGCCCCAAAGGGTGGCCCCATCACAAGAATCTACAAAACAAAAAAGGGCATAAGGTCAGAACAGAAAAATAAAGGAAGAGAACGAGGGGAATCAGTGACGTACTCTGGTGCTTTCGGTCGATGGGTACGTTTCAGGGACAAACCCCCGCCCCCTACTCCAACTCATGTGGGCAGGACTATTTGAAGCCTGCCCCCTGCTCCGACGCGGGGGGGGGGGGGGGCTCGGCTCTCTTGCCTCCGGGGGCGCGGCACCAGAGCCGCTCCCCTCCATCAGCTCATGGGGCGCAGCACTAGAGCCGCCCCCCTCCATTAGCTCACGGGCCACGGCATCGGAGCCACCACCCTCCACCTGTACCTCGGGGATGGCCTTGGATCCATCCCCTCCCATCCACCAATCCATCGCCAGCTCCCCACGGGTGATGGTGGATCCTCCAGCTCTCACCGAACCTAGAGGTAGGCCCGGCTCTACTGTCCCCATGGACTCACTTCCCTCTATGTGGAATGGAGGGGGTCCCTATAGGGATAGCGAGTCCTCATTCACCAGGTCACCCCAATCCATGCCAGCTACCGTCTCATCATCATCATCGTTGTCGTCATCACTACTAGTCTCCTCTCCTCGATCGCGAGCTTGCTGCTTCCGTATCGCCTTCTTCTTCGCAAGCTCCCTCATCTTCTTGTCCCAACCGGCTAGGGTGCAATTTGCTACCGCTCGGGCTGGGTCCTTCAGCAGCAGAACTGGGCTTTTCTTGAACAATAGTCCCCCAGTTGATCCCGCTATCCCACGGTTAGCATCAGAGGATCAAAAATTTCAAGCGAAAGAAGGAGCAAGGGAAACGAAAACTTACAAAGTCAACAAACCCTGGCTCCGGCCACATCGGGGGATGTCCCGGCATCGGGTACAAAAAGTCGAGGATGGCACCAACAGAGTCCTTTATGGGCTCCAACGCCTCCTTAATACGTTGTGCCACCTTGGAAGGAGGGAGCGCGTCGTCGGCAAGCATCATCCCTTCGAACGACGCTTCAGGCACCATCTGATATAGGGAAGCACGCGTGCCATCAGTGGTGCAACCCTCCTCACATGGTAGGCACCAATAATCCCTGACCCCTTCACACCCCTCTCCTTCAGGGTTTGGAGGGCAGCGAGAAGACCATTGAGATGCTTCTTTTCCTTGGCCTAAATGCCCCATCCCCATGACTTCGGGGCCTCCAAGATGTAGCACCCAGTGAAGGCTGGTAAGGGAGCAGTGGCATCGTTCTTGATGTAGAACCATTGCGAATGCCACCCCTTGTTAGAGGTGGTTAGATGCATCAACGGATACGCCCCTGCCCGGGTGCTGTAGAGGTGGATGCTGGCACACCCCACTAACGTGTGTAGATCCTGTTTCCCAACTGGTTCTTCATGAGATTGATGGCAAAGAGGTACCACCATAGGTTAAAGTGGGGATTGATCCCCAAGAACCCCTCGCATAGGGCGGCGAACGCCGCAATGTGCTGAATCCCATTAGGGGTAAGGTGTTGAAGCTCCACCTGGTAGTAGTCCATCAGTCCCCGAAGGAACTGATGGGCGAGCGTGGCGAATCCTCGCTCATGGAAGTGGGCAAAAGAAACAACGTACCCTTCGGGTGGCTCTGGTTCCCCTCTTCACCGGGCAGCCGCCACTCCATGGTGGCAGTCAATGGGCGAAGGAGGCCTCGATGGATGAGGCCCTCTAGGCACTGATGAGAGATGTTGGATTTGTACCCTAGGTCCATTACGACGGTAGGAGCAGCACGGGGAACAAGGCAACAACGAGTTTGATGGCGGGGGCAGTACGGGTGCAAGAGACGTAGGCGATTGACGGTGGAGGCTAAGGATGCGAAGGCAAGGAGGCAAAATGCGGAACCCTAGGGGCGAACCCTATGGTTTTATAGGGGCGACGGATGCGAGAAGGGCAACCGTCCGCCTCGATCTCTGAGCCTACCACGCGCACCGCTGTGTCACCTCATAGG